>NW_027104184.1:77189-627936 GCF_902728285.1 Clytia hemisphaerica
CCAAACCATTTTGATTCTCCCAGAGATTTTCAGAATACTTCCAGACCAAAGATTTCAGAACACCATTTGGAAATCATTTTTGAGGATTTTAGCCTGAGAAAACCAAGTTTTAGCTTGAATATGGTATTTAATGAAACTCAATTTATGGCGCCCATTATGGATTTATAGGAAATTTTGAAAAATCAAAATTGATTTTCCTGGAGCTTTCTTGAAGTTTTCATTGCTGAAATTTCAGTGTATCCTTAAAAAGTTAAAGTTGGGGTCCTCAAAAATGCTTTCATGCATTTGTCCCAGAATCCGAGAAACTCGGCCTTTTAGCTGAAATTGAACATTGAGCGATTGCGGGGTGATTTTTTGTCTTTTTGTGTGAATATTAGACAAACACCATTTAGAAACCATTAGACCATTTCCTGGCTTTTATAGTCTTAAAATGGGCAAAAAATGCCATTTTTACTCATTTTTCGCTTTAGTGCGAATCAAAGACCCCCCTGGGGAATGCTGGATTTTTGACCTAGGAGGTTAAAATTTGCGCAAAATGTCTTACAATAGATTAAATTTTCACAAAAAAATACTACACTTTGAATTTTTTGACTTTGCCATTTGACGATCTACCCTAATATCGTCAGTCCAAAATCCGACTGCCCCCCCCCCCCCTGTCTGAAGCTTACTTTTTCACTTTGTTTTACGCTCCTAAAATTACCGGCAAACTGAAATTTCCCTATTTGCAGTGCTGACTATACTGTAAGGCAGGGTCAGAAATGGTCGGTAAAACTGGGTAAAATACACTGTAAATGTACCACTGCTCAAGGGCTGCACTGTAAGGCTCTAATTTTGAATGCAATCTTTTTACAATCCATGTCCATGCCTTCAGGACCACTTTATACTCGTCCCCTCCATAACAAAATCTTACAGGCTTACTCTAAAGCTAAAGAATAACATCTAATAACATGAAACCAGAATATGAAAGTTGAGAAATCAATGGATTGCGGATAGATGAAGACCAAAGTCTTGCATCAGGTGTGGCCATGAGTAAGCATGCCCTGCTACTTAAGTTACTTACTAAATACTGCTTGACTTACTAACTTACTGCTACTTATATATACTTTTGATATTTTATTTTGTTTTATTTTAGTGGTGGATGAGGATACAGGCCAAAGGTAAGAAACTTCAATTTAAATTGATTCCTGTTTTATTTTTTCTCCAACTAGGATTGTTTTGTTGAAATGTAAAAATAGAAGATTTTAAAAACTTTTTTGAGAGAGAGCCCACCGATTAGGCCTGGCAAAAGTTTTATGGCCAAAAAAACTGATGTTGTTATGCAAACTTAACCCTCAAAATGAGCAATTTTGCAAAATCTGAATTTAGCAATTTTGATTGTTATCATTGGATAGAGCCTTGGTTGTTGGTACTCATTTGTGGGATAATTTTTGGTTGCTTAATTTAAGCATTTAGGAGGATTCCCGGACAATTCCCCCCTGGTGAATCCCCCCCCCAGTAAATTCCTCCTGGTGAATTCCCCCCTGAAAATTTCCCCCTGAAAATTCCCACCTGGTGAATTCCCCCCTGGTGTTGGTCATACCCCCACAAGCTCAGCGAAGTAGATATCAGGATTGCAACCAGCGTATCATGACCATTGTTGAGGATTACCCAAATCGTGAAACAGTACCATATTTGAGAGCTATTGCCCACAACATTGCTTTTTGATTAGACTATGATATTCGTATCGTACATATGACTTTGAGACTTTTGAAATAAGCGATTTTACTATTTATCTTATAAAAATCTGTAGGGGGCGCTTATACAAATTTTGTTATAGATTGAATAAGATATTGAGTAGATACTTGTGTCTTAAAAAGAAAGAGAGCGATTAAGAATAAAATGATAGAAACTGTCAATTGGATTTTTCCAATTTTTCTTTTATTCATGCTTTTTTGAAAAATCAACCCTTTGAAACAGTTAAGATTAAGTAGATTCCAAATTTGTTGATATACGAATTTCTGAAATTAAAAAATAAGCGCCCCGCTCAATAAGCGCCCCGCTCGAATTAGCGCTCCGCTTGAATAAGCGCCCCCCTTAGAGCCTGAAAAATTAAATAAGCGCCCAGGCGCTCATTCGAGGATTTACGGTAAACGACTATCATGTAAAAATCTTTCAGTTCTTTTCTCAGAATCAAAACAAATGGGCGTTGTGATTCTTAAAACTTTGTAGACTATCATGTAAAAATCCTTGACCCTAAAATTGGAGGTTTGTTTCGATTTTAAAGAGTTTTAGAGAAAAAATAAAAAATAAAAATTTGTTTCGAGACTACTACAAGCTGTGTAATAAAATAGCGGATTTAGAAAACAATATCCCACTAGAATTAATGTTCTGTAATAAGAACATTTTTATCACCGGACTTTTCTTATACAAAAAATGAAATATTATCAATGGAATGGAATCACTCTTTTATAAGAAAACTTCATTGTTACAGTCCATGATTTTGAAACTTAAAAACACATATGAAAATAAATCACCAGGGGGGATTCACCGGGTGGGAATTTTCCGGGGGGGATTCACCAGGGGGAATTTACTGGGGGGGGTTCACCGGGGGGGATTCACCAGGGGTGAATTGTCCGGACACGGAAACAATTAAAAATGAGGAAATTAAAAGAAAAGTAAAATTTTACCACTCTAGATTATTCTAAGATAATCTTCCAACAGTGATGTTCAAAGGTTTACAAACCCAGAAATGCCAAAAAATATTCTTTTACTTAATTTTGAATTATTTAAAATCGACTATCTCTGATAGGCTGAGCGGATCAAGAATGACGTTTCAAAAGCTGTCAAAGGACAACCTGAACTTGAATTTGTAAGTCAATTACTTAATTTAACTGTGAATACCAAACTATCCCCCAGCAACAAAAGCTTCTCACAAAAATGCCGAATCTTTGCTAAAGGTATATATTTTAGATGCTAGATTTTGGCTGGGTTAGATCCTAATTTAAGAATATACCATAATACCTTAAAAGAATATTTAAGATGATTTCCCCCAAAAAGCTAAGAAAATCCATTATGAAATGAAAAAACACCATTCTTATTAAAAAAACGTGGAGTTTCGGACAGCAGGAAATGGCTATGGTGTTGTCTATTTCTGTTTTAATTTTATTCGTAGAAGTTTATCACATTTTGAATTAGAGAATTTATTACGGTTTGTTCGTATTCTAAGTAAGAGGAACCAAATTAAAGTGTTTGACAGGTGAAAATGCAACATGACCGAATGTGAGAGTTAATGTTTTCTAGTGAAGAGTTCAGCACATATTTTTAGTTTTCTCAATATCTAAATGCAAACACCCTGTTTTATCTTCTCAAACTATCCTTTCTCTACTTAGAGCTTGATCGCAACGCCTGAAATATCCGGATTCTTGGAAGTATCTGTTAATGGGACCCTCATCCATTCAAAAAAGGTATGCCATCGCAATCTTATGATTTGATTAAAAATTTATAAAATTGGCTTGGAGATTTGATTGGTCTTAAAAAGGCTCGCACTCTTTGTTGAGGTTACAATTTAGATTCAGATTGGTGTAGTATTCTTACATTACTGGTCATCACTAATGACTACCACACGTTTTGGTCATTTTCTAGAATGGAGATGGGTATGTTGACAGCGATGCGAAGACGAAGAAGATCATCGATGCTGTCCTTTCTTGTTAATTAAAGGTAGGACTAGTCAGTACACTACAATCTTCAATGGCTAGCATCTTGTGTAGAAATTCACCGTCGAAACCCTGTAAAATGTCTCAGATCGGTCCAAGTAGCTTTAGACCTACCTGGAGGTCCGTAAACTAAGTTAATCTGCGTTTTGTTCGTTCGTTGGTTAGTAGCTTTTCTCGGGATTAGGTAGACTGGAGTCGTTTATAATGCGTGTAATACTAATAGTACCAATACTAATAATAATAATACGGGATTTAGTTTGTATAAACGACTGGAAGAATCCGGTGTTCCAGTCTTATAGATACCCCGGCTAGCTACGCAGAAACTTGCGTAGCGAGAAAACAATTTATCAAGCAACAACAAACTCTCAAAACGAAATCAACTCAAATGAAAAACTTTCAATACACAAATCCATACATTTTTTTTCTCAAGAATTATTTTGAGCAGGAAAAAATTGTAATTGCAATATTGACACTTTTCTTTTGTTTGGAGTTAGTGCACAAAGGTTTCTAGACGACTAAAATTGTTCCATTCATTACTTTTTGCTTTATTTCTACTATGTATAAATTTGTCGTCTAGCTTACTAGACTAGGGATTAGGACATAGGAATTTTCAAGAATTCGTCACAAAGATGCAAAAAAATGTCGAGAATGTGACGGTGCCCGATTTTCAAAAAAAGTTATGTGGTACTCTTAGGTTCCAAATATTCGTCCCCCCCCCGCTTGCTAATTTTTCAAAAAATTTCCAACTCCCCCCCCCCCCCGGACCTTATTAGGACCCCCCGTTTATTAATCTCTAAGAATATTCTCAGCTGTCAAAGAGAAGGCCCCTTATTTTGCTCTAAATAGCTTGATTTTAGCCTATTTTTACCTTATTTTTGGGTTTCAGAAGTACAATTTCCAACCCCCCCCCCCCCCCCGGCAATTAGGTCCCCCCCGTTTATTTGGAACCTAAGAGTAATTCGCCGTGTCAATTCAAGACAGACTTAAGTCCATTTTTTCGAAAATTGACTTAAGACTATAACCCCCTATTTCAGCATGCACGCTTTCCAAAAACGGCCTTAAGTCCACAGAATTCTAATGGGAAAGAGGTGTATTTTGCAATTCAAAAAAAATCAGAATTTAGAATGTTCCATAATATATCAACCATAAACAGCCTTAAGTCCTAAATTTTAGTGCAAATTTTATTTTCTATGAAGCATTGACATTAAATGTGTAGCCTTAAGTCCAACACATCTCAACCTTTAAAATCAATTATCTCAAAATGGAAAAAATGGACTTAAGGCTGTCTTGAATTGACACGGCGAATTGCAGCCGTTAAAACGGGTTCTTTGATCGTTGCGCAAAATCGAGTCATTAATTTTTTCTTATTTTTTGTGTAAAATTAGTATACAGTCAATTTTAAAAGATTTTAATTTTTTTGGGGCATGGCACTAGTTTTTCGCCAAGTCGAGGTGGTCAGATTTGGCTAAAGTTTGGGTGAAATTCTTTCAGCTCATTAGTTTGTTTTATGCTTAGGCTATTAGGCTTTTCGAGCCTTTGAATAATTTGAAGCTACTTAAGTTGCATTGCATACATTCGACTATGTATCATCATCGGTGAATGATGGTTGAAGCAGGATTTTTCGGCCGGAAATTGTAATGCCAAAACATGCAAATAGTGCACAGTACAAATAATAACTCATTTCCTTTATTCTATTTTAGGAACTTCATTCTTCAACAAATGATTGGATGAAGAGGTTCAACTCAACTTGTCATCGTAATATGGCGAAAGTGAACGTCTGATATCGTTCATACGAATCATTATTTGCTGAGAATAAACTTCTTTACTTACAGAAAGTGAATCAAATGTCTCCATTTTTCTTCTTGCAAAGGCCCGTCTCCACTGTCACTCGTGTAAAGTAGGGGATAAAAATCATTAAATGTCAGTATCATTTTTGAGATTGCCTGATTTTTATGGTCTTAGATTTGTCTGGAAGTGCAACCCTATTTGTTACCCAGCCCAAATGAAAACATCTCAAAAGTGACATTTGTTCAGTTTTGGTGCGAGTTTAATGGTCTTGAAGAGACTAGTGGGTAAAGAAAATTTTCTTGCCTTTTTCTGCGTGATTTTTATGTGCCAATCGAAAACAAAGAAACCACTATACTTTACTAAGAGAAGTCAGCGCATTGATTACGTCGTAGATCTTAAGGCCTCGATGTCTTCCTTTCCTATGTAAAGGTTGAACTTTCCTATCTAGCCTGTTGGACTTTGAACTCAATCGTCAATACAAAATATATATTCTAGGGACCCATTGCTAGAACAATTTTTTGGGCAATCCCCCTTTTACTCAGGCAGAATCCTGTGGTGTTTGGGTCAGTTTTTTGTTGCTTTTTTTTCATGATCCAATCTTTTACTGAGCGATATTAACCCTAAGTGCCGATGTCGTATATATACGACATGGGCTATATAGGAGGGCGAAGCCCTCCTGTAATGCCCAGTTTGAGTTAGAAATCGTTATTTTTGGTCGAACTCGTAGGAATTAGATTGTCCTTTATGGTCAAGCAAAAAAAAATTCAAAAGTGAGTCTTTCCAGCGAAATTTTAAGCAAAAAAGTCAAAAAAATGCAAAAAATTGACAAAAATTCACTTTTTTGAGATTCTGACCGTTTTTTGACTAGTTTTGGTCACGAGTGATCCAAGAACCTCCAAATTTGGCCCTGTTTTACTTTATTCTGGTCTTCTAGGAATTGATTTGAAATTTTACACGGGCACCTTTCATCAGTCCAGTCAGGGGTCCGCGCAGCGGGCCTGACTGCTTTAATTCCCTAACCTACCCCCCCCCCCCTTGCCGCCGCCCACCACGCCCTTCCTAAATCGGGCGGCGCCGAAGGCGCCAAAAGAAAGAAGAGACTCTAAGCTATCCAACGAGCTATATACGAGCTTCTAATTCCTTCTAGATCAGGAGATATAAGCCCTTAAAGTTTGAACTAGCGATTTTTTAAAAAAAACTTAGAAAAAAGGACCCTGGCACTCAAAGGGTTAAGAGAAAAATTGCAAAAAAATTATTTTTTTTTTTAGATTTCTCAATTTTTGGCCTAAACTCACTCAAAAATGCTGAAAAACACCAAAAAATCACATTTTCAAAATTTTTTTTTCACTTTGTTTAACCCTTTAAGTGCCGATGTCGTATATATACGACATGGGCTATATAGGAGGGCGAAGCCCTCCTGTAATGCCCAGTTTGAGTTAGAAATCGTTATTTTTGGTCGAACTCGTAGGAATTAGATTGTCCTTTATGGTCAAGCAAAAAAAAATTCAAAAGTGAGTCTTTCCAGCGAAATTTTAAGCAAAAAAGTCAAAAAAATTGCAAAAAAAAATTGACAAAAATTCACTTTTTTGAGATTCTGACCGTTTTTTGACTATTTTTGGTCAACGAGTGATCCAAGAACCTCCAAATTTGGCCCTGTTTTACTTTATTCTGTCTTCTAGTGAATTGATTTGAAATTTTACCACTGGGCACCTTTTCATCAGTCCAGTCAGGTCCGCGCAGCGGGCCTGACTGCTTTAATTCCCTAAACCTACCCCCCCCCCCTTGGCCGCCGCCCACCACGCCCTTCCTAAATCGGGCGGCGCCGAAGGCGCCCAAAAGAAAGAAGAGACTCTAAGCTATCCAACGAGCTATATACGAGCTTCTAATTCCTTCTAGATCAGGAGATATAAGCCCTTAAAGTTTGAACTAGCGATTTTTTAAAAAAAACTTAGAAAAAAGGACCCTGGCACTCAAAGGGTTAAAACTTTTTCTTTTAATCGTTTCTTTTTTAAGACTTCTTCCTCGTAAAAGTGGCGAAAAAATCCGAGATTTACAGCATTTATAAAATGCAGTAGGTTCTCGAATGATTTGCACTAGCCTGGGTATCCAGGCTAGATTTGCTCAGGAACGCTTTCCATGCGAGCTATTATGAAAATAGTTCCGAGCACACGCAAGAAGTATTTCACACGCCTTTTTGCATGCGCTCAATTTAGTTGACTTCCTCCTATAGCACAAATTTACCGATAGTTTGACAACTAATTTTACGATTTAAAAATTTCAAGTCCCGGAGGGTAGGCACTCCTGGTAAGCAACCTACCGTAAGTGCAGCCCGTCAGTAGTGTCTTCATGTACTGTAATTAGTTCCATTTATACTGAGACGGAAAAATCGTCTGAGACGAGAAGTTTGTAAAATGTGATCTGTGGAGGATATCCTATTTATTGAAACATGAATGGAAAGTACAGTCCTCCATATAATGCTCATTTTCTAAATTAATCGTCTCAGTCTAAATAGAACCAATTTCTCTGAATTGTTGAGAAAAATAAAACTTTTTGGGCTTTTTTTAGAGATCGAGTGCTCCCCTCCCCCAGATATAATTAACATACTTACTTTACTTAAGAAAGATCTTTTGCGAAAAGTTAAGAAATATGCATAAGGGCACAAGTCTGTGATCTTTTCTATTCTTCTATTGAACCCAGGAATCGTTTTCTATTAATTTCAAAGTAACATTGTGTTATCAAAAATTCATCATAGTAGGGGCCATTCTTTAAGAACCCTGGCAATAATTTCCACAGTGGAATTGGTTTAGCTCATTCGAAAAAAGAATGTATTTTTAATTTAAAAACTTTTTGAGAAGGGGTAATCAAATGAGGCCCAGAAAATTATTTAATGTGCAAAGGACTGACGTCACAAGCAAAAACCCTTGGGATCTGAAATTTGACGAAAATTCAAAGTTTTTAAAACGCTAGGCTACTGGCATCCACTAACGGAGTCGTGCTCCTTATAGAGCACTCGAGAAAAACGGTATCAAATCAAAGTGACGTTTTCTAAATGTATGGCGTTCATTTTCCTCTCCCCCCCCCTCAAAAAATTCCCAAACAATTACCTTCGATACAATTCTTGATCGTTACAGTTAAGTCTTGGGGACACGAGAAGTTTTTTTCGCGTTGGTGCAATTTCGAGCTGTGAACTACTGTTTATGAATTATTAGAATGTTCACGGAGGCAAAAACTTTTTGACGGAAAAAAAGCAAGTCATCGTAAATGGAAATCTGGTCTAGTAGAAAACTGTTAATTTTTAATTAAGGTTTAAGTGGATAAATTTTGGCAGGGATTAAATTTGGCGAAAGTTTCCAAATTCACTTATTCGCCAAATTAAATCCCCGCCAAAATTAAAGAAAAATCATATTTTTTATCGAGAAATTTCAGAAAACTTTTTGGCCTTGGGGCCGTCCACATAGTACGCACGCACTAAAATGTCGAAAATCGAGTACCCCTCCCCCCTGTACGCAAGCGTACGCAAATGGCTATATCCCCTGGTAAGTACGTACTTTTTCATTCACCCCCCCCCCTCGGTTGATGGAAATTTCAAATTCAAATCGCTTGGTTTGGACCTTTATTTTATACATGAAACTCAAATGTTTATTAAGAAATTTTTTCTTTTCCTTGATGCGTATAAGAAGCGTAAAAGTCGACAAAAAAACAAGCAAAATAGAACTATGAAAATTTTTTCCTCTGCTTTGGCCCCTCCCCTCTCCCTGTACGCAAGCAAACGCTTTTGAGAATACCCCCCCCCTTAGTGCGTACGTACTATGTGGACGGCCGCTTTCGCCAAATTAAATCACTGCCAAATTTTCAAAAATCGTCCATTCGCCAAATTAAATCCCCGCCAAAAATTGCATTTTGGTCATTCACCAAATTAAATCCACGCCAAAATTTATCCACTTCAGATATTTCACTTTACACCTTCTGTTTTTGATTTTATATTTAACAGTCGAAAATATTGACTAACCTGGAGCATTTTCAATTTTTTCGGAGGACTGATCATTCATGAAGTCTCCAGGCTGCCCTAAAAATTTTTGGACGGACATTCTTATATTCTGAAATAACTGAATGAAATTGAGAAGAATGGAATAAATTATCAGTAAGATTATTAACTTGTTTCACGAGCTTTACAAGAATTCCCTTTAATATAATTTTAATAAAATAATTTAATCAATATCACTTTCGTTAGAGATGGAGACTTTACTGTTCGAATTTCTACTCCTTTTCATTTTCTTCGCTGATTTTGCTTCTTTGAAAATGTTTTCGAAGAAGTCTTGTGATTGGACTTGAATATCTTCCAGCACATTGGGATTGTCAATGGAATCAATGAGGCTTGCAGAAGTCAGCAATAACTGTTTTATGTTTTTACGTGTTTCATTCATTAAAGTCTCTTTTTCGTTGACAGTAGTCATTTTTGAAGTTTGAACATCAATATCAAAGAACTCGGTCGTAGTGAGGTTTTCATTTGATGGCGAGTTCAATGGTGGGTTAAAATGATCAATAGTTTGTACAATGCTCTCATCCTCTACCGATTCTTTTGGGTCGTGAAATGGTAGATGTGCTGAAAGTTTTGGAACAGTAACCTCCAGACTTTTCCAGCCGTCTTTCGTTTCCAGCAATCTCGTATGAATCACTGCAGAACATCCAATCAATTTGGATTCTCTCTCTTTACGCTTTGGTATCGACTCTACATGTTTTCGCTTTCTAGGACGACCACCCAAAGCACAATTATAGAGTTGGGTTTCTATGGTACTGTATGAAATGATATTACCGTTGTGGTTAGCCAGTCCGTGATGATCCATCTTTTTATTGACGCGTTTTCCGGTTCGAATACGGTAATTTGTGCCCGTTTCTGTTGAAAAGTCTTTCAGCCATTGTTTCCACCTTTCTGGTGTGTATGGGTAAAGATAACCACGCGCGTAATCAGTTGGTTTGCGCATATTGGCGACTTTATCAGTTGTCGACTGCTCTTCATCAGCTGGACAAGATTTCCTTCTGGGTGCAACAAAGGTTATGTCCGCATGATGGATCACTATGCTGTGCAATTCTGCAAAGCAGGATGGCAAATAATTTCGCATACACAATTGCTTGACGTTATCAGGAATTTGTAACGCGGTGTTGATCACGATATTCAAAGGTTGAGCGTTCGGTGCCGTATGGTTACGTTTACGCCGACAAACGACGGTACTCAAGCCAAGTTGCTCACAGTCCCCGCAAACGTTGGCCTTTGGCTCGCGATGGTTTTTTTCAGAACGACAGTAAGAAATCGTACGACTAAAACGAAAACAATGTGTACATCGTCCCAAAACTTCAAAAAATTGACCAGACTCTAAAAGTGGTACGGTGTTCGAAGGATAATTTATTGGTTTTAAAAGTGACTTTCCAATCCCTAGACTAGCATGTGCCCCAGCATAAAGTGGTAACGTTTGAAGTCTTGGAGCAAGTGTTCTCAAATTGCTTTTGTCGACATTGATATAAGTTCCGTGCGAAGCATCGGTTTTAGAGACTATACTTTCAGCAGAATTACTTTTAATTGAAGCATCATTCAGAAATTCTTCCTTTTGATTGCACTTTTGCATATCGATTGCATGGTCTGTCTGTTGCGTAACCATTTCTTCTGAATCATCATCCGCTAGATGCATGTATACGATGGAAGTCATTGCATCACTCGTCCCATCAACTGTCACTTCTTTTTTGGCAACACGTGATGAAGAACATTCTGATTTCACATTCCCTTTTGATTTATCAATATGTTGTTTGCTTTCTCTTAATTCGTTTTTGATAAATAGATCATTTCTATCCTCCGAAATTATATTTGACGAATCATTAGATAGAAACTGTTTCGATTCGCCCACTATATCATTTTTAGCTCTTTGCATGGAGGTATTTGGCGAAAGAAACCCTTGTTTTCTCATGCTATCGTCATGTATGACTGCTTGACTCATCAAAACATTTTCGTTGGTGATCTTTTGCAAATGGTTCATGTCACCTATTGACATTTGTACTTGGAATTGTGTCAAATTGTTAGCATAATTGATTTCTTGACGACTTTCAATGACCGGCGGCTCAATAGTGAAAGTATCTGCCACAACACATGATTCTACAGAACAGGGAATCCTTTGTTCGTCGTCAGAATTCAAAGAGCGATCTGCATTAACTTTCAACCCATATTCAGTGCCACTTTCATTTTGTCTTATGTGGGCGACACCAGACTCGTGTAAGCTTTGTATCTCATCCTGTGTCAGCATCAACGTTTCACCTGGAAATGAAAAAGACAACGACTTGGTGAATAGTATTTCAGCATAATTTCTTCCCTAATTGGTTTCAGCATGGAGATAATAAAAATATAGATGGAGATACCACTCCTACTATTCTATTGTATTGTATCGTTGATAGCAAACTGTTGCTTTGTTGCTTTGGGAAAAAGCCATGAACTTTGCTTTCCCATGAGATAATACTTGAGTTGAAGAGAATTTGAATAAAAGCACGCTACATTTTTAATTTGTTCATCTTGTGATGACAGTTTTGTTTATAAAACATAAGAAAACCTTGCAAGAATAAGCACAGAATATCGAATTTGAAATGTTCGCTGCTCAGGGAATCCTCGGCAAATTTGGTCAATTTCTACATATTTACTAAAGTCTGTCCAGATATAATTGGCAGTGGAAACAAGAATGCCTGTAACTTTTGATAGTCAAATATAATTATGGAAATTTTTTTTGCTTGTTTTAGAGAATCAAAAGCGTTATATTTAAATGTATTTTTGCTTGAAAAATTCGCGATTTTTAGTGGTTAAATTTGCGATTGCAAAAATTGAGCTTTTTTTCTACTTATGCTATAACGTTCATTTTTACATCAGTGGTAGTTCAACCTTAGGTTAAGAAGTTTCTTAAATTTCAAGGGAAACAGAAAAGTCCTTCGGAAGATATGGGACCCGAAATACCCCTTGGTAGCACTTTTCTGTGAAATATCAAATCTCCAACTTATTACTTAAAACGGGGGTAGTGATATGATTGATAAAACAGTTTTTCGATCATAACACATTTTACGATCTTTTTAATGACCTCATAGCCAAACTGTGTTTGGTATTTTGGGAATTAGCAAAGTTCTTTAATGGCTTAAAAATAACAAAGGCAATATAAGTTCATGCTTATCTTTTCAATAAAAGCAATTATACTGTGATTTCACTTCGTTTCGAAATAATCCATGATACCAATAGTATCAATGAACCAACACTTAACATTTTCCAACTTTTAATTGCACTGTTCAAAAAACATGATAACATATAACCCCCGTTTTTAGTAATAAGTTGGAGATTTGATATTTCACAGAAAAGTGCTACCAAGGGGTATTTCGGGTCCCATATCTTCCGAAGGGCTTTTCTGTTTGCCTTGAAATTTAAGAAACTTCTTAAGCTAAGGTTGAACTACCACTGATGTAAAAATGAACGTTATAGCATAAGTAGAAAAAACGCTCAATTTTTGCAATCGCAAATTTAACCACTAAAAATTGCGAATTTTTCAACCAAAAATACATTCAAATATAGCGCTTTTGATTCTCTAAAACAATCAAAAAAAATTTCCATAATTAAATTTGACTATCAAAAGTTACAGGCCTTTTTGTTTCCACTGCCAATTATATCTGGACAGACTTTAATACCAATCTTTCAACTATATTCTATCAAAATTTTGAGGCAGCTGCTATTTTAGATCTAAAGATATTTATAGCAAAGAACCTTCCACAAACAACAAAGAATTCGCAAAAGTTTACCTCTCGAAAGTTTCCCGATAAAATAAAAACTTCTTTCAAAACTATAAAGAAATTATTACTCGAAAAAAATTCGCATTTTACCTAAAAATACGAGGTTTCGTTGGACAGAATAACTTTACTTTAGTTCTTATAATCTATATCTTGACTGATTTTTGCTATCAAGGATTGGTAATCAAAGGAGGCCGATTTGAAAGAAATTTCTAAAGAGTTTTATAACTTCTCTCGCTATTACAGAAAAGTTGTTACTCCATCTAACTTTTATTATCTCTATAGTTTCAGGAAGAAAACCCTCTTATGCCTTATCGTTTGGGGGAAATATAGTGGACTTACTCTTAAAAACACCTTTGCTTGTTAAAACGAAAAAAAAACACTTAAGAATACTCTCGCGAGCATCATCAACGTTCTTATTTTGTTGTTATTTGATGAGTTTTAGGCCTGGTCTAGATGGACAAATATCCGGAACCAAAAAGTAAATTTGGGTAAAATCAAATATTAACCGATAACCTCGTTAGATTTGATTGAAATTTCTTTCAGAACAATTCAGGCTATTTTGTCAAATAAAAGAGAAAGTTAATGGAGAAATTTGTTTCCGAGCGTGTTTGGTACTTTCCAGACCGGTCCTAAAATGATCACTTTCAGCACTTCCCTGGTCTAATTTTGATGGAATTTTGGCTATAAGCTTGCATTTCCAATACCTAACACTTATTAAAATCTTAAGTCAATAGCATTTTCGAATCCCTGGATACCGTATCCTAGGACTGATTTCAGCAAAAAGGACGGTGGTGGTGAAAAATTGATTGCGTGCCTCAACTGCAAAAGCTTTGACTAAAAAAGATCTTACTGCAGATTTTACCTGGTGCCCAAACGATTCCGTCTTGCGTCAGTAATATCTGTGCATTGGTTTGGACAGGTTCAGCGTTCTCCAAAGAATGTGATATGGATGTCATGTTGTCTGAATGACTTGGTTCATCTTCCCTAGGTTCCACTGTTAAGTTTTTGCTCAGTGACATTTCTCTTTAATTCTTTAATCTATCTACCTGAAAACAAAAAAACAAAAAATAAGATTGGCATATATTTTTATTAAAGCTTTTTTAGGCAGAGAAATACGAATTAGGTTAATGTATTTTTAACGCTTTTATATTCAGAGAAATATCGTAAGCTGGTAATGTTTACCTGGCTCTTCTAATCACAGGAAAAAATCCGTGAATCACATGCGTGTGAAAACCAATTTCCGAGCATGTGATCCTGCAAAAAATCACATTCGTGTGAAAATGTAATTCACGATCCTTCTTTTCTCACTGTTAAATAGAATAGAAGTGAGTTACTTTTAGGGTATTAAACCTCTCTCTCTAAGAAAGACAAACAATCCTATTTGTGATTTTAGATCTAGTCAGACACTCCATTTAAGTTGAGAAAAGATGGCTTGTGAATTGCATTTTCACACGCATGTGATTCTTTTCAGGATCACATGCTCGGAAATCAGTTTTACCAAGCATGTGATTTCCATACTTTTTCCTGTGAATTTCGTCACAGGCCTTCTTTAGAGATAGGAAATAATCAATAATAAGAAGGTCAGAATTGCTGATTGAAACTCATCTTGTTTGCTCAGCAATCAGTTGGGGAGTCAATCAGTGTTTCTGACCTTCCTTTTTCCTATCTTGAAAGAAGGGTGTCGAAATTAGATGAGGGATGTCAACATTATTAGACCATCTTACGGTATATACGCGAATTTAGGTTGGTGTATTTTTTAACACACGCAAGATGCTAGGCAATTCAATCTACCTAGCCAGGGTGCAGTATGCAGTGCTGAAGAGTCCTAACGGACACTTTCAAATCAATTGTACAAAAAATGGGTGTTTTTGCACCATTTCTAGTCATGCCATGGTTACCGTCAACTGCTCTAACTTGGGAGACGATTGGTCAAAACATGGGACTGTTGATATCTGGCCTGTATTTTCACTTACTGTTAAATCTCTTTGACAACAAATTTGTTTTGATAACTCCACCAAGTTTATCAATCATACTTTCTGTCATAACATGTCACAATAACTTTCACTGATAGTGCGCCCTTTTTAACTTTTTTGTTTTCATTCAAAATGACCGAACGCTGATTGGAGAATTAGAGAACCTCCGCCATCTAACCGCCTATCGTCTGATGGGATTAACACATAGTGAGTAACTTGCCACGCGAGTGACGTCAAACCCTCCATCGTTTTGCTACCATGAGATCAGGTAACTTGCATCAGTGGAGGCTAACATGCATAGCCCTCAAATGAATGACCCAGCTGGTCATTAAAATACAAAATTAAATCAAAACAAAAATGGTAGAGTAGAGTTGCGAGCAGAGCTACGTAGTTCAATTGTTTTGAAATTTTGTTGCTTTGATTGGTCAATCATTTGATGGCTATGCAAGTTTCCCTCCACTGATGCAAGTTACCCGACTTAACGGTACTAATTTGTTCTTCTTCCTTCTAGACACTCGTGTGTGTTCCACTACTACGGATTTTTTTTCACAATTTGATTTAAAAGCCTACTCTGTGCGAAAGAGAAATCGTGTATTTTTTAAGCACTGCTCATAACTCAAATCAAATGACTTTGGGGGTTCGGTATAATGGCCGTCCCATGTTTTGTCAAATAGTCCCAAGTTAGAGCAGTTGACGGTAAATACATTTTTGAGCTGCAACTTATGAAAAGATATATGTTCTTGACTGTTTGTTGGTAAAATAAAAGATCCAAAATTTAGATTTGCTTATCATAGTGGTGAGATAGATTAGTTTAAAGGCGATCCAAATTGGAACAAAAAATTGTCCTGAGCTGAGCACGACCCTGGACACCACCGTACATTGTATATGAGCATGAATCTGGTAATGTCACCCAAATAGGTGAAAAAATTTGGTAAAAATAAAGTTTTGAATTACATTTTTATTCCTGGATAATATTTTTATTAATGACTTCAATTTTCAGAAAACATAAATATCAGGGCTTAATCAAACTGGCTTGGTCCAGACATTTGACCTAGAGTAGTTATTATCAGACAAATTTGGCAAAAAACTTTCTGTTGTTTACACTTCATTTGAGATAAAATATGCTAATCTAATACTTGTCTTGGATTTCAGTCCATGGCTAATATATTAAGCTGCATTGAAAAGCAATTTTTACCGTCCAGTATGTTATACTTTTCAAATTCTGGCACTTATTTCCAGACGAAAATCTAAAATATTAAAAAATATTCCAATAAAGTTTGATTTCATGAAAAGAAAACTGGCTATGATCAGGTAACTTCATTCTAGATTTGAAGGACTCATTATAAGTTTTCAAAAAAACCAAAAGTTTGCTATATTTCAGTTGATCAATAAAAAATTAGAATATGAAACCTTGTTGGTTGCGGACATAACTTTTTGTCAAATTTACTTTAAAATCAGCAATAAACATTAAACTGAGTAATTATTCGGCTTTTAATACTTTGCTGTACTTGAACCAAAACTTAATCATTGAAATTTGTTGTCTTGAAAGGTCTTCGTAACTATGATTTCCTGAAAATTGAAGATCTATCTGTAAAATAAAATCCAATCATATATCATTTTTTGTCATAATCTAATTTTAAAAGTTAAATTTTGAGCTTGACATTAACTGTTGTACATCTTCATAATCAGTAACCTTTTCAATAGAAAGGGTTAAAAATGGGTAATAATGCTATGTTGCGGACATAACTTTTTTTCTTCCAGGGTAGAACCATAGAACATTTTACATCATTTATTTAAAATTTTGGAGTGTCTTTTTCTGTTTCCAAAATTTAAGGAATATTTGAGACTAAATCAATATAAAACCAAAAGATTTGGTTTGGTTTGATTTCAGTTATTACATGTTTTTCTTCATGAAAAAAACAAAAGAAGACTCCACAATGATATTAAAACTTTCTAATATTTCTAATAGAAGAACAACCCTAGAGGAAAAATTGAAAAAAGCAAGTAAATGCATATGGTACTTACAAATGTAATTTAGTATTGTCAAGGTGTTAGCATAACTGCTTAAGAGGGTTAAAAATCTGATAAATACTTTAAATAGTTATGTCCGCAACATACAATTTGCTAATGGAATATGACTCTGTTTTGAACTAATTGGAGCAATTCTAACTAGTCTGTAAGTGAATGTGTAGTAGATTATGTTGTGTGAACACTACACAATGAATTTAATATGCAAATTAATGCATGATTTATTCTTTATTCAAGCTCACAGGTTCAGAACCATCATTTTCAAAGAAACAAAAGGTTTATTTTTCTGTTAAAATTTTCATTTTGGACCTTAACTTGACATCAGAGTATTTGTTTTCTATTTCTAATAGATCGTATAATAAAACATCATGCCAGCTTGCAAATACACTTTATCAACAACATTTTAGACAAAATAGCTATGTCTGCAACATGAAATACATATGAAAGAAGTAAATAAACTGGAAACCTTGCCAATGGAAAATTATGAAACTTTTTTCTGGTTGTAACCAACTTAAAATGACCTTAGATGCATTAATTTGTCAAAGAAACCTAAAATTGGTGTTTGGAGGTTGAGAAAACTTCATGATTTGTTGCGGACATAACTTTTTGTTGCAGACATAACTGATTTTTGGAGAAACTGTTTTGTTTCACTGTAGTCAAGCAAAAAAATGCGCCGCAAAACTTCTAAAGGGATTCATGAAAAAATAACCCGGCGCTTTTTAATGAAATTAACATTTTCAGGCGAACTTTGAGAAATTGCCTAAAATTTGTGCCATAGTTGAAAAAATTTGAGCCAAGCCAACGTTGAAAACTAATTTGAAGATCAACTTTCCAAGAAAAAGATCTACGGGGGAGGCAGAACCCACCTGGATCCGCGCACCGCCGGAAAGGCTATCTCCCGGAAATTTTGCCGGACCTCAAACAATGACCCATTTACATGTGTGTAATTGTTTTACTTTAGCGTATAAACAAGGCCTTAAAAATTGAAGCGCTGTCTCGGGAATTATGGTATGACAAATTTTAGTTGGTTGATTTTGGCTGCTGCATGTTTTATTTTGTTTCCAACTTTTAGTTTTAATTATTATTGTCTTGCGAACTTGATTCAGGTAACTCTCATCCTTGTTGTTGAAATGTATCCTGTAGATGACTGATGTTGTTTTTTCTGAAAGCTAGATTTCCTAGTGTGACTAACTGGTAGGGTGGCATGTTTCTACCTACTCTTAGGTGCCAAGTAAACGGGCCCCCTGCTTGTTAATTTTTCGAAAATTTTCCGGCCCTCCCCCTGGACTCAGAAAACAATCTTAGTAAGTCTGATCAGGTTCAATCTTTTTTCGTGTGGTTTGTTTTCTCCTCAGTCAAAGGCGGCTACACCGGGAATAAATCTTTGAGGAATCGCTCCCACCGTACATTGGACGTACCGTGAGATTGGGGTAACTTGTAATTTTTGTTTTGATTTAATTTTGCATTTTAATGACCAGCCAGGTCTTTCATATTGTTGAGGGCTATGCATGTTAGCCTCCCCTACTGGCACTGATGCAAATTACCCAATCAGAATTGTTTCAGAAACAAGAACAGGTCTACTGTCACGGTACAGTGTAGCCGGCGTACGTACCTTGTACAGTGGTCAAAATAGGTTGACTTGTTCCCACCGTACACCCACCGGACAACACCATACGATGTACGACGGTGTCCAGGGTCGTATTGTATGGTCAGCTGAGCCAAAGAACTAAAAATTGTCTTTTTTTGTGAACCTTTCGAGTCTCAATCTTGGCAACCCATACAATGACACATAATTAACTTACCATGAAACCTCTTTAACAAACTTTCAAAATTCTCATCAAAATAAAAGTCTTTTTTAAAAGCTACACAAAACATTAGCAGAATTCTACTGTCGGCCATTTTGTTATAAAATTACAAAAATGAACTTCTCTTTGCTGTTTGCTCTTCGGTGAAGACTTCTTCATAAACGCGAAAGACATATATCTATTTTTCGGATCCGTTATGCAGGAAGTCAGGACCTGCAGCCGACCTAGTAGGCGGTTGGGTATGGGTTGTGGTTTGGGTGTGGTTACGTACCAGATTGACTAGGAATTTGGTTATTATCAGTTAGGGTTAGGGTTGGAGCTCGAAAAAAGCACTCTTTTGTGATTTTCTCTTCATATAGTCTAGGCTTCTGCTCATCCTCTAGCGAAAAAAGTTTCTTATAGTTTCTATAGCGGCAGGTACAAAATGCATAAAACATAATGCATATTGCATAATGCATAATAGTATTGTGTAATTTACAGAACAATTTTTTATTTTCTAAAACTCTCCTTTGCAGAGGATAAAACCGCGAAAACCTCTTTAGAAGAGTTTCTTGTAAAGGCCTGTAAACATTCCAATCAGAGGGATTTTCCCCAGACATATTTATTTTTCGAATCCGAAAGAAAGAGAAAATATTCGAATCATAACAACAAAGGATTTTCCGTCAGCATAAATAATAAGAATATGCAACAGATCTGAAAGGTACTGAAAGGTTTCCCCCTTCTTCTTTCTCAAAAAAAACCATAAACATTCGAATGTAAAAAGATTCGAAGTCTATTTTCTTTGATCTAGCTTCCGGATGAAGCTCTTTAATTTATATTGGCTGGGTATTGGCTTATCTAACAAAAAGCATTCACATGGTTAATGCTTTGTAAGAGGGTAAACCCGTTGAAATTTATTAGCAATTGTTCGAAAAAATCTCTGAGAAAACCCAAAAAGATCTTGCTTTAAAATTTACGTTTTCGAGTTAGAAAAGTAATATAGGGAGGAGATATTTTCGTGTTTTTTCTACATTATACTACGTTCTGTAAAATACAACTATGAAAATCAAAATGGCGGCAAGCATTTTCAGTGGATCATGGATTTTTTTCATCATCCGAAATTCAAATTCAAAGCTTTCTACCCTTTATTTTCTGGTAGAAAATGGTATATTTGTTTTGTTGAAAGTATTATCTTTCAAATTCTCCTTATTATAGCCTCTAAAATTGACATTTTCCAAATATTATGCATTATGCATTATTTAATATGCATTATGTTTTATGCATTTTGGACCTGCCGGTTTCTATAGGGGGCTATAGGAAGTAGAGGTCTGCGAATCAGACTACATATAGTCTGGTCTGCAGTTTGTACAATTTAAATAGCCGTCAGAAACACTTTCTCGTCATGAACCCGTGGCGCAGTGGATAAGGCATTGGGTTTCCATACGATGTTTTATATATGGTTTTATCTATATTCAAATTTATAAAAATTTCAAAACAAGTGTGAAAAAAAAATATACGATGATGGAACTTTGCATTTGGTGGGTTCGAATCCCACCGGTGGCGATCTTTCGGTAAGTCAATCAGTCAGTTAGAAAACATAGAAAATAACTCACATAATAGAACCAGGAAGTCAGAAAAACTACAAACAAGAGACTGGAAAGTACGGAATAAGTCCAGATATGTCTTTCGTCTTTATGAAGAAGCCACGACCTTGCTCTTCCCGTGTTTTCATTTGTTTTCTTTTTTCTGCCATGTCAGCATTTTCTATAAATTTTGTGAGCCCCGCATGAAAAATATTAACTAATTTTCGCGGGTTTTAATTTTAGCGTTTTTCGCGGTTTTTCGTCAAAATCGCGAAAATTTGACCCCGCAAAATATTTTGAGAGCTGAAAACCGCGAAAATTAATTCCCGCAAAATACAATTTTTTCCAATTTTATCGAAATATTTGAAAAATCCCTAGGAAAATGAAAGAAATTTGTCCAAAAAAGGGCAAAATCGCGAAAATTAAAACCCGCGAAAATTCCAGAATGGAAAAAACCGCGAAAATTAAAACCCGCGAAATGCAATTTTCCGGATATTTTTTTTCGACCGCGAAAATTAGTTCCCGCGAAAATTAGTTCCAATAAGGTATGCGTAAGTCATTTTTCTAGCGGAAACACCCTAAAAAAAGCCGGGATTTGACCTCTCTCTGTTCCTAAAAATATATAAAGAGGTCAAAAACCGGCTTTTTTGGTGCTTTCATTAAAAAATATGACGTCATCTTGACTTCGCATATCAAGAATCCTGCGAAAATTATTGGGTGCGTATTCGAGTTGACCAAATCAGATGCACTCGCATATACAGAGTCACCGTAACGTAAACTAGAGTCAATTCAGTTGCAGAGATACGGTGTCAAAAATACCATGCGGCGATACAAGAAAACGGTGATCCGAGAAGGATGCATCGGGTTACCCTGGGTACCAGAGGCCAAGTTTTAGTAAGAAGACTCCCGGTCATTCAAATCTCCAAGGGGTAAAAATTTACTTTGAATAACCAGGAGTTCAAATAACTGGATAATCCGTTTTCCTACCACTGCCAGATTTTCAACTAACATTAATATAATAATGGGTGGGATGGACTGTTTTGAAGTAATCGAGGCATTGTGACCCAATCAATAAGAAATATTCGAATAACAAGAAATCGCTTCGAATAAAGAGATAAGCATCAAAAAAGCTGATAATACGCAGGGAACGAGGTTAGACTCCTGGTCATTCGAACCTGCACTTATTCGAAAAATTAAAAGCTTTACCTCACTCAGGCAAAAACACTTAACAAACTGTTGCTTTGAGAGAAAGCATGGCGTTCTAAATTTAAAACACCATGGGAGAAAGCCATTAATTTTGCTTTCACACTATGGGAATACTTAAGTCGAAGAGAATTTAAATAAAATTATGCTACATTTTTTATTTGTTCATTGTGTGATGACAGTTTTGTTGATAATAGAACAAAAGAAAGAAAACCTTTCAAGAATAAGCATACATTGAATTTGAAATGTTCGTTGCTCAGGGAATCCTCGGGAAAATTTTATTAATTTTAACGTATTTACTAATGCCAATCTTTCAACTATATTCTATCGAAATCTTGAGGCAGCTGCTGTTTTAGATCTAAAGATTTTATAGCAAAGAAACTTCCACAAACAACAAAGAAATTGAAGAAGTTTACCTCTCGAAAGTTTCCCGATAAAATGAAAAACTTCTTTTAAAACTATAAAGAAATTGTTACTCGAAAAAATTTATCTTAAAATACGAGGTTTCGTTGGACAGAATAACTTTACTTTAGTTCTTATAATCTATATCTTGACTGATTTTTGCTATCAATGATTGGTAATCAAAGGAGACCGATTTGATTGAAATTTCTTTTTTGAATTCTTTGGCTATTTACTTTTATTACCTCTAAGGACCAAAAACTTTTCAACAGTCTACCATTTGACATTTGAATCATCACATACAGGCCACTTAAAGAATGCATCCAAGAAAATTTCTCCACAAGTATATGTACACTAAACCCGGCGGGCGAGAGCACACCACCGCTACTAGAAAAACAAGATTGGCGGAATCAAATACACTATACGATCAAAAAACAGTAATAATGTTGGACTAAACGACCTTGACAGATAAATATCGAAGAAAATCATCAAAACAAACTGAAGTATACTGAAGTAAGTCAGAGTAAGTATATCTTTCCGAACTTTTTCTATTAGAACGGGTTGCTCTGTATCACTGATCAGGGAACCCTTTAGCCAAGGTACAAATTTATAAAAATTGAATCCAAAATGTAAAATTACACTTTTTTTAAAGCTGTAGAAGTATCACACCGGAATTTAAACATTTAGAAAAATGCATACAAAATGCATGTAAATTTCTCTTTCCATTTATTAATCTTTCCTCAGAATTAGCTTGTAATCGTTCAAGAATCTATTCTTCCGCAATTAATACTTCTTTGCTTTCCGAGCAACCTTTTTATCAATCGCCTTTTTCGTTTGCGCTTTAGTTTCGGCCTTTCCAGTACGGCTAGCTCCATCATTATTTTCATTATAAGGATCTTTGGACAAGATGCTGACATCGGGTAACTCTTCCTCTTCTTTAGTTTCGCCAGCCATGTCTGGATCATCAACCACAGATTTCTTCTTTCGTCGTTTCTTGCGATATCCTTCAGGCTTCAAGTTAAATTAACAGCAATTTAACTTTGTATTTTAGCGAAAGTAGTAGCTCGAGTTTAATGGTGAAAACGAGAACAAGAAAGTCATTTTCAACCTCACTCATAACATAAGAGGTTACCTTAAGGGAATAAATTAATGCGACAATTAATTAATGCAGAATAAATTAATGCGAGCAACCCCCCAAAAAAATTATGTTTTGCGGAATTTATTAATGCTAATGGCCGAATTTTTTTAAGTTTTGCGGAATTTAGTTTTGCGAAAAAGGGCCAAATTCGTATTAATCAATTCCGCATTAATTAATTCCGCATTAATTTATTCCGCATTAATTAATTCTCACAATAATTTATTCCCTTAAGGTATCATCAAAGATTATGTTGGCAGTGGATTCAAATATTTGAGGGTCTGTGTAGGAGGGGTGCCGGCGGTAAGACCGGCATAAGTAGCACAGGTGTAAAAAGAACCAAAATCAAAAAGGTACGGTAAAGAAATTCGATCGTATGAATAAAGTAACTAAAAGTAAATACCAACCAGTTTCTCCTTTTCTTTTTGACTTTCTTCTTGTTTTTTCTTAATCAGCTAACAAAGTGAAAGAAGAAAAATTAATTCTCAAAGCAAAAAAATTTTAATGATTTTATAGTGCGGAAAGGGGTCTGATCAACCCCTTCTTGGCATTCCCCAACTTTTAAAAACGCCTATCCCCAAAGGATTTTGGACAGAAATAACTAACAAATATATGTGAAATACCTTTAGAAAGAGAAAGCGAAATAATAAACTTCTTTCATCTTTTTGACTCAGACTACTTTAACAGAAAACTTCCTTTTCGTGAAGACCAATTTTCATAACAGTGCTTGAAAATAATCTACAATATATATGTAAGCCCTCCCCCCCTTCCTTGCTATCCCCCTTTTTTCGTGAAAACTTCTGATTCCCCTTCTTCATTAGTTCAGAAGGTGTCACCACCCCCCCCCCCTTAAAAAAGGGGGGAGTCCGCTGGAAATTTCCTCGCTCAAAGAACTTTTTCAGCTAGATTCAAACACCACACCCATTCTATTGTACATGTACATATTTTTGCGGGTACTAAATTTTCACGGGTGTACTAATTTTTCGCAGGTACTTAATTTTACGAGTTTTTAGGTAAAATTTCACGAATATAGTACTGTTTAAATTTTTCAAAAACACAAAATCGCGAAATTTAATACACGCGAAAAGTTCCAGAAAGTGACATTCGCGAAATTTAGTACCCGGGAAAATATATACCCTTAAGGTAGCCAAATATACTTGTAGGTGTCTCTTGGGGAAGGGGTGTTAAAACTAAAATTTCAATAAACGGGTGAGTCCTAATTGCATTTATAAGGCACCTGAGACTATCATATATTCAGATTTTTATAACGTGATTAAAGGCTTTTTGGACACACTTTGAACTTCAAGTCTACTTTGTTTAAATGTTGGGAATTGTACCGCCACATCTTTACTTTAGACATTGTGTGGTTGCAATCGTTTAAATATTATATACTTAAAATACTTAATATACCGTCTGATCAGAATGTTTATATTAATCAGCATCATGGTCAGAAGATTTCCCTTAGGCATGGCTCTCGATGCTTCAAATTGTTGATAAACTAAACTCAAATGTTATAACTAATTCGGTGCAATAAAGTGTCATTTGTTCCCCTTAATTGGCTACTTCTGAAAATTACTGATCAAAAAGGCTGTGACAACGTCAAATAATAAGGGAACTTATATATTTTGGCGTGAACTAATTTTAACGTGCAGCAAAACTCCAGAACATTTTTAATTTTGGCGAGAACTTATTTTATGGTGAATGATCAAACTTTTTAACTTCGGCAAAGCTAATCTTGACGAATGACAGGCTGAATATGTTCTATTGTGTCTTATTTTGAGAAATTTTGATGAATTTTAGGGCTTTCTTCTTATGGCAAAATACAAAAAGAAAAAAACCCTTAATGTATGTGAAAGATTTGTTTACCTCTTTCTCTTCTTTCTCTCGTTCAATTCTCTTTTTCTCCTTCTGTATTTTAAGGTCTTCCATTAATTTTTGTCTTTCTCTCTGATATTCCGTCTTGTCTTTCCCACGTGGTGAAGTCACCCACCTTGAAGGATGAGAAAGAAAAAGGCTGTGATTTCAATTCTTAAAGAGATTCAGTGGCGGATCTGAGGTAGTTCACAACTTATAATTTCCTTATGTAGGATGAAAAATTTAAAATACATACAAATATATACCAAAATATTCACAGAAGGAAGACTTCCAACAAAGAAGAACTTTTCTTCACTTTGTCTTGAAACAAAAATTTACGTCGATTTAAGTCAGACTTTAATACTGTGTGGGCCAATTACTGTAAATTACAAATTCCCTCAGACCCGCCACTTGAGATAACCAGATATTTTACATTTTCACATAGTTTGTTAAGCGGCTGATTCTAAGAAGAAAACTCGCTAAAATCGTAAATTGAACAAGTTGCAAATAAAAGTTATCGATAAAAGAGGAATCACAAAGGAATCAATCTCAGGGCTATTTTTTTCTGACGTTGGATTGGAATTTTTTTGAAAGAAGTGACGCTAAAAATCTATTGACATTGAAATCGCTTCAATTTAGGGAGAATCCCTCGTTCAATTTATAATTTTGATGCTATTCTGGCTGTAACTATTAATTGCGTCATTTCAAATCATTACTGCAGATCGTCGTTGAAAAAAGTAATGACAAGAAGGTATTTTGATGGGATAAGGCTTCGCAAGGATGAAACTTCCCTACTGACAATATTTGAAGAAAATATTTTAACGAATTTGTGCTTCTTTACAACTCATGTAGTTGAAATATACGTTAACACTTCTTTAGTCACTGTAATGATTATGTGGATCTCTTTAAAGAATCAAATACAAACCATCGGGATAAGCCTTCTGGATCATCAGGTTTCTTGCGACCTTTTCCTTTTTGAATGTCTTGCAGTTTGTGGTGTAGACGGCGATTCTCTTTTATTCTCTCGTCCTCACACCTTGAAGATTTTGGATCTTTTGCGTCACTGTCCAACTCCATTGCCTAACATGGGAGTTCAATGAAAAGTATAAATGCATTGCAACTCGATCATTGTAGAAAGATAAAAATTGTAATCGAATACCTCGATAGGAAGGGACTAATTTTGGCCAATAAGTTCTCGTTGAGTTTACGTTGAAATTAGAACAATTGTTGTTGATGTTTCAATGTCAGCATGTTTAGCTTGCAAAATATCTACTTACAAAAGTGTATTTCTAAAGAAGGTTTTTCTTCCTACAAAATGCATCGATAGACTGGTATTTTAATATATCAAATTTTTCAAATTCTACTGTTTATTTAAATTTGTCGGTAAGAACAAGCAAATTCAATTATTAGAAAGTCACCTCCATTTCTTGGCGTAATGCTTCTTGAGCCTTTTTGATTGCTTCAATACTGAAAAAATCAATGCAGAGCAAATGACATTTATATCTGAAATCATGAGACTCTAAAGTAACTCTAAACTAAAAAGTAAGAAAGAAAGTATAAAAAGTTCATTTTTTTCTTCTTCATTTTCATTGTCATTTTGAAGTTACTCTTCTCAAAAATTATACTTTGAATTATCTTTTCAAAGATGTATAATTTTTGAAATATTGACGTCATATAAAATGAAGCTATTGAATTCTTTTTTTTTAAATAGATAATGTAACGTATATTTTTTATTTTTAGTTGCCTGAAGATTGTCACAAAAAGCGGTATGAAACTGCCAGTAGCAGAATAAAAAAGTGTCTTTTCTTTCTGACTAATTTTTGATATCGAAATTTTTGTTGAATAATAGCAATTTAAGCAAATATTGATACATACTTAAGACAAATGAACTAATACTAATGCTCGAATACACGCTTTTTTTTTATAAGAATGGTGTTTTTTCATTTCATCATGGATATTCTTAACTTTTTGGCGAAAATCATCCAAAAATATTCTTACGGTATTCTTAGGTTAATATCGAAATTGGCAATCTACAGGTTAAAAGGCATTAAAAATGGCATTCTTAGGTTCAGTTGCTAAATTCCATGATGGTGATATTCTTACCATATTCTTAATTTTTTGGCCATTTTCATCATGGACATTCTTATAAAGTGTATTCTTATAAAAAAAAAAGCGTGTAGGCCACTATGGTCAGAAACGAATATCTCTCCAGCCGTACCTATCGACTGTAATTACAATAACTGAAAAACACGCTTGGATATTTACACACCTTCCATCATTGTTTTCACTCTTCTGCAGACTTTTGAGAGTTCTTCGTAAATGACGGTCAAGCTTCTCATTTTCGTCTTTTAGCGTATCCGCACCAAGCTCATTCATTAAATTTTTTCTCTGGAATTCTTCCAAAGCTGCTTCACGCTTAGCTTCCTGAATATCAAAGGAAAATAGAAATTGAAAGATTTTTCAATAATTCATCTGACAGCTGCAACCTTCTGTTTCTTTTTTACCTACATCTAAACTATATAACTAACTGCCAATAGAAAAAGCCAATAAAGGCTACAAAAATTTGTTCTTCGTTAATTGAAGCGATTCATACATTGTCCATACCTTTGCTTCTTTCTTACGTTGTCTTAGTTTTTCTTTTTCTTCTCTTTTCGACCTTCTCCTTTCTGCTTTTGTCGATTCATCCTGAAACCAAACAAATGAAGAAAGAATAGCTCAAAGACCGAAGGATTTTCAAGATTCAAAAATGTCAGTTAATGTCTACTCGAAAGACTGTAAGATAGCACGTTTGGAAAGGGACATTGTTGTTTTGTTTTCATTTATACAACAGAAAAGATAACGGATGACATCAATGACATCGAATTGAAAATGTTCTTCGCATCATAACATGGGGCGTACGAGGTCAAGGTAAATTGTCCAGGCATACTTTGACATTCAATCAACATCAACATTGGGTGAAGAGTAAACGATTGATCAACAAATACCAACGATTGATAAACAGAAGTCAATGAGGGGGGACAAGTCCGAATTCGTTCTGGTAGAGTCGATTACTTGAATTGTCCAGTATACTGAAAATTGTCAAATCCATTCCTTACCTCGCTTTCCGCGTGTTCCGATTCTGATTCACTTTCACTTTCGCTTTCCGATTCGGAAGACTGGAAAAAAGAAGAATTCTATCTACCAAAGAGCCATAATTAAAAGATGTTTTAACCGAGAAGTAATTGATGGAAAACTCATTTTGGGCAAAATAGTTTCACATGAAAGGTTTTGTAGCAATTTTACTACACAAGATACTTACGGAGAATGACGGGCCTTCACCCTCTGCATCAAGCTTCTCCCTAGAACAGAAAAACACAAGTTTAAATTTGACCCTGCATAATAATTGTTGAAGCCTCTTGTTTAACAGATAAGATAACAACTGGCTTTTCGACTGCTGCTTAAAAACGAGGATTTGGATGAAAAATGGGTTGCCATTTTGAAGAAAGTTAAAAGGATTATCTTACAAATACGGTTTGTTATAATAATCAGGATTAGACTTGTTTTCGATGCGCGTAATGTTTTCCAACAAACGGCGATTCTCGTAATCAATTGTGGCAATTCTGTCTTCATGAAGCTGAAAAAAAATAAAAGATATCGTCAGGTCGGAAGGTGGATATATGACAGACAGTACCCTTCCCATTCAGAATACAGTGGTCTTACTGAAGATTTTCATCATTAAATATTGTTTGATGTCATGAATTTTAGCAGTCATTAAATTTCGTTAGTCAAGCTATATGTTTCCTCTCGAAAGGTAGTTTAAGCTTTAAAGCATGTCTAGGCTGAATTCTTGGAAAAGCTTCTACTTAGGAGCTCAAAAGTAAGAATCAATCGCAAGTTTGCAAGTTCGTTTTCAAGCGAAAGCATCGCCGCAGAATGTCGGATAATCACATTTGACGAATCCTTTCATAGTAGAGCGTGATGCGCACAGAATGAAGTGCCCGTTATTTAGATTGGTTATTTGTTACAATGAACTCGTAAACTTATAATAAACTTTTTCCAACGTTTCACCTAACGGATGATTCAAGTACAAGTTTGTAATGAACTCCTTGGGAATCAATTTTTGCGAATTAAGTGGTCATTGTACGAAATTTCCAACCTTGAAATACAAGTTTATGAACAGATTCACAGACCTGTAATCGTTTGAGCTTCAATCTGGTATGAATGTGTTTATCCATTTCATTTTTATTTACAATAGTGGGCTTGACTGATTTCACCTGCAATAGAAAAGAAAAAAGTGAAGCAACTCTTTAACATACCAAAAGTCACTTTCTTATAGCTTAATACACAGTAAAACATGCCACAGCAATCGTTTTATTCACAGTTTTTAAAAGGATTTCATTAATAATGAAAACTGCACATACATTGTTCTTATGTTTGGATAAATGGTCTTTCCACATTCGTTCTTCTTCCCTCTTTTGAAAAGACATTTTACCCTTCCGTCTTGCATAGTGCGCCATCTTGAAAATTTGAAAATATCTTTGTTGTTTTTTCCTATGTAGTCGTCACTGTATTAACTTCAGAGCCTTGGTGATTTCGATTTGAATGAAACAAAATAACTTCTCAAAAATGTCACTAAATAATTCATATCCACTCTATGAATATTTCATTTTCAACTTGAAACAAAAAAAGTGATTTTTGAATTTGAAGAAATTATTTTCAATACTTTTTATTCATGTAAAACAAGAGTGTTTTGAGCATAATTCGTTCAATCATTATCCCTGTGCCCAATAGATTGTGCTGATCATTTATCATTTGTCAATGATAAAAAAATACCGGCTTGACCAGAGGGCGCCATTCGTGTCAAAACTTCTCTCCATTTCGAATCTTTTAGAGATTGCAGCTCCTGTAGAGAAAAAGTTACTGATAGAGCTAAATTCGTTTTATAACTGTTTATAATGCAAAAGAAGATTTCTGTAGAGAAGCTAAATACACCAAGACTCAAAATTCATTTCAGCTAGTTCTTGTAATAATTTGGTGATTCTATTTTCTTCAAAGGATCGCAATATCAGATTTATACATACTTGTTTAGGGATAAATATGATTTCGGTTGACTCGTCTGTTTCTGCTCCCCCTTTTATGTAATAATCCTCAATATCTTTGGCTGATAAATCACATCTAGAATAAAAGATGTAAGGATGCAGGCATATGAATACGAAGGGTCTGTTATCTAAATCTCAAAACAGAGCAGAAAATTTTAACTTTTTACAAGCCCAGGAATCTAAGCATCCAAAATCTACGCCATAATTCTATTTCCATTTAATACAATCGCTGGTGCGATTCCTAGAAAGGCGGGTAGCATGTAAGAAAGCAACTAAAAATGCACTTTTTCTGCTGTTCATAGATAAATACATAATTAAAATACACTTTACTCAAAAATGACGCTTTTTCGAATAAGAACTTTTGAAAACGTGAAGCAAATTTAAAGTATGATAGTTCAAAATTTAAGTTAACCTTTCTATGGCTGGCCGCATGTAGCAAAATTCAATACTTTTTTATTTTTATTCAATATCCGTATTTATATTCAATTTTCTATATTCATGTTCAATTATTTCATATTTCCATTCAATAATTATTGCCAATAAAAAAAATATTGCCAATAAAAAAATATTGCCAATAAAAAAAATTATTGCCAATAAAAAAGATATTGCCAATAAAAGAAATATTGTCAATAAAAAAATATTGCCAATAAAAAAAATTGGCCAATAAAAATTCTTGCCAATAATTTTTTTTATTCAAAATTTTTGCAACGTTGTGTATTTTGTCTCTCAAAAAATACGTGAAAATTTCACATTTTTTACACGGTCACGTGATATAATTCGTGATTCCTTCGCACGAAAAATAAACATGTGAGTTTCTTGCAAAGCAAAACTTGAGAAAAGGACTGAAGGAGGTTGGCTGGTTGGCTGTCGGACTGTTGGTAAACTTGCTTGATAACCTTCTGTAATGCAATTTAACAGTTTAGATTGGGTACTTTTCTTGACCCTCCAGGGTAAGTATCTGTCTCCCCCAGTGCAGTAGGTAATGCTGTTCAGACAGCCAGCACCAGTACAGTGCAAAAAACAGGTAGTTCTTTTCTCTGTTCTTAAGAATTACCCTGGGATATTTAAAAACGGTGAGAATCATACAAATATGGGCTTTTTGAAAGTAAAAAGAAGAGAATGAAAATTTTTAGTAAGTTTGGTTTAGTCTTGAATTATCATTTTTGCCCAAAAATATATCCATGCTTACAGTGCACTTCCTCAAAAGTACACCCTTACAATGGCATGCTAGACCAAAAACCTACCGGCGGCGTGCCGGGTCGGACCATAATGATGAAGTGCCCCAGGGTTATAAGGTAGTGTGCACCAAATGACGACGGATTGAATCTGGCGGTTTCATTCTTTTCCAGTAGCACATATTTCAAATTAATATCGATTTTACCTTCAATCCGTCGGTTTGTGTGAAAACCAACCCGAGCTGAATGAAATGAGTAGAAAATTCCTTTGGCGATTTTTTTTAGCTTTATCTAGCGCACTGTGGCTTTTCAATCATTGTTGTATGGCTGAGGTTCCAAGTAACAATCACGAATTCCTTAAGTGATCCGTATATATCTATGTGGAGACCTTCATTCAACCTTTACTGAAAACTTATTGAATGAGAAATTTATTGCAATAATTTTTTACTGCCAATACTTTTTTTATTGGCAAGACTTTTTTTGGCAATACTTTTTTTTGGCAATATCTTTTTTNTTCAGTTACACAGAGTAACTACATCATTTGATACACATTTTCTCCAAAATAAAAAAACTCTCAGCATAATAAATGTAAACCTCAAAACATCCGTGGTTACAAAACTTGTAAAAAATATTTAAAAAATTTAAAATCAATTGTAAAAGGGGTTACGCACGATACAAAAATCTCGTGTTCGCAAGCGAAATGTTTTTTACACTACACTACATACCGTAGGATTGCTAAACTTCTTTATTCCCAGCGAAACTTTCTACACAATAGACAGGCTTTTAGGTCTTACTCTTGGTCTATAGGCACTGCTATAGGCGGCCACTAGTGACCCCCACCGGGAATTGCTTATTAATAGGTTTAAACATAATACTTTAAGGGCAGAAAGTTTCGCGGGAAGAAAGTTCCGCGAAGTCAAAAACTCGCGAAATTTAGCGAATTTAAGTTTCGCGAATTATGGTTTTAGCCGAAATTTCACAGGTAGAAATTTCGCGAACTCATATAAAATTTAAGTAAAACTGAAACTGAGTAGGAAAGTTTATTTTTCGCGAAAAAAACGTTGGCGTTTTTCAGGTTTAATTTCTTACCTGGCAGAAACTTTCGCGAAAAAGGATCAAAATCGCGAAAAACGCCAAAGTGTCTGCCCTTAAAGTAGACAACATTCACATAAGATGTTTATCAATAGAGATTTTAAATAAAAGAATGTTTAAAACACAGCTGATTGGCTTAGGTTTCGAAACTCTCTATTGTTTCATTAAAACCTCAGTGCACATGCGATTTATCTGGAGAATTTCAATATTCAAAACAAGACGACTTGAAGTCGAAAATTTCGCCAAATATTTGTAAAAAAGTATGCTAAAATGCTGGCTCTGAAAAAGCTATTAAGAAAATTACGAGGTGGATTAGAAAAAAAGGTTTAGGTCGAGTCATGAGAAATGATTCGGACACGGTCATTTTTTATAATGAATAAGCGAGGCTGAACCATATTAAAACTGGTGCAACCAGTAGTCCCCTGTCTACCTTGCAAGAACTAATTACTTAAAAGTATATCCCCAGCTATCAAAAGTTATTGATTTGATTTTTATAAAGTATATGCTTATAAGAAAAATAAATGTGCTCAAATTGTGCGTCATCCCTTGTTTACTTTGTAAAAACTAATTACCAAAGGGTATATCACCGTGTTTTAAGAGTTATTGATTAGATTCTTATAAAGTAAATGCTTATAAGAAAAATAAATATGCTCAAATTGTGCGTCATCCCTCGTTTACTTTGTAAAGTAAATGCTTATAAGAAAAATAAACATTCTCATATTGTGCACTGCCCCCTGTTTGCTTTGTAAGAACTACTCTCGGGTACCTAATAGCCGTCCCCCCACTAATTAATTTTTCGAAAATTTTCCACCCAGGACATTCTTATTCCAACCCCCCCCCCGCTTATTAATTTTTGGGAAAATGTTTTTGAAAGTTCCCCCTTTTGTCCTAATTCAGCTGTATTAGCCACCTTTTCAAAAATTTTCCACCCAGGACATTTTTATTCCAAACCCCCCCCGCCGCTTATTAAGTTTTGAGATTTTTTCCACCCCCCCCGGCTATTAGGTACCCGAGAGTAATTACCGAAAGGTATATTTACCGTTATTGATTAGATTCTTATAACATAGATGCCTATATGATAAATAAAAAGTTCCCGCATATTATGCCATCCTTTGTTTACTTTGTAGGAACTAATATCGGAATAGTATATTGTCATACTATCAAACTTCAAAGCTTTTCAACCAAATCCTCTTTATTTTAAACGCATAATAACCACTCTCTGTTTTTCATTTACGCATGTCAAGTAGAACATTCATAAGAAAAAAAAATAAAAGAATAAAGTGTTTGTTTAAAGTACAATGAAGATGAGCAAATAATATTAATGATATTTGAATTGTTTCAAAATTGTACGTTTTATATTTATTATTTTTCTTTTTGAAAAAAAAAACGACCACAATATTTATGCATGGTAAGTGTGAGCGAGGAAAGGTAAAAAAACAAATTAAATTTAGTGAGTTTGTCCACCGTATCGAGTACTTTCGTTTTCTAATTTTTTTTCCGATGACACCAACACCGCCGCCGCCGCGAAAGGCTATCGTAATACTTTCGCTAAGCGAAATTAACAAGAGCAGTGCTCATATCCCGAAGAGTAGGAGTTTACGCTCGAAACATAAGGAAGATATGACAAAAATTTCTATCAATTCATTTTAAACATGTATTACAAACTCTGCTGAACCAGAAGAAACTTGATATTCTATTTTCAAAACAAACTGTTTTTTTGAATTTTTTTTTTACTCAAATATCTTAAAATTTCGACCTAAAATAAGAACATAATAAGGATTTTTTGGTATAAAGTGTCTTATGATACTTTGCGCAAAGTAACGGAATTCGAATCTTGTTCATCAAAAATTGAGAATGTTTTACGATAAGAAAACCAAAGGAAAATTTATATTTTCAAAATAGATGAAATATTTTTCATATACTTTCATTTATAAAATATTGGAAAAAAGGTTTAATATATAAAATATTAGAGAAAAGGTAAAATATTGAAAATATTGAAAAAAAGGTAAAAAATTATAGCATCCAAAAGTTATATTTTTTGAAATGCATGAACATTTTCATAATCTGAAAGAACGTCGAAAGGAAAAAATTTCGATGATCAAAGATTCACTCCAGTGAAAATGATAGTTGTAACAATTTTCTACAAGATCTTCAATTTTTTCTTCTTCACTTTCATCTTCATTTTTAGAATTTTTTTAAACATTTTTTTATTTTAAATTGTTCCACTCACTAACATCTTTCCAATGATACCAAAATTATAAAGATTGAAGAATTCCTTCAAAAGTTATAGGTAAAAGAAAAAAGAGTGCACACTTATCGTGAATAGACTTTAAAATCTATTAATCATGGAGTTCCTCAGGGCTCAGTCTTGGGTCCTCTGCTGTTCTTGTTGTATATAAACGATCTTCACCGCTGTATAAGAACCTCCGAAACATATCATTTTGCTGATGATACTTATTTACTAAATTTTTCAAAAATTGTATGGGGTCTTTGTGGGAGGGTTAATGCTGATCTCAGAGTTTTAGTCAGCTGGCTTAATGCCAACAAAATTTCTTTGAATGCTAGCAAAACTAAGTTTGTTATTTTTCGTTCCCCTTGGAGACCGATGGACTGTATTCCAAGAAGTAAGCTTTGCGGAAAAATTCTATCACCAAAATTGTAAACATAAAAAGCATTAAATATTTATTTTCGAATGTCGAAACCAGTAGCGTGGTGGTTTGTTATTTTTCGTTCCCCTTGGAGAGAGATGGACTGAATTCCAAGAATTAAGCTATGCGGGAAAATTCTATCACCAAAATTGTAAACACAAAAATCATTAAATATTTTTTTTCGAATGTCGAAACCAGTAGCGTGGTGGGTCGACTAAAATTCGGCCAAAATGGGGAAGCAATTTTTGAAAATTTTTATTTTTGCGGCCCCTATAAAAAGTAATTTTTTTTTAAATAACGCGAGCAAAGCAAGCACAAATCTTTTTGGGTATTTTCTCTCTTTTTAGCCGAAAACTGCCATATCTAAGGTGTAAAAGAGAAAATGGGCGCCATTCGCTCCCCCTGCCACCACACCACAAAATTTCTTGGAATGCTAGCAAAACTGAGTTTGTTATGTTTCGTTCCCCTTGGAGACAAATGGACTGTATTCCAAGAATTAAGCTATGCGGGAAAATTCCATCACCAAAATTGTAAACACAAAAAGCATTAAATATTTATTTTCGAATGTCGAAACCAGTAGCGTGGTGGGTCGACTAAAATTCGGCCAAAATGGGGAGGCAATTTTATAAGATTTTTATTATTGCGGCCCCTATAAAAAGTAAATATTTTTTTTAAATAACGCGAGCGAAACAAGTTCAAATTTTTTTGGGTATTTTCTCTCTTTTTGGCCGAAAACTGTCATATCTAAGGTGTAAAAGAGAAAATGGGCACCATTCGCTCCCCCTGCCACCACACCACAGGTCGAAATATGAATGTGGATCTAAAAAAACAACATGGAAGGAGTGTTTACTTTTCTATATAAGGATGTATGAATAATACTTCTATGCACTATAAAAAAGAGGCAAAGCATTGGTGAAATATCTTCAAAAACTGTTCACCTGCGATAAACCCACTACAACCCTTTTAAAAAGCACGGAAAATATATTCAAAAATGAAGTTATCAACTACAGGGATTATCTTTATTGTTCTAATTTTTACCTGTATGGAAGTGACCCATGCCGGTACTTCGTATCAGATCTATGACGGTCACAAACTTGGATTCGGATGTCATAAAGGGTATTGTTGGTCTTATTGTGGTGATTCATACGTAAGTTCTTTTTTATTTATTTATTCATTTATTTTTCTTTCATTCATCAATTAAACCACCATACAGTATTTCAAAATCAGCCACATTTCAATCAAAACAAAACAAGATTTGGGCTATCAGTTTGATTCTGGAAAGGATTGACGGAAGCTTAGTTTTTAATTGAAATCAATAATGTTTTTCGGCGTCATCCAATCACAACCATCCAATTACAATTCATGATATTCATAACGTAATGTTTTCTACGGAAATACCCCGGTTTTAGCCAGTAGTGGCAAATTTAAACTAAACAAAAGTTTAAAAAGTATAAAATTTGCCACTATTGGCAAAAACCGGGGTCTTTCTGTAGAAAACATTACGTCATGAATATCATGAATTCCATGTCATTTATTTTTATTATTATTTTAATCTTCATATTTTTCAGGTTGACGGAAAATGGTGTTACACCAGAGAAAAAGGTTTCCATGAGGGTAAAATGTCATGCTCAAGTGACTGGAGTTGCTCTAATAAAGTTTTCAAATGTGTAGGTGCTTGTGGAAACTGAGTTATCTGGAATCAATCTGTTCTGCTACTTTCCATTAATGTGGTTATCGTAATATCTAATCAAAATTTTGTTATTTTGTAATTTAGAATTGTTTATTATATTTCTTAATATTTTTGCTTATTTCCTTATGATTCAGTATCTTGAACTTTTTAGGCTCAGTGAGCTTTTTTTGGAATGGAGAAAGTATTATAGTCTATATATGCCCTCCCAGCGGTTTGCGTGAATGCGTGAATGGGCTTTTTCACTTGCGCGAATGCGTGAATTAGAAAGCTTTGCGTGAATGCGTGAATTTGGGAAAAAAATTGCATTATTGCGTGAATCGAAGGTCTGCTGGGGGTCTCATATTTACAGGGACGGAATAGTTGCCTCTAAGCTTTATTGGTTTATAATTTTGAGAACTTTGATTTTCTATATCTTATTATGAATTTCTACCTTAACCATACTCTCTTACCTTCTGAGATTATTTGAGCAGCTGTAGATGATCAAAAAAGTATGCTCTGAAGGGTATTCCTAGCGAGAGTTAAATGCTAGTTTAATCATAATTTATCATTCAATTTGTAATAATTGTAATAATTGTTAGAGGGAAAAAATATGAAAAAAACAACTAAAAAAGTACGTTTCTATGTAACATTTTCTAATGGTTTGAATTTGAATTATATTGAATTTTTATATAAAAGGGTTATTCTGTCTTAAAAAAGTTCTCAAGGCTTTTTGGAAAACACGTGACCGAAAAATTCGATAGAGTCCTTTAAAAAGTCACATTTAGCTAAATTAATACACGTTTTTTTAAGAAACTAGTTTTACCAAGAAGCCTCAATAGCGAGGTTAATCACGGGTTTATATTGACCGTAAAGTGCGATACCGTAGGCCTGTACATAACTTGCCAAAGCAAACCATGCAAGTGAAATCTTATATACAGGCCTATGATATCGCATTGGGCCATTCCAAAAAAAACCATACAGGGGTGTGGACGAATCTTTTTAGGGTAAATTATTTTCTCTGAAAATGTGTCTATACCCCCTGGAAAAATGGTAAAATCTGAAAAAGCCCCTGGAAAAAATTCTTCCACCATCCCCTGGAAATTTTTTTCCCATGGTTCTGGTGGTAGGGTGGACGAAGTAAAATTTGGTATTAACCCCCTGGAAAAATTCATATTATCATTTAGCCCTCTGGAAATTGGTCATAAATTTTTTTTATACCCTGCAAAATTTTGTAACTGCGACTTGACCCCTGGAAAATCAAATATCTGGAGGACGATGCTTACTTGTCTAACCCCCCGGAAAATAGTCTCAATTTTACAGGAACCCCTGGAATTTCTTCAAATACCCCCTGGAAAAGTTCGTCCACCCCTATGTATTGACATAAAATGGAATGGCCCATTGGGCTCCTTCCAGAAAATGTCCGTACATGGTGGGGGAGGGGGGGGGTGGAGGATATATTGTCCGAGGGTAGCGAAAAATCATCAAAATTTGCCTTGTCCTGGGGTAAATTTACTCTGTCCGGGGGTAATTTGGGTTGTCCAGGGGTCAACTGATACTTGTCCTGAGGTAAATCACTGAAAATTGTTATATCCTCCACCCCCCATATTCAAGTTTTTTCTGGAAAAGCCCATTTCCCAGACAGTTTGAAAAGATTATATAAAATATTTTCATATTTCTTAAATATAAGGTTTTCATGCTTTGTCAAGTTACATAATTTCCTCCGTTTTACGTTACGGAACGTTAGAATCTGTACAGGCGATCGCTTATGTAAATGAAACGTTATCTTCCATAATGGTGTAGAAGTTATGTAACTTAACAAAACAAGAAAATCCTCTCTAATGATTTGAATATGATAGTATGATGACAGAACCATACTCTATTTTTGAATAAACATATTTTCATTTGTTCATTTATTCAAAGGTCATACTTAATTTTCCCACCAAAAGATTGCATAAAGTTAAGGGTCTATGATCAGTATATTGTTTAAATAATCACTGGCAAAAATGCAACAAGCCCAACAAATTTACAATTTACCAAACTTTGGCATTTCTGCTTATTTCCACAAGTTTCTACTAATATTTTCCAACGTACGTAAATTTACCACTTGTAGTTTAAAGAGGAAATTTCTGGAATCTTTTAGATTTTTTAAACTTTCAAAATAGGAAAGTTCATACAAGGATTATTTTTAAATCAGTTTTTCTTAAAAAATCTATATATTAATACACTAAAACGTGTGTGTTTACAACGTTCTGTAAAAAGTTTTCGAAATTCTAACAAAGCTCTAAAAAGCCTCTTCTTTACGGCGTTGAACCATCGTCTTTTTGCACCATATGCAGTTTTCCTACCACTAGACTAACTTTGAGACGCCAGTATACTATTTTCTTTACAGCAGCATTGGAGCTGGATGGGTTAAAATCAACCTTTTTCACAAACATAATTTTTGCTTTTGAAGATTCCTTATTCAGATGCTCTTTAAAACTTTCTGTTTACTATAGCGGCTCCCTATCACTTTCAAGTCTCTCAAAGTCACTCTCGAATGTCCAGCCACGATGTCCAGCCACGATGGCTAGCCACGATGGCTAAAAAGACCGAAAATATAACCCGCCATAGAGCTCTAGGGTTAAGTAAAAACGCTATTTTTGGATTCTATTTCCAGACCAATTACAGTTCAGCGTCTTCCGTGTTTGTCAAACACTTTCAAATAAAGGCTTACAAAAGATATTTTCAGAAAAATGACGGGTGCGAGGGCGATAAGATTCTTTGGGAAGTGATTTAGATGGGACAAGATGGAGTTTTTACAAGCTGTTATTTGATTTGGTTGGTCGTTAACATGTAGTAAAAACAATTTTGTCACTTTTTCTAAAGAACGCGTCATCTCTATTACCTCAACTGACCAATTAGTGAAGTATCTTATAAAAACTCCAGCTCAACCCATTTTGATCAACAGGAAATTACTTAACGAACTGCAAGATTTATTTGAAAACATTATTTCCCGAAGAATATATTTACAAGTCGTTGTTCCCACCTTTAGCCCTTCTCGTTTCCTTTTCCCTGTCTCCATTCTAGCTTTTTCAGTGTCTCACTAGCTTTTTCAGTGTCTCACTTGCTTTTTCAGTGTCTCACTTGCTTTTTCAGTGTCTCACTTGCTTTTTTTTAAGTGTTTTAAATATTTGCAACAAAATTGACTGGTTAATGATCGAATTTCCCTTGGTCTTTTTATCTACAACAATGAAATAACTTGTTAGTGACAGTTAGTGAAAACTCTTTGTGGGAAAAATAATTCTGTTGCGGTTAATTTCAAACTTTTTTTAAGCTGATAAACCGGAACACCACGGCCAATATGAAAAATGTTAACTTCTGAAAATGTTTATTGCACTGAATATGGATGTAAACAATTGGAAATCACAAATGTACAATTAAAATTTTTCTTGAACTTGGTTTGTCGCGTGCATTTAAAACGTTAAACTTTAGTTGTGAATTTATTTGGAGATTTTTTTCTAAGTGCGTTTTAAACGTGGAAACTTTTGTTGTGAATTTGGAGATCTTCTTATGTGCATTTAAAACGTGGAAGCTTTTGTGATAAATTTGGATATTTTCTTACACGTGCATTCAAAACTTTTGTCGTAAACTTTTGACACTTGACATTTTCTTCCACATGCATTTTAAAAAATGAAGAAAACTCTTTTTCTTTCCTGACATTTTTTTGGAAATTATGATTGTTTCCAAGTATGACAGTATGGTACCATGTGACATTGTTTGCTTTTACAGCATGCTTTTGGAAATCAGAAAATGGCTTCTGTTAGGGGAATTTTTTCCTATCGATATTCTTTCATATTTATTTTTTGCATTCTGTCGGAAATGAAATTGTTTCCCTGTTTTGAAAAATTTTGGCATGTATTTCAAAAAATTTAACTCCAAAAGTTACCTTAATTTTTACCTTTTTTCCAATATTTCATATATGAAAGTATATATACAGCACCTGACCCCGAGAATGTAGGCGAAATTTGAATCAGACCTGAACGATGTAGATTTGCATTTTAAAAGATATTAAATATTTTCAACGAAATTTTGAACTCCCAAAATCCTTTCCCAGGGGTTAGTTTCATTACTTTTGATAGATAGACCAATTTTGTTGGTCCTTGAAGTTGACTCCCATTTTCGTTATAGCCCCCAGAATGTAGGTTTGGTTTTATGGCTTTAAATCTAGTAATAGTAAAATGTTGATATTTTTTCAATTGGATTAATTCTAACAGCAAATTTTAGAAATGTTTTATGCGAAAACAATATTCTAAAGAGAATTTTGTTATTCTGAAAATTGGATTTTTTCACTTTTTAACCCCCAGAATGTAGGTGAAAAGATTCGGTTGTTGAGAATGGAATTTCGGTATTCATCGGAAATTATTGTTCTCTAAGTGAAATCCATTCTTTAGAAATATACGCTGACAAAAAATTAACAAATATATTAATTTCATCGTACTACAAATGAGGAACAGTAAAAGGAAGGACGAAAAGAAGAGACAAGAAAGTTGTTTTTATTTTGTAGGTTGAAAATTTTGTGTTGAAATATGTGAATAATGTAACAACACCCCTGCCTCACAGCCCCGGTGGAACTTTTTCCCACATCGGGTCCAAAAATTTCTACTTAAGTCCAAATTGGAATAGAAATTCTATTGCTCCAAACTTAGGCAAATTTTCTGATTGGGCTGGGGCCCAACGGGTCTGGGACAAGTCGTAAAAGCTCAAAATTTCAACATTAATCATCTCTCAGGTAGTACTTTCATGTTATAAAAGTACAACAAACAAGTTTTATATAATTTGACAGACTTTTTATGTCGGGTTATAAAGGCCCCTAAATTGTAGGTCAACTAACCCCACAAGTATTAGGTCAAACATTTTCGTCAAAATATCCAACTCAGAACAGTAAATATTGAAATGGACTATTTTCGCCATTTCCTTAGTTCATTAGGACTAAGAAAATACCCTATCATCATAACTTAATTCCAATAGATTTCGATTTAGAGAGGATTTATTTAAAAAATGTCCCAGTTCGGGTAATATCCAATCAACTTCCATTCAGATTTTTGTTGGAAAAAATTAATTCAAGTTTAAATTTTCTGTCCAGAAATAATCAGTAAGATGTAACAGTATGCTCTGAAACAAATTTTTATGAAGTTGAACTATCGTTAGGGCTACAATGCTAAAAAATGAGAAACCTACATTCTCGGGGTTTACTACATTCTCGGGGTCAGGTGCTGTAATAAGCAGTTATTGGACTAAGTCGAATCCAATGAAGCCGAGTCCAATATCTTTTCTCGTAGCCCAATATTTTTCATATTGGATGAGACTGCGTCCAAATAAATGGTTTATTATCCGTTCATCGCTAAAAGATTTCTCGTTTTCAAACATAATTCCAATTTATAAGCTCGTAAATCTGGTTGCTTGTGGTAGTTTTTTCGAAATTCTTATTTTTATCTTGTGACGTAACGTCAAAAAGAAGATGCTCAATTGTCATTGAACTTGTTGTGTGGCGTCAATTTTTGAAATATGCAGCCTCCGTGGAAGCTGAATATTCGAAAATATTGGACAGCAAAGAAGCCAATCAAATGTCGCTATTTACGCGCGTCGGATAATAATGCAAAACATGTCATCTCATTTTGAAAATATATAAAATTTCCTTTGGTTTTCTTACTGTAAGATATTCTCCTTTTGTCATTCTTTCATTTTAGATATTTTGCCCTTTTTGACTATATAATATTTCTGGAAATCAGTGCTTAAAATAATAATGATATAATTACTAAATTATGCACTATCCCAAGGGCTTTTGATGTGTTCAACAACACTCTACTCGGCGGGTGCGACGCCGGGTGACGGCTAGTATAATATATGAATCCAACTAAATAAGTCCCCCTTAAAGAAAATTAATTTATTTGTGCATGTACAATTTATTTTATTGGTTACTGCATTGTTATTCCAGTCGGGTTCAGCTTTGATATTCCGTGATCTGTAGGTTTGAACCTACAGTCATCTTATGAATAATCCTGTAAATACTGGCAATCACATAAATAGATTTTTGCAAATTCTTAGGGGCTTGTGCTGCTTAATGTTATCTGAGATTTAAAGCACTTTGAATTCTTTTGAGTACATCAATTATTTTATCATTTGTAAAGGAAATATTTATCCGCATCTTTGCGGCACTTGTTTTGGGTTTTCAGAAGTACAATTTCAAACCTCCCGGTAATTAGGCCCCCCGTTTATTTGGAACCTAAGAGTAATGAGTCAACACTTCAGTTGGGCTCGGGCAAGCTGGTAAGCATTATAAATATTAGTACGTCAATCTTCAATGTTTAGGCCTCATGAGCGGGGTTGCAAAACGAGCGTTCCATTTTCGCAAAGCGAAGTATCGTTAACTCACTGCGCCCGCTTCTTTCGAAAGTTAACGCTCGATGCGCTCGCTTCTATCAGTACAATTGGAGTACGTTTTAATATGCCATGCCACAGTCAATTCATTATTTCCTGATTTTTTGTTCAAACCACCGAGTAGAATGTAATAAAGATAAGCTTCTTATTACAATAAGAAAACTAAAGGAAATTTTATATTTTCAAAAAGGGATGAAATATTTTGCATACTTTCATGTATAAAATATTGGAAAAAGGTAAAAAATTGAAGTATCCTAAAGATGTTTTTTTTGTATTCTTCACAAAAATGGATCGCCTAACCATGCTTAACAGATTGAATGATGCAACGACGATGGCGGTAATTCTCTCAATGCAATTGGAGTCTCCCGGAATATCATGAAAATCTGAAAATCCAATAGGAAGCAGATCATACAGGAAAAGCAAAGCATTCTTGGTTGAAGATTATAAAGAATCAAGTGATGCTTATGTAAGAAAGGTGGAACTTTATAACATGAGGATGAAAGCCGGAGAGAGTTCTAACGACTTTACAAATCGCTTTTTTAAAGCAGCCGAGAAAGTGGACATTGCAGAGAGAGAGATTTATTTGTCCTTCTCCAAAGCAAATTACCACCAAATCTGTTGCAAAGCTAGAGGCCAAAAAGGCGACCATAGTGACGGGTGTGGAGGATTCAAGTCATGTAATTAACTGTTGACTGTAACTGTACTGTATTGATTGTATTGGATTGTAACTAGAACCAAACAACAGTTCCAACAGCAATTCTTACCGCTAGAAGCCTTACACGAACCATGAACCATAAAAACAAGAAAAGGATGCACGGTATCACTGCTTCTTATTATAGACTATTTAAAAATATTTTTTTCAATTTTAACTTTAGTTAAATTCATTTTTCAAACAGTTATCAAAATAATTTTTCTTTCATTTGTCTGCTAAAATAAATGGTAGCTCCCATAAGTTTGGTTTGAAAAAGTTGTCTAAATTTTAAGCAATAATAGTTTACACTTGGAAGTTAGACCTGGAAAGTATTTACCTTTAAGTGACGAGTTTTGACGAGAAACTTTGGCAAATGGTAGCTAAAATCCATTCCATTTTTCATATGAAGTTATGGCAACAAAAAAAATGATATGAAAATCATAAAAACAGTTGATTTTGGCTAAGCACAACAGTAACCATGTTAAGTTTTGGCAAGTACTATTTGGCCAAATTTTCCAAATTAGTTCCTTAATGTAGTAGTATTTGTTGTCTTACTTTTAATGATAGAAAAGAGCCATGTTTAATAATGTAGACTGTCAGCTTTTTTGGAACAAACTTTAATAATAAATTTTTAAACTACTTTTAGCTGAGAATCCAAAACTTGTAGAACAAAAGCATAAGATTAGAATATAATCAAAAAAAAACTTTGCGTCGCGTTTTGAACGAGGGATTGAATTTAGTATACCTGTTCTGTTTTCGCATAGTACGAATAGTATAGCGCTTGTGTGGGAACAACAACTCTACTAAAAAAATCCAAAGCTTGATGGAGATTCTATCCTTAGCTTTGATATAAATTTAAGGTTTAATTCAAGAAAAAGAATAATTCGGAGTTAAAAATTTATTAAGGAAATACGGTACTCAATACAATGAATATGAATTATTTTAATCAATATATCACATTAAGAGGTTTTGTAGCCACATAATTTTGAAAATGTTCTCTATTTTGACGTTTTTACGACCCTTAGAGAGGTTATTTTCCCAAAATCTCAGACTTTGGTCAAAATTTCAAGAATCTACCACCCTTTAAGTTTGAGGGAGTCAATGTTCGATTTTCCCAGTTTTGAAACCCTTAGAGACTAAGTGATTTTTTTATGGTCGTTATAGCCCTTTGAGAGATTTTCAAGGGTGTGAAAAGGGATCCTTTGTGGCTCGAACAGCCCGGCCCCCATTTTTCCTCAGTGCATCCCTGGGGTTGTAGCTAAGAATATAACTTTTCATCTAGATTCATAATATATAATCTTTTTTACAATAAATATATGTTAGATAATATGAGATACTGACCAGCAGTATATTTCGTTAGAAGAAAATTTAAAGAAAATATTCTAGAGAAACAGGAAGAAACATTTAGAAATGAAACTGTATATTAATTAAATTATTTTCAAGAATTTCTGAGAAAAGATGATTAGCCTGGATCTCCAAGTAATTTCCAGAAAATGTAGAAGAAAGACTGGTGGGATGATGACAACAGTTTTGAAATTTCAATTAGTTTAGAATGACAAAGTTGTAATAGGGACTAATATGTTAGAATTTAAGCAAAAGAAAAACTAAGAAAAAATTAAGGAATGAATATTATATTACCGGTTCAAATTCAGTTTTCAAGAGGGTAAATGAAAATTTAGTTAAAAATTGAGCTTTTATCCAGACCAGTTTAAAGTTAGGGACTAAGAAAACTTCAGTTCATACTTAGTTAAAGTCAATAATGAGTTTCTTGTACTCACCAAAATACTTACGTAAGAGAGCTTTCAAGATAGCAAACGTCTCAACGTCCATCACTCCATCAAATTTGCTGTTTCGGAAATGCATTTGGAATCTCTTAACGACAGCTTTGGTTGCAAGGTCAAAAGCACCTGTAGGTTCGATATTATAACCATACTTCTTCAGGGCCAATTGGTATTCTTTGACGTTGATTTCCATATTTGATGGCATTTGTTTGATAAAATAATCAACATCCATTTGATCTGGCCATGCTCCAATGCCAGCATCGAACAACTTCTTCCAGGGGAACAATGGCCCTGGATCTTCTTTACGTAAAGGTGAACAATCTGAGTGACCAATGACATTGTAAGGTTTGATTTTGTACCGCTTGATGATATCTTGTGAAAGCTCGATGACTGATTTGATTTGCGCTGCATCAAACGGATACCAGATTCGATTTCCGTTGGGAAGGTCGGTGAACCCTTTGTTGACGATTTCAATAGAAATACCTTGATCGTTAAGATTTTGACGTTTCTGCCATTCGCTGACTCCTTGAGTCCAGGCGCGTTTGTCTTCTGGAACCAGTTGGTAAACGACGCGTTTTCTATTGTGGTAACCTTTAGGGACTAGGTAGTGTGCGCTGAGATGGTTGGTGAGAAGGTCAACAGATTTGGTGAAGTTGGCAACAGTGTAATGCATTACCAAGAACATCTGGCGATGGTTGAAAGCAGTTGCTGTGTATTTGTTGCTGAGCTCAAAGCGACGATTTCTTGCAGCCACGGTGATAGTCACAACACATAAGACCAATATGAAGCCTTTAAGGTTCATTTTGGCTTTAGTTCCAGATAATATTTTGAGATGGTTCTGCCCGCAGAACATTTTTGTCTCTTCAAGTTTGTCAACAGGTGTTTGAGTTCAAAGCTGGAATGATTTTCAGTGACAATCTTCAACCCTTTATAGGTTTCCTGCAAGTGTTCTGAAACTAATAGACTGAAATGAAAGACTTTGTACTCATTTACTACTCGGACCTCTCAATATTGTAAAACTATACTCTGTATTTTAACATCTTTGTTGTAATAAATACTGCATTTATGTATTTAGCTGCATCTGTCTTCGAAATTAATTGAATGGAAATCCAAATAAACAAAAAGATTATTTTACAAAATTGATCAGGTCAAGAAACCCTCTAGATACCTTAAAAAGAAATTTATGTGACTGAAAAGGCGACTTATTAAAGTTATTTTTGGATACTTTGGAAATACAGGCGACACTATTCTAAAAATTGACCTGACCTGTAGTTAACAAAAGGAACAAAAATGGATTTTTTTCTCAAAAGATGATAAAAAACTTCCGCGATGCGAGTTTCGTTCCGGTTTATTACTAAAAGGAGAGAGCTCCCCTTAAACTTTTTGTGAATCCACAACACGGGAGGTCCTTACAAGATCCTTTATCCTTGACAGAGCTTAACAAAGAAAATGAACAAAATGACTATTTTTGGTTCCACTATTTTAAGCGAGGGCTAAAAAGGAAGTGATTTCAAATTTCTTGACGATCAAAAAGAAAAAATTTAGGATTTTTATAAAGATTTACAAGTTGTAAACGATGACAATAGACCACAGGGTAACTTTTTCGGACAAATGGAAAAAAAACCTTGACAGTAGAGCTCGGTATCGAAACTATCATTGATTTGAGTGCCTTAAAAATTCTGTAACACTCACATAACCGTTTTATTACAGGATCTGAAAGTAACTTGATCATTGTCGTATAATAAAAATCTTGTTTCAGAAAATCAAATCACATGTTTCAGACTTTCAATCTCGTGGTTTCCAAAGCCTGAATTTCAGTCAAACTAAATTGAAATTAAAAAAGTCGCGTTAGAAAGAACAACATCTTTTCAATGTACATAAAGCTTCAAAAGTAAAGCTCTTCGAAAGTTTTAATATTGCAGGAATTATTAAGTTTCCGGACGATTCAGAAGTAGATGTGAAAAATCTTGAGCACAAAATTTTTTATAAAAACAGCTCAGCTTGCAAGTGAAAAATCTAAAATAAAACTCTTTTAGAAACTCAATCAATCTCAGAACCATATAAATGTATTCTCATAAAATCTGTTCTGGGAAAGCATTAATTCCCCAGTAGCGTGGCAGTTTGATTGAATTTTGAGCAGCAAGGTAAAGATTTTCTTAATCAAGCAAACTTTGGGCACTGTAAAATGCTTTTTTATGTGAGAAAAAATTGAAAAACCTAACATAAAAATGCAGCTGTTAACATTAAAACGCATTTATCTTCAAAAAAAAATAATGCTGAAATCTCGATAAAATGCTCAAAGCTGCTTTTTACAATCTTTTTTTCCCAAAAAAATCTGGTTCTGTCACATTTTGAGCAAAAGGACGGATCGGAAAAGTTTAGAAAGTTGTCCCTCTGGACACTTTGCGTGATATTTGAATCTTTTTGGTTGGTAAGAGCTGAAGATTTATCCCACGCGTACGTTTATATTCTGATTGCATAAATATAATTCTCCAAATCATTATAATCTGGAATAAATTCTATTTCCAACAATTTAACAAAGAAACGTTTCTGCTTCTACATAATTGATAAGCTAGTACTTTCATATATTGACCTATACAGTACGAAAGGGAAGAATTAGACAACTTTTTAATAAATGCGTACTAAAACAGTCACGAAAGACCGATTGGGATATACCCAAGGGAACGAACGTACCTAAATATAAGGCAACTGACTTCTAGTTCAAGTCTTTCCCACTAGTGTTGAAATCTCGGTCTTACGAAATATCTTGTTCCTCTTTTTGCCTGTAAGTGTTTTGAGTGACTTGCTTTTTTTATTTTTTGAATCAGTCGGATATTTAAGTCCAATCTAACAGATTTAAAACCTTGTAGCTTTTTGCTGAAAATTATAAACAAGCAATGATGATGATAATTATTTCAATTAGATTATGCCGACCTATATAACAACAAGACAAGTAGCAGCCCAACATCTAATGAATACTAATGAGGCACCTTATCCATATTTTTAAGTTTTCTACACTTGAAATTTTCCGCCCAATTTAACGCTGGAATTTTACTTTTACGAAAAAAAAGCAAAAGATAAAACCCAAGCGTAGAAAAAGCCCTAATATTGTAAATACTTTACATTGTCATGCCATAATAAAATTAATAGAACTCTTTTTTAGTTAAGAGCTGCAATAAATTGTCCAAATTGTTTGTTACGAGTGGCAACTCTGATGGAGAAAACAAAAATATAGGCCTTGCTAATTTATTTTGGAGTTTTTTGTGTAAAGAGGCGTATTGAATTTCCCTTTAATTCAAAAAGAAAGAATCTTTAATAGCATGAACTACAATTTTTGTATAATATACAAAAATCATCTCTGGACCTCCCATAGGGAATTTTAAAATGCTCTTCGTATTTCTCAAAAATATTCACAGGTGCACGACCTCCCAAATCAGGAAAAATGATTTCAATAAAATCTACCTTTAAGTAGAATGGCAAAAGATTGATAAGCTCTAAGGGCGAAATTCAATCCCTCTAAATTCTGCCTCAACGAGGGGAAATATTTTGGTGGAAAGAAAAATGGGCGGATCTGGTCAAAATTTGGTCAAATTACTATAATTACTGTAAGTTATTGTATTCATTCCCCAAATGTGTGCAGATTTTTAAAGCCATCTGCCGAAATTTCTTTCCTCAAGGTATATGATTCCCTCCCTTTTGGTTTCAACAAACAGAAAGCCATCATTGAATATAAAATCAAATGCAATGCAACGCCTCAGCATGGGAAATGGTCTAATCGATTGACTCTCACATCAGTCTAAGCAAAAAATACTAAAGCAAGTGGTAAAAAGAATCGACTAAAAGACAGATTATTAAAAACTAGAAAAACGACTTACGCGTGAAGCTTTTGGCACGAGCAGCCCGTTTAGTCGATTCAGAATCGGTTTGTTTATCGGGTTCAAAATGATCTGACCGGAAGCTTGTCATTCGACTGTCATTATCAGCAGAAAAGTTGAGTGCTCGCGATGATTTGTCTTCGGTAAAGGTCATTGGTGTGTAGGATTCGATGTCTAGTGGTTTTTTAGTTCGATCTTCAGGTTCCTTTAAAGAGAAAGAAATATTCTTTCATTCAGAAAAATATATATAAAAAAAACCATGAGAGAGAATCTCGAAAGTACTTGAAAATTACAGAGAAGCATAGCTTAGAAATGTACCGATTCTTCTGATCGAGCAGGCGATCCGGGCTGGGATCAGAACCATTATTGTTGCTTTCATGCACAACTCGGTCCAAGCTCCCAAGTGGTAAGCATAGCACCAACTAAATACAACAAGTCGTTTACCAAATCTTTAGACTAAACCTCGTTCTCAGAGTATTATCGAGGCTAAATAATGTTCCAGGGCTTATCACTAACGTGAAAGACACAAAATAGAAAGGGGCAAGTTTGCAGGCTAATCCGAACTTTGGTAATTAAGAATGTTTTTAACCTCGCTTGTGTCTTCCTGATTAGCTATTCGATTATTGGTAACTCCAGAAGGTCGGTTTCGTTTTCTTAATTCTTCGTATGTAAGACCTGCGCTTGGTTGATTTGCCGTCGACGAGTTTTTACGGATTTGTTCCCAGGATTTTCCTTCCTGCATACGATTCAATAAGGGTGAATCGAATTCATTTTTGGTGGATGTTTGTAGTGATAATGGTTGTAGGTGTGCTTCATTGTCTGTTTGTAAGGGTGTGTCCTCAACTGGTGCGAATTCTTTAAAATATAAAAAAAGACTTGTACACGTTTTAGTAATAGATGTTAGACGGCTTTGTGTCGCTCCAGAATGGTTCCCCTGGCAGATCGAGAGTGTTCATATTTGTTTCAGAACGTTTCGGAGCAAGAAAACGGAGCAGTTTCGTTCCGACGAGAAAAGTGGAGCGAAACCGATACGGAACCGTTACGCCTGAACATGGTCTAAGAGGGTAAATGTACAAGTAGTTAATCACTAGAACAAATAAAGGTGCACTAACCACACCGATAACAATTTTTTCGGGCAACGCATAATCTTGAAAAGACCCAGCCGAGTTTTTTTATATAAATCATAATGTAAGTAAGGAATAACTTTGTCAAATTTCAAAAGTAACAGCTCAAAATTCTAAGATAGATTTGGGAACTTTGTTTAGCCTCAATGACACCACCCGAAGTGGTTCTTTTTGTTGATTCCATACCTGATTGCTGATTGGGAAACATGCCTCTACTAAAACGAGAAGGAGATATTGAGTATTTAAAACTTTCAGAATAATCGAAAAAAATATTACAATACAGGTTCTACACAGTTTGAGTAAGTTTTGATTGAAAAACTGGTTTGGAAAGGCCGAATAAGAACGTCTAGAATGTACGTAAAAGTAGCAACAAAGAGTTCTCCTGATTGATTGGTCAAAAAGTACTTTGTCTTTAGGAGTAAAAAATATCGCAAATTTCAATTACTTTAATATTAATTAAGTTCAGGAAAATATTCAAAATTGAGTGATGGGGAGGTTTACTTACTCTCTTTGAAATTTGACGAATTGTTCTTTCAAAGATGAATTTTCTAAAGCCATGATTTTCTTGAAGCATGTGTCTTTATATGATGCGATACCAGTGACCATACCCATCCCAAAAACACCTGTAACAAAATCAATTTCATAAGTATAAGGAACGTCTATAAAATCAGTGGTTGAAGCAAAGTAGTTCGGTTCAAAAGTAATATGGTCTCACTCTCTACACAAACTTGTGTAGGGATAGATTGTCGACATTTTACAGATTTGGTATTAACAAAAGAGAAAGCTAACAAAAATTTACAACAATAGGTTCTAGATCAGGGTTTTTGCACGGACTATGATGACTTTAATATGGCGACCACCCATATTTTAGGACCCATTTCAAGGGTTTCCAGGGTCATTTTGCAACAATTTTCAAGGGGCCTTTTGGCAAAATGCTCAAGGGTTTCATGGGTTTGAAAGTCTTGAAAACATAATTTTTTTAAAGTTTCAGGAAAGTTTAAAAAAGTTCATAAAAACAAACACGAGGCTTCGATGGCCAAAAATTAATTATTGTGTAATAAAAATGACATATTTAAAAGGTTATAATTTGAAGCAAATAGTTTCTTTATAAAAAGCAATACACACTTTTTTTTATAAGAATGGTGTTTTTCCTATTCATCATGCTGAATATTCTTAATTTTTTTGGGAATAAAACATCCTCTTAAAGGGATAATCAGATGGTCTGAGATATTTTGCCTGCAAATAGCTTCTAGGATTTTAGGAAAAACCTCTAAATTTTTCGGTGTACTTATTTTCCTAACTCAAGTTATGCCAATTTGAAATCTCGAAAAATGGGACTTTTCAGGGACTTTTCACACTTTTTTCTATTGTTTTCAAAGCAAAGGTTCAAAATTTCAAAGTGGCATAACTTGAGTTAGGAAAATAAGTACACCGAAAAATTTAGAGGTTTTTCCTAAAATCCTACAAGCTATCTGCAGGCAAAATATCTCAGACTATCTGATTATCCCTTTAAGGTATTCTTAGGTTTGGATCCAAACCCACATCAAGCAAAAATTTGGCATTTTTGTGGAAGCTTTTAGCATTTACTAATTGGCAATTTAAGGGTAAAATGCTCTAAAAATGACATTCTTAGGTTCTGTCTAAAACGATAGAGTTAGCTCATTTTCTTTTATGTAGCTTCAATTTGTTCATTCTTTTAAAGCTATTTACTTTTATCCCCATTTTTACAAAAATACTTTTAATGAACAAAAATCCCTTCTAGCTTGCTGAAATTTTTCAAGGGTTTTAAGGGTGTAAATTTCATAGCTCAAGGGTCTTCAGAAAATATCATATTTTCAGGGGTTTCAAGAAAATTTTCAAGGGTACAAAAAAACAAGGGTGTTTCAAGGGTTTCAAGGATTTCAAGGGTCGCTGGCCACAATGCTTTAAGTACATGAACCTACATGATTACTATTTTTGTCTTTCTATCGACCCGTCTGGTTTAATTTTGACCTATCTTTTTAACACCCCTGTCTCAGTGACTGGGTGGGAATTTTACCGTCATTTGATAAGATATGGGACATATGACAGCGTCAACTTCTTTCAAAATCAAAAGTCTTTCTGAAAGGGAACTAATTTTGCTAAAAATTGACGCTGTCATAGGTTTACTTTTCCAATTAGCAAATGCAAATCCCCACAGGCTGATACATATCATTAAAATTGTGTTTATAAATAAGCTTTCGACTCTTGTTTATCGAGTGTACATTTTTGTAGTGCTCGTTTTCTTAACTCCGTCAAATTAAGATTGTGTTCATGTTCACTTGGTTGACGCTTCCAGAGGTACTTATTACTTTTTGCTCTGCTACAAAGATTTCTCCTAAATTAGGTAAAAAAAATTGAAAAAGGTGATGAAAAAGATCACGAGTCATTTTGATATTGGATTTCAAAAGCTTAATCATCAACACAGCATTTTGTTGTAATTTTTCGACACGAACTTCCTGTTCTGAATCCATTCTGTGCCGATGTGGGTATACCGACATGAGTTATGGGAGGGCAAAGATATTCAATCCGATAATGAAAATCGTCACTTCTGCTCAAACAAACTTGGAGATAAATATTGCCCCTTAGTTCAGTAAAAAAAAAATTTAAGATGTTTTTTTTAGTTAAGCAAAAAAAGAAAAAAAAAGTGCTAAATTTTGACAAAAGAAGTTGTCTGGACAAATTAAAAATACAATTAAATAACTTTATTTTTTCTTGGCTTTGAGTTAAGGGTATATTTTCTATCTTTTGTAAATATTTGCAAAAATAACATTTCACACATGTAGAAATCTCGTCCATCAGTTGACCGAATTTTGTAAGAAAACTTTACAGCAATTTCAGGGTATATCACATCAAATAAAGTCCCTTATTAAATATTTTAAAGGAATAACCAAAACTTACCAAAATAAACAGCTCTGGACCATTTTTTGAGGAACGGAAAATAACCTAAAAGAAAGAAGCACTGTTAGAATTAGCTATTTGTTTAATTTTCAAAGCCGAAGTGAAGGAAGTAAAAACTAGCCTACGCTTTGAGCCCTTTATACCTCCTTTAAAATAAAATTTCCACCGGCTATAATCTATAAGATTCTCCAGTTTTTCCATATCCATGGTGGAAAGACATTACTTCGCTCTCCACCGTTTCACTCGATGTCAATCCAGAATCTCTATAATAATTCCATGATAAAATCCATCCTAACAGCATAGATAAATTTCATAAATACTTCTATGTTTTTAGTTTTGAACAAAAACGGATAAGTTTTGATTTAGATTTAAAACTTTAATGATAATACGATACCTGTGTCAAGGGATGCTTTTGCAATTAAAGCTGAAGCCAATCCAAGCGGGATTCCTATGGTAAAATATTAGGTAGAATTAATGGTAAAATGTTCAATTTAATTTCCCAAAAATATTTAAAATCAATTAAAATTAATTTGATAAGAATGTTTGAGACAAATAAATGATACTCTAGAATGAGCAATCTCATTTAGAAACTGTATTCATTGTACAATTAATTAATTTATCTATTTATTGACTTTAAAAAAATCAACAAAGTGCTTAATATCCTAATTTGCAGAGCTGCATCATACTTCTTTTAATAAATGAAGAAACTTTTTCTTTCCAATACTAAAACTTTCTCAGTTTATTAAAGGTTAGAAATCGTATTTACATAGAGATGTGATCTTTGCCAATTCCATATGTAAAATTGTATTTAAATTAATACCTCTGTAATACAAACTATTCACTCTGCATTCTTTTAGGACTCGGATCTCATCTTGTGTTAGCTGAAAGTTGAAAAACAAAAATGAAAATATGATTTACTTTTTTTTCTGAGGTTGTGAAATAACTAAGGCCCACCCCATAGATGGTCCTATAAAACAGGTGGAAGAAGGACAAACTTCTTTCAAAAAAGCTAAAAGTTCCAAATTTTGTTAAAATTGGATTTCTTTCATTTTTAGAGTACAGTCAGGACAAGCTGGTGCATTTGGTTTTTGAGTCCACGCAAAGAAAATGTAAATTAAAGAAAATGTCCTTCCCTAAAATAAACATCAAATTCACTGTTCAGGGATTCCCTAAATTAGGAAGTTTAATATCCAAATCTGAAACATCAATTTGTGTAGTGTATAGATTACAGTGAAGTAAAAGGTTTATTACCCTTTTGATGACGTTATTTAGGACCCGAATGACATTATCAACCGAAAATTTGCAATATTTTGAGTTTTGTAGGATAACTTGTATACTCGACCAGACAAACAAATCTGAATCTACTGATGTTTTAAGGATTGCTTGGAAACTAGTCACGGAGTTAAGCGGGAAGAAAAAGCAGCACTTGTCTCTATCAAAAGTGACGACCCAAAAAAGTTGTGGAAAGATCATTTTGAAACCCTTCTTAAATAATGTTCCTGAAAACGTAAATGGTGAAGCCAATGTTGAAATTGATCCAGTGTTCCAATTGAACGAGGAAATCAATATTGATGATTTTACACTTGACGAAGTCAACAAGGCACTTAAACAGATGAAAAACAAAAAAGCTCCTGGACTTGATGGAATTCTTGAAACTTGATTCTCTCAGTACTCATTTTCTACACTTCTGCAATGCAACCCTAAACGGCAAGTGCCCAGATGAATGGGGCCTATCCTGTATAGTACCTGTACCCAAAAAGGGTGATTTAACCAAAGTTGACAACTATAGAGGTATTAGACTAACTCAAGTTGCTGCCAAACTTTACAACAGACTAATATTAAACAGAATTCGCCTTGAGATTGATCAAAAGCTTAGTTTCAATCAAAACGGTTTTCGTCTGTCCTGATCGACATCATCTCAAGCCCTTTGGCGCCTTGTAGAAGAAGTCAACAACCATGAAGTTGAGGCTTTATTAACATTCATCGACTTTAAAAAGGCGTTTGATAGTATTAACAGAGAGTCAATGTTCAAAATCCTCCTAGCCTGTGGCATTCCAGATAAGCTTGTTAACACAATCCAAATTATGTATACCAACAACAGAGCCAATGTAATGATATCTGAAGGAGAAACCGAATTTTTTGAGGTTGTAACTGGTGATCCATTACAGCTCTTTATTATTGTGCTCGATTATGATGCTCTGAGGACAGCCATTACTTCTGAAAATGGAGTCACTATTGAAAAACGCAGAAATAGACGCCATCATGCCGAGAAATTAGCAGATCTAGACTTCGCAGACGATATATCTCTTCTAAATGACAAGCTAGAGCTATTTGGGCATTTTTAAATTTTTTCAGTTGAAGTGTTTTTTAAGTTTCTTTATGCTCTTTGGCATTGCATTGAATTGTTTTGCACCTTGTACAGAAAGAGTGCAATCTCTAAGCTTGGATGTTTGATTCTTGGAGATAGACAGTTGACACAGCCGGCCAAGCTGGGGATTTTTGTAAGCTTTTATACTGCTATTCATGTTAGGTACTATCCCTTCTAACACAGTATTTGGACTCCATAAAACAGAGCAATATTCTAAAAATTGGTATCACCAACAATTTGTAGAGTGTAGTCATACATTCAAATGACTGTGATGAAAAAGTTTGCAGTATCCATGAAGTTAAATATTTTTCTTTTTGAATGGTTGAAATTACTTGTTCTTTAAACAAGCAATCGTTACTCATCAGGATTCCCAAATCTTTTAGAACATTTTTGCTTTCAATGATGATGGCGATGTATAGTTTGTTTGGTCCTTGATGATTTGATTTTGACCATATCTCAATTTTATGTCGTTAAGTTTCATATTATTGTTGTCTGTCCATTTGTAAATTTTCTTTAAGTCAGATTGCAGCAAGGCAACATCTTCAATTGTCTTGACTTGTTTTGTTGCACAGGTGTCATCAGAAAAGGACTTCAAAAAGCTGTTTAAGACATCTTTGTCAATATCACCAATGAGTATAAGAAAGATCAAAGAACCCAGGACACTTCCTTGAGAGACTCCTGATAAGACATCTTGTGGTTTTGATTTCACACCATTTACAAGCACTGACTGCTTTCTTCCTGTAAGAAAGGAATTGAGTCATTGTAGTATTTTTCCATCAATTCCTAGTACTTTTTCAAATATTTTTATGACATGAGATGTAAGCGCTACTGGTCTGTAGTTTACTGCCAGTGATCTGCTACCCCCTTTGTAGATTGGTGTAATTGTGCTTTGCTTCAGTTTCTTTGGGACTATTGTCAAGGCTTTTCCTCCAAAGGAAGCAAAGGGGAGTGGATAGTTCTTCTTTACATTGTTTTATTAAGAGAATTGCAGGAAAGCCAGGCCAGGAGCTGCACATTGAGATAACTCATAATTATTGCTTTGACAAGATCATTCTCTGTGACTTGGAGGTCTGGGATGTTGTTTACATTGATTTCATTATCTTGGCGTTGTGTTGTATTATCTAGTTTTGGAACACTGAAGACTTTAACTTTTACTTTAGGCGTACAAACTTTTGCAAGCAGAAACTTTCGCGAGGTCGAAAAATTGCAAAATTCACAATATTTACTTTCGCGAATTTGAGGAAAAATTTTTTTTGCGAGCATAAACTTTAAAAATGAAAACTTTCGGATAAAAATTGCCCTAAAAGTGAAAAATATTCCTTAAATCCGCGAAAGACGGTTGTTCTTCAACTTTAAAAAGGCATTAAAGGACATTAATATGCCGAAAATTAGATACTTATTACGATTTCGAGTTTGTATAGATTTCTAACTTTTTTGAAAATTTTTCACGAGCATAAACTTTCGCGAATTGCCCGTCTAGAATTTTCAAAGACATTTACTTTCGCGAAAAAGGCCAAAATTTGCAAAAATCGCGAAAGTTTCTGCTCGCGAAAGTTTGTACGCCTAAAGTATTGCTTTGATAGGATTTCAGCCATTTCTTTATTTCTTTGTGTCAGTTTACCTTTCTCATTCATGAGAGGGCCAATTTTTGTCTTTATCTTTGATTTCTTTTTTACGTAGGAAAAGAAAACTAAAGAATAAAATAACTGTGTAGTCATGAATAAGATTTTCATTGTTTGTGAAAACAAAGTCGAGGATGTTCGATGTTTGAGGATTTCCTTCAAAAAGATATCTGATCCAACAACTGGAATCACTTCAAAAATCCTATGTGAATGGAATCCCTTCATTTCTATTTCTATTTGGTTGAGTTTCAGGAGGCTTTGAGGCCTATTTTCAATATTTTCACAATGATACTATAGACGCTTTCAATGAGCGCCCCGTCAGCACCTTGGACTGACTACACAGTTCTCCTCACATGGCATGGGTTGACCCAGGCAAAGGTTCATTCACTAGCCAACAGAACCTCTGCCAGTGGGAATCGAACCTCAGTCGCCTGTGCAAAGGTCAATGACCACTATACCACAGCGCCTTAAACTTCACTTTTAATTTAACATCTCAACTATATTTTCTACATAACCATCCCCATTGAAAACTTCAATGACCTGACACACAGTCGTAATAATAGAAATAACCATCAAATACTTTCTAGCCACACAGACTTTTTCAATTTTCTTGACAATCATCTTCAGAATGACATCATTGATTCTTTCTATGATATCAGAGTTGCACTTAACAGGCTAAAGAAATCGACTTTGAAGAAAATTGCTTCCGAAATTATCTCACGTGGTCCTTTGGTTTCTCTTGACTCTTTCTCTGAGCAACACTATCTTTACATTTTGGATATCATCGAAACTCTTATTTATATTCCACTCCCTAGTAAAGCAAAGAAAGTAGCACCAAAACATATTTGCAATGTATTTTTTGACAACAAAGCCATAGAACTCATTCATCTTCCTTCTATTTTAAACCAACCTGACATTTTAGAACTTCTTCCTGAACCTTTGACGACCAAAGAAAATAGACCAGTTGTAACTTATTCTCTACATAAAACTATACGAAATAAAATTCTCAATTATCAAGACACTGTAAATTCTATTTTTATCGATGATGAGGTCTCATTTACACTTGACTCTGATCGTTGTGAATGTGTTAATTCAGAATTTTGTGATCCTTTCCACCAACACATTATAACTGGTGATTTGAGAATTGTAGAAAATTCTAAATTACGTAAACTTTTAACAAAAGGCCCCAACTACCGTGAACCAAAACGTGTAAATTTTAAAAGAGCTTTAGAAAATATCATTACTAGTTTAGATGAATGCATTGATACTTTAGAGCAAAAAACTAAATTCAAAGCTAGGGCATTTAAATTTTGGAGGGACACAATTATTTCGAAAGTTGAAATTAAGATTAGAAAACTCAAAAAGAAAACGAAAATACATGACACTAAACCTATTCTAAAGAATCCAGAAGTGCTGGCATATCTGGAAACCTTACAGAAAAGATTTGTCATTGTCACAATCGACAAAGCATCTAAGAACTTTGCTTTGATTTGTAAAAAGTTTTATGTTTCTAGATTACTGAGAGAAATCTCTGGAAATAACACCTATCAGCCTTCTAATCTTGATTTGAACTCCATTTTAGAAAATAGCGAAAACTTGTGTAAAACATTTGGATTATCATTATCTGACAAAATGAAAACTCTCCCCATTATGTATTGGATTCCTAAAATGCATAAGAATCCTATTGGTTGCCGCTTCATCATTGCTTCCAAATCATGTAGTACCAAACCGCTGTCTCGTGCTGTATCCATGGTCTTCAAAGTTCTATACAAACATGTTGAGCAATTCCATCATAAATCTCGTTTCTTTTCTAGTTTCAATAAGTTCTGGGTTGTACAAAATTCTTCGCCTGTTATTGGACATCTTAACAGAATCAATGCCAAGAAAAAAGCAAAACGAATTTCGACATTCGATTTTGCAACACTGTACACAACCCTTCCACACGATCTTCTCATTGAAATTTTAACCAAAATTATTAACTTTGTGTTTGATTTAGGTTGTAGAAATAAACTTGGTTTTTCAAATACTTCAGCATACTGGACTACAAAAGGGAAGGATGGCAGGTTCTTTACTAGTACTTCACTGTCTGAGTGTGTGTCCTTTCTGATAAAAAATTGCTTTTTCAAAGTTGGCAATTCTATTCTTAAACAGTGCATTGGAATTCCCATGGGAATAGATCCTGCTCCTTTTTGGGCAAATTTGTTTTTGTACCATTTTGAATCTGAGTATGTCAAAGGCCTCATTTCTGCTAGTTCGCCTAGTGCCTATAACTTCCACTCTGTAGGTAGATTTATTGATGATTTGTGTGCCTTAAATGACAGAGATGAGTTTCATAATTGCTACAAACAGATTTACCCTAAAGAACTAGATCTCAAAGTTGAGCACCATGGAAACCATGCATCGTTTTTAGATTTAGATATCACCGTTGAAAACAATATTTTTAGATATAAACTTTTTGATAAGAGAGATGCCTTTCCCTTCTTCATTGTAAGGATGCCACATGCCGACAGTAACATCCCATCGTGCATTTTTTATGGATCCGTCTTTTCAGAAATTTTACGGATAGCACGTAGCACACTCATGTTTGAAGATCTGACTCCTAGAGTCACTGAGCTTTTCATTCGAATGCGAAACCAGGGTGCTTCAAACGCTTTCTTGAAGAAGCAAGTTGTCAAATGTTTTTCCAGGTTTCCTGACTGTTTTATGAAGTATGGGAAAACCGTCGAAGAATTTTTACATATTTTCAAATTGTGAAATTGTTTCTTGTGTATTGTATGTGTGTTTGTATGTGTGTTTGTTTGTTTGTTTTTTTTTTTTTTTTTTTTTTTCTCTGTCTAAAGAATCAGCATTACCATAGGAGGTATTCATTTCCTACTTTTCTTTGCCCTGTGCAGTTCTCCCGTCGCGGCACGCCGAACCGGGTTCTCGGCCAACTTACGATTCTATTCTTTTCAGTTTTTGTGTGATTTTTTCTATTTCTATGTAAGATTGTGTTTGTTGTAATGTCTGTTTGTTGTCTGTTATTTATTTGGAAGCTGCTGGTCAGTTCCTTTTTCTATTATGTTTTCCGAAGGCGACTGAGTGTGGGCCCTTAAACACGTGGAAAGTCACTATGCCAGTCACAAGTCTGGGACTTCGGGTTTTGTTTTGTTTATGTATCCTTTTTTTTTTTTTTTTTTTTTTTTTTTTTTTTTTTTTTTTAATTTATTTGATGTGTTTGCTTTTGTATTTGTCCCCATTTTGTATGTATTTTGATGAACTTACGGAAGTGTGTTTATCAAAAAAGTTTTTTGCAATTCATTGTTTCTCCACTATTACTTTTCTTTTGTCTTCATTTGGATTTGGTTTAGGTTTTTCTTCACATACCACTATTTAATTCCCTTTAACTTTTTGCTAAATTACCCTCTGTTTCGGAATGATTAAAAAATAAAAAATACCAAAAAAATCGTAAATACACACAATTAACAAAAATATTCTTAACTTTTTTCGTTTTTATCAGTTTGAGTTATTTATATATCAATACTTTTCTTTTTCTAAAATGACAGATATTACATATCTTCACTATATATATATAAAATTTAAGTATAGACGGATCTGATCTTCTCAAATACAAAAACAAATCCAATCGAGACAACAACCAGACACTCTTTATCACCACCTTCAACAAAAACCTACCAAACATACGTGAAGCAATCAATAAACACTGGGACATACTAAAAATAAATGACGAACTAGCAGATACTTTTAACGAACAACCCAAGATCGTATATAGAAGAAACAAAAACCTTCGTGACCTAATAGGTCAAACAACAATAAAAAATAATAAAGTATTTAGAAAATCCCACACACTGAGAGAAGGCAAATGTCGCCCATGTCTCACAAATTCCAGAAACCTTTGCTGTCGTCAAGTAACCACAACCTCCACGTTCGTGTCACAACAAACAAAACGCCAGTTCAAAATATTCCACAATGTCAACTGTAAAAGCAAATACGTCATCTACCTACTAGAATGTCAAATCTGCAAGATCCAATACGTCGGTAAAACTGAAACACCCTTCAACGTCCGTTTAAACAACCACAGAAGCAATGCACTTCATCCGAAAGAAGACACCATCCCAGCGTGCAAACACTTCAACAAGGAAGGACATAATTTCAATAGAGATGCTAAATTTACGATCATTGAACAGCTAAGAAATATCGAAGGAAATGAAAGCCAGCTGAAAAACACCATTCTATCACGAGAGAACTTTTGGATCAACAAACTAAAAACCTTAAAACCAAGAACTCAATTTGATAGCGCCTTAAGTCTGTGTTTACACGTCCATTTTTTCCAGATCACTTACAGACGGCTCATAAATATACGTCACAAAAAAGCGTTTATTTGACGTCAAAAAATTTTTTTTTTTTTTGTTAAAAAAACTGAATTTTTTTAGCTAGAAATATACCTTGAAAACGGCCCTGGCCGAAACATGTTGGAAATTTCTAGCATCTAATGGTATTTTTGTCTCGATCCTCCGTCCGATATATTATTTTATTTTCGAGATGACCAATCGTAGCCAATCTGCAACGCATCTGACTGGGAAAATCAACTTCTTTCCAGCTAGATCAATCAACAATAACCCGTCAAAACGACGTAGACAAGATGAAGTCGAACAGCCAAACACGTCGAACTTCCTTCCTCCACCGCTAATCAACGTGACTCCACCACTGCAACAAAGTGATTCAGAAAGAACAATCACCCAATCCATTGGTAATCAAACCCAAAGCCACTACCAAGCAGTTAAATGGGATAGACTCATCGACAAAAGTGACAGATATGACTCACATATTGGCTTTTTGAAAAAATGTATAGCCAACAAAGTAATCCCAAATGGTCTTCGCTTAGACCTGGAACCTACCATTGGTAATCACGACGATACCTTCCTAAACACATGGTACTCAACCCTTCAAGAGTGTTCACTAAAACTTATGTCACACATCGTCGACTTCTCAGAAAAGACAAATGAAGCAACGACTAACAAAATTAAAGAAGCTGAAGAAGCTATGAAAACCAACGCAAGTACAGCCGAATTCGATCAAATCAAAAAAACTCTAAAAGATAACCAAGACAATCGAAAACGCCAACTTCAATATAGAAAAAATAACAAATATAACAAACTTAAATACCAACCCCACCAAAACCAAAGACCCCAACAGCAAACTAACGCTGAAGTAAGAACTCCCAGACCCATACTGAGCAGAACCGAACAACGTAGCCGATCCCGCAGTAACAGCCGAAACAGATATCCAACCTATGCTTCCATTGTCAAAAAGGATAGTCGAACAAACAATTCACAAAGACAACGTATGAAGAATGATGTATATGGAAACAAAACTATCCAAAAGCTCCAGCAAGAAATAAATGAACTAAAAGCACAATATCATTCAAAAAACTTGCAACCAGCCCCTCACAGAGGGGCTCCCATACCACACTACCAAATACAACAAACCCAACCCCAAGAGCAACCACAAAACCAACAGCACCCAGCACGTGTTGATGGGTGTTATATTTATACCAAATATATATACCAAACCCTACCCCGAGAACAACTACAAGAACAAACAAACGCACCACCGCAAGCACAAACACAAGAAATGACAACAACAGATATACTAAATCTAATACACAGCACTATGCAAACTTTAAACGCATTCGCGACACATTTCGAACAACACAACACGCAACAGACCCTTCAGGGAATGTAATCAATCTATCCAACAAACTATTCACTAAAGCACAATATGATTTATTAAATAAGAATTTAAATTTCTGCCCAGAACCAGGAAAATATAACACCCATCAACTACAAAACGATATTGAACGATTCACACGCAAAATTAAACTTAAAGCACATTTTGGTAAACCAAATAACGAAGATTCGACCCCAACAAACAAAAAAGAATTCTACATAAAAAGCAGATCGAATTGGACTCCTAGAGAATCTCATCATACAGTAAACACGTTTGCTGAAGCGCTTCAGAAAGAACTAACAACATATTCAGATCCAGATTACAAACGAAAATACAACCTAACACGAGCAGAACGAGAAGCACTTAAAGAACTTCAACTCAGAGATGACATCATAATTACAAAAGCTGACAAAGGTGGAGCTGTAGTCATACAAGATGTAAAAGATTATATTGCAGAAGCCAACCGCCAACTAGAAGATCAAACTTCCTATAGAAAACTTGATTCAAATCTAACCGAACGACACAACAAACTAATCAACGGAACCATAGATTCACTACACGATTCAAACCTTCTCACTGAAAAGGAACGATCAATGTTTAAGACGCCAAACCCCAAAACCCCAAAATTCTACACACAACCTAAAATACACAAAGAAGGTAACCCAGGAAGACCTGTAATCAGTTCAATCAATTGCCACACTGCCCTGATTTCAAAATATGTAGACTTTCACCTACAGGATCATGTCACCAAGACGTCTTCATACATAAAAGATACAACCGATTTCATCAACAAAATTGAAACCATAACCCTTCCACAAAATCCAATACTAGTCACCATGGACGTTAAATCTCTATATACAAACATCCCTAACGAAGAAGGAATCAACGCCATCAACAACATCCTTACAACCAATAAAACACAAAACTCGTTAAAAACAAAAATACTCACCTTTCTAAGACTCATTCTCACCCTCAACAACTTCTGTTTTAATGAAACCCACTACCTACAAATCAAAGGCTGCGCCATGGGCACAAAATGTGCCCCGACCTATGCTAATCTATTCATGTCACAGTTCGAAGAATCAAACATCTATCCACTTCTAACCGAAAAGTGCAAAACTTACTTAAGATTCATAGACGATATCTTCATGATATGGTCCGGAACAGAAGAAGAACTAAAAAGATTCATCCAAGAAATCAATACTCTCCACGAAACAATCAAGTTCACAGCTGACTATTCAAAGAAGGAAATTAGCTTCCTAGACACCATTGTTACCATCAGCGGATCTAAACTAATCACAAGACTATACAAAAAACCAACAGACAGATCAGCTTATCTCCATAACCAATCCTACCACCCTAACCATTTAAAGAAGAACATACCTTTCGGTCAAACCCTTAGACTCAAAAGAATCTGCAAAGACGTAGACGACTATCAAAAAGCTACTAGTGAAATGCATGGCGCTTTTCTTAAAAGAGGATACCAACAACAACATCTCACAGATGCGTACACCAAAGCATCAAGTATAGACAGATCTGATCTTCTCAAATACAAAAACAAATCCAATCGAGACAACAACCAGACACTCTTTATCACCACCTTCAACAAAAACCTACCAAACATACGTGAAGCAATCAATAAACACTGGGACATACTAAAAATAAATGACGAACTAGCAGATACTTTTAACGAACAACCCAAGATCGTATATAGAAGAAACAAAACCTTCGTGACCTAATAGGTCAAACAACAATAAAAAATAATAAAGTATTTAGAAAATCCCACACACTGAGAGAAGGCAAATGTCGCCCATGTCTCACAAATTCCAGAAACCTTTGCTGTCGTCAAGTAACCACAACCTCCACGTTCGTGTCACAACAAACAAAACGCCAGTTCAAAATATTCCACAATGTCAACTGTAAAAGCAAATACGTCATCTACCTACTAGAATGTCAAATCTGCAAGATCCAATACGTCGGTAAAACTGAAACACCCTTCAACGTCCGTTTAAACAACCACAGAAGCAATGCACTTCATCCGAAAGAAGACACCATCCCAGCGTGCAAACACTTCAACAAGGAAGGACATAATTTCAATAGAGATGCTAAATTTACGATCATTGAACAGCTAAGAAATATCGAAGGAAATGAAAGCCAGCTGAAAAACACCATTCTATCACGAGAGAACTTTTGGATCAACAAACTAAAAACCTTAAAACCCAAGGGTTTAAACCAAGAACTCAATTTGATAGCGCCTTAAGTCTGTGTTTACACGTCCATTTTTTCCAGATCACTTACAGACGGCTCATAAATATACGTCACAAAAAAGCGTTTATTTGACGTCAAAAAATTTTTTTTTTTTTTTGTTAAAAAAACTGAATTTTTTTAGCTAGAAATATACCTTGAAAACGGCCCTGGCCGAAACATGTTGGAAATTTCTAGCATCTAATGGTATTTTTGTCTCGATCCAATATATATAAAATTTTCATTCCATTAGAATAAAAGGCCTCAAAAGTTTAATGTTTTTTAAATAGCCATCACAAATTCATCCTTCATTTAAAGTCGGTAAACAAAGAAATTCTACCATGTTTGCAATTTTTATCATCATTAAACATTAACAATTTACTCAAGCGACCAGAGGGCATTCTCACAACATGTGCTGCGTAGTTTCGTTGTTGCTGTTTGATAAAAACATTAACATCTGAGGTACCACATATAGTATGAAGCTGGTTGTTGCTAATGACGTATCGAAAATCATTATTGACCTCATCTACATAACGAAATCCACCTCTGACCATTCTCCTCAAAAACATTCTATAGGTGACATTGAGGCGGTCGTACTGGAGAGACGTTAAGTTCCAGTTCTGACATGAATACGTTAACCAGCTCCTGACGAAGATACGAACACGTAGGTTGATTTGAAAGTTTTGTAGCAGGTTAGACATTTGGGCGAATTTTACAATTGCAAGTTGAATTCATTGATTGAGTTCTGCTTCCCCTGTGTTTGGTTGAAGGTGATTAAGGACAGCACCAAGATATTTGAATTCTTTGACATTTTTGAGTTGCTCTTCACGAAGAGATATGATAGAATCAAGATATTGGTCTTGATTGATGGTCATTGTTTCGGTTTTCGAGACATTGATTGTCAAACCAAAGGCAGTGAAAGTTAAATCCAAAAGCTCTGTTGCAGCACTGATACCCTCGAGTGAAAGTAGAAAGAGGACAATGTCATCAGCATATCCACACCAAGAGAGAGTCGCTTCTCTCCAAGTTCTTATACCACTTGCTCTCATCTCGGATCTTTCTGCACGAGAGTGTGCTTGTGGGTTAACTCGATATTTGTGTTTGAAGAACTTGATTCGGTTATCATCTTTACATTTTTCGATAAATACTCTCATAACGAAGTCTAGATATAAATTGAACAAAAAGGGACTTTCGGGTCCCCCTTGACGCACACTGGAAGTCGTTTTGAAGGATATCATAGCATCGTCGTAGGTGAGGGTGGTATTTTCGTACAAAGTTTCAAGAATTTTGAAAGTTTGAGGGATGGATCTATCAGGGAAGCCAAGTTTTATACTTTCAAAGAGCCAGCTTTGTGGTATGTGGTCGAAAGCTGCACTTAGATCAACAAATAGAAGAAATGTAGGTTCAGACTTTTTGTTTGAAATTTGGTGAACTCGTTTGACCATGTAGATACCGTCTGTTGTTCCACGGTCCTTTCTAAAGCCATTTTGCTCATCCCATAACTGATTCTCGTACCAGGGTCTGAGTCGTTCAAGAATTATATTAATGGCTAATTTGCAGACGGTTGATCCTATACTAATTCCGCGGTATTTTGCTGGGTCTTTCTTTGAACCTTTCCCTTTCCACAATGTCTTAAGTATTGGGAGAAGCTAAAAGAACTTAAACTATACAGTCTGGACCAGCGAAGAGAAAGATACAGGATTATCTACACCTGAAGCATCTTTCAGTTAGTCACACTAGGAAATTAAGCTTTCAGAAAAAGCAACATCAGTCATCTACAGGAATAGGATACATTTCAACAACAAGGATGATTACCTGAATCAAGTTTGCAAGACAATATTAATTAAAACTTGAAAGTTGGAAACAAAATAAAAAGTGCAGCAGCCAAAATCAACCAACCAAAATTTGTCATTCAATTCCCGAAACAGCGCTTCGATTTTTAAGGCCTTGTTTATACGCTAAAGCAAAAACAATTCCGCACATGTAAATGGGTCATTGTTTGAGGTCCGGCAAATTTCCGGGAGATAGCCTATCCGGCGGTGCGCGGATCTAGGTTGGTTCCGTCTCCCCCGTAGATCTTTTTCTTGGGAAGTTGATCTTCAAATTAGTTTTCAAGGTTGGCTTAGACAGGAACCCGTCTGCGTATTTTTTTTAAATCTGATGAATACTTGACGGGTCAGAGCTGTGAGTCCGATTTTGGCCTCAAAAAAATTACTGTGGGAAATTCGAATTTAGCGCTGTCCTCACTTACTAAAATAAACCAAATTTCGGAACTTGCGCTTTCTTTAAGAAAGTGTGACCAGTAAAACAATAACAGGATTTGATTGGCTGAGTTTTCAACCGTTATTAGGATATGGGAAATTCAAACTGTCAGCCCATACCATGCTATATATTTCGCCATCAGTTTATAGAATAAGAAATCATAGCATGGGATCTCCAGGCTAAGGTTGGCTTGGCTCAAATTTTTTTCATCTATGGCTCAAATTTTAGGCAATTTCTCAAAGTTTTTGAAAATGTTAATTTCATTAAAAAGCGACGGGTTATTTTTTCATGAATCCCTTTAGAAGTTTTGCGGGGCATTTTTTTGCTTGAGAATCAAGTAAACGATATAGCGCTTTCGCAGCATTAATCTTTGATATGCATTTTGGCGGGACGCTAGTGTGACTAACTGTCTTTAGAACAGCTTGTCCCAAATTTTAACTATAAATGCTGAGAACAAAAGGTGGCATTTTCAGTTATTACCATAACCAGCAGACTGGGCGGATAGAAAATGTTATCTAAAAGAAGGTCAAACATAAGGAAAAAGAACATATAAGGAAAAAGAGCATATGGAGAGACTCCTTGTCAGAAGACTATTAATCCCCTCTCATTCAAAGTCCATCCGTTCCGTATAAACCTCAAAAATTGCTCCAAAACTACTGTAGTTTTAAAACATCAATTGGACCACTATCTCAATTATACTACCCAACGCACGAGCCACTGCTGCTGAATAACTTTCCTCTTGTAAGAGCTGATTTAAATAGCCTCAAATTGGATGATTGTTGAGATGAACAAAGAAGCCTTCGAAAAGTATCAAAAACGAAAAAAGTAAACATCTAAAAAAAAGCAGCTTGAAGCCTTTATTTGTAGTCGCATAATATCTTCTTACCTGAACTGGGGCTTTTGCATGAGGATCAGCTCTCTTTTCTGACATTTTTTAATTGACGGTCAAACTATTGTGGTCTTTGCTGTCATGAAAATGTTGCATAAAACATAAATCCAAGGCTGAAGTAAGCTCTGCTTGCTTGCTTGCTTGGTTCTCGGACTTTGGTGAAAACGAAAGTTGCGGTCACACTCTCTATATAGATATGCTTTCAATTTCTACCCATAAAAGGTATATTTGCATATTTGAGTTCTCAGGCTAAATTATCGTAACCAGGTGAGTGAGGCCATTTTTTCAAAACAAACAAAATTTCAAAAAAATATTTAAAAAGAAAAGACTCAGCAGGCGGCTAGTACAAAACGCAGGTTCAGGTTACAGGTTTCAGGGCCAGGGTTCAGGTTTCAGGGCCAGGGTTCAGGGTTCAGAGTTCAGGTTAAAATTGTCTACAATACAGACTTGCCTATTTTGTTTTTCAAATTACTGACCTCTTTACTTCTCTTTTCTCTTTTCTCTTTACCCCGGGGGGGGGGGGGGGGGGGGGGGGGGGGGGTACTAGGTTTGCGAGGTGACGGGTATGTCCGAGCCGAAAATCGAAAATCGATTTAAGAACACAAATTCAACAAAAAATTAAGTTAGTTTTGCCAGGTTTTACGGAAAAGAGAAAAAAAATTCGTCAGCTTCTATTCCAGCCAATTTCTTCATACCGAATAAGTCTTATAAAAAACTATTCCTTTTCAAAAAATGGGTGGGTGATTTGATTACTTTCTTGCTTTGAAAGAAAAAATAATTTAATGATACGGATGATTTCCACTGGGCCTGATCTTACTCTTACAAAAAACGATAAGCGTTTTGCCACATTTCTTTTTACAGGAGGAATAAGTATATGTAATCACATGATAACGAGTGCAATTCGAATATAATTGCACGAGTGATTTTTTTGTTATTAATTTTCCGAGTCCGAAAGGACGAGGAAAATTCGAAACAAAAAAATCACGAGTGCAATTTTCGAATTGTACTAGTTATTATGTGATTACGAGCTAATCGCACAATGGCTTTCACTACTTTTTCCCAGTTAGGAAAGTATAAATTACAGAAATTACACTGAGAGTTTTAAATTTTTCTCTTCTCTTTATGTCTTTCTTTTATTGTTGTTTATTGATTTTCTTTCTCACAAAATAAATTTCGAATGCAATTAAAACGTTCGATGCAAAAAAATGCAAAGAAAATGTAAGAAAAAACATTAAAATCAGTTTTGTAAACATTGGCGCGGCATTGGAGAGTGTGATTAACGATTAATTGCTCTCTACAGGATACAATTAACGATTAATTGCTCTCTTTGAGGGCGTGCCAAATAAGAAAAAATAACCCATCGTGCGATTATAGAACTTATTATTTTTCATTATTATTCTGCCCATTAATACATTTTTCAATATAATAGTAATTGTTCTTGGTTAATGCTTTGATTTATAACTCTGCTTGTAATAGAATATTTTAATTTCAATAATCTTAATTATTGTTTATTCAACCAGTTTTGTAACAAAAAGATAATCTCTACTACGTCAATTGAATTATGATATGAAATATTTTCAAAGCAGCGTACCTGCTGTCTCATATTTTGAAAAGTATTGTTCACCACCAAACTATTAAAAGTTTAAAAAGAAAACACTTTTATTATATAGAGCACAAACTCTAGCAAATGGTCTGCAGAATAAATAAATATACCTCGGAACATTCTGGTCTGCAATGTAGACAATTTTAACATGAACCCTGAAACCTGAACCCTGGCTCTGAACCCTGAACCCTGACCCTGAAACCTGAACCCTGACCCTGAAACCTGTGACCTGGACCTGCGTTTCGTACTAGCCGCTCAGCAGGACCAAAGCAAAAGCAAGCCAGCACCACATAAGCACCACATTAAAAGCACCATATTCAACACCGCTTTCGCAGCACCACATTCGCACTTTCGTTTTCGCTCCATAGCTCCACATTCGCAACTTTCATTTTCGCTCCAGCACCACATTCAACTTTCTATTCAATTTTCACACTGAAGGAGATTATTCCTATTCTGGAAATCATGATTCCTATCAAGCCTTATCTATTAGCTTTCATTTCAAGCAAAAATGAAGTCTCTAGCACCATTTCCCTTCTCAGCCTCACGTTTTAAAGACACCTCGGTAGAGTAGCAAAAATCTTAGTTTTGGTGTTCTGGATTAAAAATTGTACTGAAGGAGAGTATTCCTATCCCGGAATTTATGATTTCTATCAAGCCTTGTATATTACCTTCCATTTCAAGCAAAAATGAAGTCTCTATCACCATTCCCTTTACAGCCCCACGTTTTAAAGACACCTCGGTAGAGTACCAAAAATCTTAATTTTGGTGTTTTGGACTAAAAATTGTACTGAAGGAGATTATTCCTATCCTGGAAATTATGATTCCTATCAAGTCTTATATATATTACCTTCCATTTAAAGCAAAAATGAAGTCTCTATCACCATTCCCCTTCTCAGCCTCACATTTTAAAGACACCTCGGTAGAGTACCAAAAATCTTAATTTTGGTGTTTTGGACTAAAAATTGTACTGAAGGAGAGTATTATTTCCTATCCTGGAAATCAAGATTCCTATCAAGTCTTATATATATTACCTTCCATTTAAAGCAAAAATAAAGTCTCTATCACCATTTCCCTTTACAGCCCCACGTTTTAAAGACACCTCGGTAGAGTACCAAAAATCTTAATTTTGGTGTTTTGGACTAAAAATTGTACTGAAGGAGAGTATTATTTCCTATCCTGGAAATTAGGATTCCTATCAAGTCTTATATATATTACCTTCCATTTAAAGCAAAAATAAAGTCTCTATTGCCATTCCCCTTCTCAGCCTCGCGTTTTAAAAACACCTCGGTAGAATCAGAAGCAGCTGACGAAGCAATTTTTTATAAATATGTGTTCTTTATGGGACCCGTTCTTATAGGAGACTACATGTTATGACCCTCAATTTTTTTTATACAAACAAGAGCCACAAAGATGTGGTTAAATATTTCCTCCAATAGCTCAGAGCATAGATTGTAGTCGCAGTCGAACCCCACAGATTATCCTAAAGCCCCAACTTAGTAACTTAGATTTATTAAAGCCTTTATATTAAGCAATATCCAATGCAAAACAAAATATAACCATATTCCTGCTAAAAATTGTCGTTATTTCATAGACATGTTCACAGATGTCTAAAAGTCTAAAAACTTGTTAAAAAATTTCATGCAAATGATAACAATTTCAACACAAAAATAAATGTATTTTATTCAACTAATATTGGTTTTTACCTTCATTAAGGAAATAAAATCTCAGATTTACAAGTTGATATTATTCTAAGACTCATCTGAGTAAGAAAGTGCCAAAATATCTAGACTGTCTACTAAGGGACTAATATGGAAATATTGCAATATGAATTTGGGAGATATCGAAATATGTTGTACACGTTAGTTTCATATGAAAAACTTCCTTGTCATCAATATTTTAAACCACCATATTATACCATTCACAAATAAAAAGTTACTTAAAAATGGATCTCCTTCTTTACAGATTTAGATTTCCAGTGCATAACATCTGTTACATTAGTATTCATGTGATAATATACCAAATTGTCAACCTTGAAATTGTCACATTTAGTTACAGTATTGCTAAATGTTTACAACACTTTCCAGCAAACTTTTTTATGAAATTTGTGTCTTGATAAACTAAACTCCATGACATTTGTATCATTGATCATTAAATCACATCTTGGAACAATAGAGTTCCTTGGTTCAATTATTGCAAGAATGTTTATCTTTGTTCATATTCTCATTATGTGCAACATTATCATTACATCATTGCCAGCAAGTTACATTGTATTGTCAGCTTTAGAGGTCGTCAAACTTTGTTGAATTTGTAATCCTGGCACCTGAATGTGAAAGGAAAGAAAAATTCAAAATTTCATAATGGGAAATAATATCTTTACAGTAATCAATGCCAAATGTGTGGTCATTCGCTGAAATCTCCCAAAAAAAAAAAGACTTTAAAAGGGTGAGACTCTGCTTGATGGTTTGAGCTATGTTTGCCATGCATATATACTGAGCCATTAAAGAAGTTTACGGGAACATACAAAAAGGACCACAGGGTACGTTCAATAAGGTACACTGGGAACATACAATAAGGTTCACGGGGAACATACAATAAGGTTCACGGGGAACGTACAATAAGGTTCACAGGGAACGTACTATAAGGTTCACAGGGAACGTACAATAAGGTACAAGGGGAACGTACAATAAGGTACAAGGAGAACGTACAATAAGGTACACTGGAACGTACAATAATAAGGTACACTGGGAACGTACAATAATAAGGTACACTGGAAACGTACAATAAGGTACACTGGGAACATACAATAAGGTTCACGGGGAACATAAAATAAGGTTCACGGGGAACATACAATAAGGTTCACAGGGAACGTACAATAAGGTACAAGGGGAACGTACAATAAGGTACACTGGAACGTACAATAATAAGGTACACTGGGAACGTACAATAATAAGGTACACTGGGAACGTACAATAAGGTACACTGGGAACATACAATAAGGTTCACGGGGAACATAAAATAAGGTTCACGGGGAGCGTGCAATAAGGTACCGTGTGAAAGGGTAACTTGCATCATTGGAGGCTAACATGCATAGCACTCAAATGAAAGACTTGTCTGGTCATTAAAATACAAATTTAAATCAAAACAAAAATGGTAGAGTAGAGCTTCCAGCGGAGCTGCATAGTTGTATTCTAATGACCAGACAGGTCATTCATTTGAGGGCTATGCATGTTAGCCTCCACTGATGCAAGTTACCCTTTCTCACGGTACAAGGGGAACGTACAATAAGGTACAAGGGGAACATACAATAAGGTTCACGGGAAACGTACCATAAGGTACAAGGGGCATGTACAATAAAGTACACAGGGAACCTACAGGGAACGTACAATAAGGTATACCGTGAGAATGGGTAACTTGCATCAGTGGAGGCTAACATGCATAGCCCTCAAATGAATGACCTGACTGGTCATTAAAATAAACTATATTTAGCTCTGCCACAGATCTGTAAAGCCTGAAGTGCTAGATTTGCGGCTTTTATCGAAAAGTGAAGCCTAGGTTTGGGAGGTTTGGAAGGATTTCCTACCAAACAGTCAGTGCAAATACCTCCAATTAAAGCATGTTAAAAGTTCACAATAACAACTTTCTTTTTCCTACGGAAACCAAACGAATGAGAGCAAGTCATTAAAACTAAAAGTCAGCACTCAGTGGTTGTGACGCAGTAATTATGGTAATTTTCACAGTTTCTTGTTTCTACGTCATTTTTTAAACCTCTTAGTAGGAGAACGTGTCATTCTTTAAGGAATTTTATAACACTTCATGGCAGATTAAAAAGACAATTAGACAACGAAAGCTTCTTCGTTTTTCATTTTCGCATTTATGGGGAAGAATGAAATTTTCAGAAGATGCTTTATTCAATATGAGGATTCCCATATCTGTAAAATTGCGATTCCCCATGGTTGCGAAATGGTGGCTATGGGTAATTCCTTTGTTCTTTTGCTATTTTCTATTGTTCTATGTGACGTGAAGACACTTCACAAATCAATGTACTTGCACTAACTGCCAAAGTCACGTGACTAAAATATGCAATTTCACCGGTTTGAGAGATGTGAAATAGCGTTTGCTGCCGGCTAGTTCGAAACGCAGGTCACAGGTCACAGGTCAACAGGTCACAGGTCACAGGTCAACAAAGTGCAGACCGGAAAAAAGATAATAAGATCATAACATATACATAACATAACATCAATACATAACGCATTAAATTACAAAAAAGTAATACATGTTATTTAGATATTATAAAATGACAATTGAATAAAATAACAACCTAGTGACACTTACTTACAAAAATAATGACAAAATCATAAAACATGATGCCTAACAAGACAAAAACACGAAAAATATTTATAATACAGAATGTGATGTTGATAGTGTGAATGGATATAAAACGGCACCAATCAGAAGCTTGTGAGGTCCCTAAGAGAGTGGTTTTAGAAGGATGAAACTAATTAATCATTCAATTGTTATTTTAATGACTTAATGACAATTTTTGACAAAAATGTTGACAGAATCACAAAATATCATGTCTTACAAGAGAAAAACACCAAAAATATTTAGCATACCGAATGTGATGATAACAATATGGCTGGATATAAAATTACACCAATCAGAAGCTCGTGAGTTCTCTGAGAAGGTAGTTTTAGAGCGATGAGTTTTATTATATGTAACCATCATATAACATTACAAACATTACAATATGTAATATACCTGTTATACGTATAATATGGTTTAAAATTTTCTGGTCTGCGTTATACACGGCGCAAACTGCGAAAGATCGATAAAAGCACATGGTTAAATTTTGATGTTTGAAATGGTTTTATATGGATGAAATTGCTTGAGAATTATGTTTTTGATAATTCTTTGTGTTTTCCAAACATTTTCCTCTGCAATGACATTGATTAGAGTCAACATGTCATCACTGACCTGTGACCTGTGACCTGTTGACCTGTGACCTGTGACCTGCGTTTCGAACTAGCCGGTTTGCTGCCTACTTTTTTTGATCTCGCGCTTCGAAAAGAATTAAAATGCTAGATCCTATCCATCGGCACGAAATTTAAAAAGTCAAATTTTTGCTTCACTTTTTTTTGCTGGAGAAAGCTTAAAGTCGCCTATCTAGCCGTTCGGGCTTTACAGATATCTGTGAGCTCTGCTCGCGGCTCTACTCTACCATTTTTGTTTTGATTTATATAACTTTGTATTTTAATGACCAGACGGGTCATTCATTTGAGGGCTATGCATGTTAGCCTCCACTGATGCAAGTTACCCAATCTCACGGTATACACGGGGAACATACAATAAGGTACATGATTGGGGTACGTACAATGATGTATACGGGGAACGGCACAATAAGATACACTGGAACGTACAATAAGGTACACGGGGAGCGTACAAAAAGGTACCCAGGAACACACAAAAAGGACCAACGGAGAGCGTACAAAAGGTACCCTGAAAGCATTCAAAAAGGACCATGGGTAGTGTACAAAAAGGACCACACAAAACGTACCAAAGGATCCCAGAAAGCGCACAAAAGATACAAGGGAGGGGAGCATACAAAAAGGTAAACAGGGAGTAAAAGCATCTATTATGATATATTTTCTTTTTAGCATCTGGCATCAAGGCTAAAAATGGGGCATTGAGAAGAGTACAAGCTTTTCCAAGTTTTGACCATTAATATCTACACTTCTTCTTCTCCTTATGGGAAAGACAATAAATTCAGCACACATGAGAGAAATTCAGGCAGTCCTCTGAGCTTTACACACAATCATTTGTTTTATGAAAAGCTGGTAAAAATAAACCCCTGCCATATTTTGATAGAAGGATACTATTTTTTTCCCCGCTAAATCTTCGCGACGATTTTTAGTCACGTGACTGAAGAGCCTAGTCATAATGTGCAGCACGAATAAAGAAAACATTAACATCGAAAATGGAAGAAAAGACGGAAAAAGGCCGTTTTAACAAATATTCCCCTATAGTAGGGAAATATTTAATAATGTGTTATAATTTCTAGGAAACCTTTATTGCACTCTGTCTCTTTAAAACTTGATATTACTTTATGGATGGATGTGTTTTGAAACTATCTAGGGGTTTCCTGATGACTGGTAAGCTTTTTAAAAAAAGGTCTCTAAATAGCATACTGCAGTGAATCTAAAAATAGACATTGATTTTTCTGTTTGACCGAAATTCAATCCCATCACCCTTCGCGTTAACTACGCCTGCATGCAAATTACACTGAACTACAAAGAAAAAGTAATGACTTTCACGACTTTTTAATTAAGACGAAAAGGATTGTGGGATTGATTTTCGGTCAAGTGTTAAAAGTAATAATTATGACGTTTGCATAACGGTGTGCAATTGAAATCACTCCCAAATAGGGGAATTTCCCATAGTCATGTGACAACTGAGCTCATATTCTGAATTTTTTTTATTGGGATTTATTCCTTAGTATATGTGCTTGCATCCGTTTTTTATTTCAAGTTAATATCTTTTTTCGTTAAGTTTTTATTGAGCTTTTTTGAATCCCGAATGCGATTCCCGAATCCCAAAAAACCGAATACCTAACTCTAGCGAATCTACCCATATATTCAATGTGAAAATCGGATATCGAAATTATTCAGTCTCGCTTTAAGGATATTCGACTCAGCTTCGCTTGTCGAATATCTGCTTAAGGGCTCTGGATATACCCAATTTTTCGATTTTACACCAACTTAAATGGCAATTTCTGCATTTTAAAAAGATTAATGTATAACTTTTTTAATATGTCCTGTTAAACCTACCTTTTTTAGAATTTAAAAATCGAAAAATTGAAATGAAAAAATTAAACGAAGAAGAAAACGAAGAGTTTTTCGAAGATAAGTATTTCACCTTTCAAAGCCCTAATCTCGGTAAAAATCAAACATTTTGGAATTTTTTTTGTTTCAGGTGATGTATCTATTTATAGTATCTAAAAATCGGCAAGTACAAAACGCCTACTACCTACTACTTAATACTTACTACCTACTACTTACTACCTACTGTAAAATAGCTCAAAACGGCTCGAAATTACCTTTAAAATATTCAGCATGTTAAAATTAGCAAAATCTGAAACTTTGGTGGTAAAAAAGTTAAAACTTCTTCTTTTATCGTACTTTGAAGACTTCAAAATGTTTTCTCTCTTTTATTTTGCTTATGACTTTTTCCCGCGCTTTGTATATGTAATCACATGATAACGAGTGCAATTCGAATATAATTGCACGAGTGATTTTTTTGTTATTAATTCACATCTTGGAACAATAGAGTTCCTTGGTTCAATTATTGCAAGAATGTTTATCTTTGTTCATATTCTCATTATGTGCAACATTATCATTACATCATTGCCAGCAAGTTACATTGTATTGTCAGCTTTAGAGGTCGTCAAACTTTGTTGAATTTGTAATCCTGGCACCTGAATGTGAAAGGAAAGAAAAATTCAAAATTTCATAATGGGAAATAATATCTTTACAGTAATCAATGCCAAATGTGTGGTCATTCGCTGAAATCTCCCAAAAAAAAAAGACTTTAAAAGGGTGAGACTCTGCTTGATGGTTTGAGCTATGTTTGCCATGCATATATACTGAGCCATTAAAGAAGTTTACGGGAACATACAAAAAGGACCACAGGGTACGTTCAATAAGGTACACTGGGAACATACAATAAGGTTCACGGGGAACATACAATAAGGTTCACGGGGAACGTACAATAAGGTTCACAGGGAACGTACTATAAGGTTCACAGGGAACGTACAATAAGGTACAAGGGGAACGTACAATAAGGTACAAGGAGAACGTACAATAAGGTACACTGGAACGTACAATAATAAGGTACACTGGGAACGTACAATAATAAGGTACACTGGAAACGTACAATAAGGTACACTGGGAACATACAATAAGGTTCACGGGGAACATAAAATAAGGTTCACGGGGAACATACAATAAGGTTCACAGGGAACGTACAATAAGGTACAAGGGGAACGTACAATAAGGTACACTGGAACGTACAATAATAAGGTACACTGGGAACGTACAATAATAAGGTACACTGGGAACGTACAATAAGGTACACTGGGAACATACAATAAGGTTCACGGGGAACATAAAATAAGGTTCACGGGGAGCGTGCAATAAGGTACCGTGTGAAAGGGTAACTTGCATCATTGGAGGCTAACATGCATAGCACTCAAATGAAAGACTTGTCTGGTCATTAAAATACAAAGTTAAATCAAAACAAAAATGGTAGAGTAGAGCTTCCAGCGGAGCTGCATAGTTGTATTCTAATGACCAGACAGGTCATTCATTTGAGGGCTATGCATGTTAGCCTCCACTGATGCAAGTTACCCTTTCTCACGGTACAAGGGGAACGTACAATAAGGTACAAGGGGAACATACAATAAGGTTCACGGGAAACGTACCATAAGGTACAAGGGGCATGTACAATAAAGTACACAGGGAACCTACAGGGAACGTACAATAAGGTATACCGTGAGAATGGGTAACTTGCATCAGTGGAGGCTAACATGCATAGCCCTCAAATGAATGACCTGACTGGTCATTAAAATAAACTATATTTAGCTCTGCCACAGATCTGTAAAGCCTGAAGTGCTAATCAAACATTTTGGAATTTTTTTTGTGTATCTATTTATAGTATCTAAAAATCGGCAAGTACAAAACGCCTACTACCTACTACTTAATACTTACTACCTACTACTTACTACCTACTGTAAAATAGCTCAAAACGGCTCGAAATTACCTTTAAAATATTCAGCATGTTAAAATTAGCAAAATCTGAAACTTTGGTGGTAAAAAAGTTAAAACTTCTTCTTTTATCGTACTTTGAAGACTTCAAAATATTTTCTCTCTTTTATTTTGCTTATGACTTTTTCCCGCGCTTTGTATATGTAATCACATGATAACGAGTGCAATTCGAATATAATTGCACGAGTGATTTTTTTGTTATTAATTCACATCTTGGAACAATAGAGTTCCTTGGTTCAATTATTGCAAGAATGTTTATCTTTGTTCATATTCTCATTATGTGCAACATTATCATTACATCATTGCCAGCAAGTTACATTGTATTGTCAGCTTTAGAGGTCGTCAAACTTTGTTGAATTTGTAATCCTGGCACCTGAATGTGAAAGGAAAGAAAAATTCAAAATTTCATAATGGGAAATAATATCTTTACAGTAATCAATGCCAAATGACTTCAAAATATTTTCTCTCTTTTATTTTGCTTATGACTTTTTCCCGCGCTTTGTATATGTAATCACATGATAACGAGTGCAATTCGAATATAATTGCACGAGTGATTTTTTTGTTATTAATTTTCCGAGTCCGAAAGGACGAGGAAAATTCGAAACAAAAAAATCACGAGTGCAATTTTCGAATTGTACGAGTTATTATGTGATTACAAGCTAATCGCACAATGGCTTCCACTACTTTTTCCCAGTTAGGAAAGTAAATTACAGAAATTACACTGAGAGTTTTATATTTTTCTCTTCTCTCTGTGTCTTTCTTTTATTGTTGTTTATTGATTTTCTTTCTCACAAAATAAATTTCGAATGCAATTATAACATTCGATGTAAAAAAAATGTAAGAAAAAACATTAAAATCAATTTTGTAAACATTGGCGTGGCATTAAAGAGTGTGATTAACGATTAATTGCTCTCTACAGAATGCAATTAACGATTAATTGCTCTCTTTGAGGGGGCGCCAAATAAGAAAAAATAACCCATCGTGCGATTATTTTATAAAGTTTACAGACGCACTTCTTCGTAGAAGAGAAAAATATTTCCTTCGCACACTTATTTATTCATGTCAGTTTTATTTATAAGAATCGATCAATCTAAAAAGTTAAAATACTTTAAGTAAGTAGAGCCCTATGTTTCACTGGGTACTTGCTGAAAATCCTTTGACATGTCTTTGACATTTATTGACAAAACGACCCTTTTGAACCAAACTATTGACAGGGTCGTTAAATATGACCTTTGTAGACTTCATTTTATGTAGCAAAAATTTTTATTGTGCTCAATAAGATGTTTTCAATATCGCAAGGTAGAAATTTTCAGTAAGAAAATACTACAAAGAGCTGTTTTAGAGGTGTCAATTTGACCATGTCAAAGTATTGACGAAATGAAATTTTTGATAAAAATATTGACACAGTTAATGAATATTGAAAGCTTCGCAAACCAATTCCAAGAAATATTTTGGCAACATTTGATATGGTGCAGATCATACAATAGGATAGAGATAGATTGACCCCCTATTTATATTACAGAGCCTTTTTTAGTCATTTACGTGTATTCTTATCGTCTTATAATAAGAGTCATAAGAGGGAGTATGTTTAGGAAAAAGAAAAAATCAAGATAATGGCCTTTTGTGCCCTTTTGTTTTATACTTCAGTATACTTATATGAGGCGAAGAGAATATTTACTCACTACGTAAATATGCTAAATATTCTTTTAGATAACAATTTTTCAAGTAAATATATTACAAAACCAATTTTTTTAGAATAGAGATTTCGAACAAGCGAAGGAGAGTTCTGGTCTGTAAAGTATACAAACTGAGTAGGTAGTAAGTAGTAAGTAGTAGGTAGTAAGTATTAAGTAGTAGGTAGTAGGCGCTTTGTACTTGCCGATCTAAAAATACAATTTCGGAATGTATGTTTTTGGGATGTAGCCAAATAGAAAAAAAAATTGTCGAAAAAATCTAAATAAAGAAATTATTTGTCATTAACTTATAAAAAGTTTGAAACAATAAAGTGATTTCCCCAAGGAGATTATGCTTTTTTTGTGAAAAGTATATGAATAGCGTCGTTATGACGTTTTATTAAGGTCCATGTCACACTCATTCCTTAATTACTCATGATGTAATTACTTAAATTCATTTTTTCAAAAGCAGTTTGTTCTTAAACATGTCAAAGAAGCGAAAACATAAGGTTTTATCTTCAAATTCTGAAATTGATTTTTCACTATGACCAGAGCCCTTAATATTGCATGAAATATATGAAATTGTTTGAGTTTACAAAGCTTGTATACCTCCGAATAAAACATTATGGGCAATGGTGCTGCCAAATTTTTCCCAAGAGTTTTCGATGTTTAACAGTATTGAAAGGTATTCTTATAACCAAAAACTTACCTGGGCATTTTTTTCCTTCGACGCAGGTGCCTGAGTACATCTTTGTCTTCTGCGAGAAAACACTATTCTGAGCCTCCAGAGATGCTTAGACACTTTATTCTTTCACTATAAATTATGCACTGTAAATTATGCACATGATAATTGAACTATTTTAATCAAATCTTCTTAGATGAAGAACGAATAAAAAGATATAAAGTGTTTCGTTTGAATTTTAGAATTTTAGATTCCAAAGGCTTTTAAACTTTGTAACCAAATTATATTTTCATAGATTTATACAGTGAATATATTATGACAATTTTTATTATGACGACATCTTGTAAATTGTACCATATTTGCCATTTTTACTTGCTTAAACCCTTAACTTTTGTTGGTAGTTTAGTATGATTATGATGTAACTAACAGACACAAATAAATATCATGTAAAATCTTACTCCAATACATTTCGAATACAATTTATCTTCAGCATCCGTTAATTGGTGATTCGGTATTTTTGTTGGTTCTTTGGTATTTTAGATAAAAACACTCCTGGAACATTCTGACTTATAAAGAAAGGGCCATAAAGGGGCTTGTCGCACTTGACTTCTAATTGAAAAAGGGCGTCTTGATTGTTATTTTTGTAAATAAATAACCATGTTTTTATTGAGTAAGGCTGGTATCCACTTTCGCGCAAAATGGGCGACAGTTTTTTTCCTAACCTTTTTCATGAAAAGATTACGTCATGAAAAAGTTTTGTGCAAGCAAAAAAAAAGTTGGAGGAAGTTCTACTTTTTTCATCCGTTACCTCAATTTCGACCAATGGAATTGCTTCATATTTCAACCGAACCGATCAATGACCTTACAACAACGTTAAAAAGTTTTCGCTCGTGTCGCGCGAAAGTAGAGACCGGCCTTAACTTGTAAAAAACTAAGAAGAAAAAAACGTTAGTCAACTCGAATTATGTTTGACTTGTCATCTTTCAAAAACAAGACGCATGCCGTTTGATAAATATTCGAATGCGACCAGTATTTTCTATAAATGTCTTAGATATTCAAGAACACTTTCGTGTGTTGTGGTTCTGCTCGTTAATGTAACCCTCTAATTGAGCTAACTTTCAATTCCCGATTTTGATACACCGTGAGTTTCACAACTCGAATAAATATCAACAATATTTTCTGAAGAAAACATGGCCTCTGGTACCCAGGGTAATAAATCACTCCTGGTTAGTTGTAAAATAACATTAAGTTCTCAATTTCAGTTAAGTTAGAATGAGTGAGAATGTCCTGTGTGACTGTCTGTCTCTGTGTGTGGATATCTGGGTTTTTTTTTTCCTGGGGGCCTGGGGACGAGTTTTTCGTCGGCGAAATTTGGCACACTTATTCATTTGATGAATATCTGGGAGTGTTTTTTCATTTTCTGAGAATCTCCATTTTTTGGGCCTGGACATTAATTTTTCGCCAAAACGAGGCTAAAACTTTTGGCAGCCTTGAGTCTCCTTGAGTCTTTATAAATGTTGGCATTTGGCCGAAATTTAACACACTTGCTCCTTGGGAATATATGGGTGTGTTTTATTTCATATGAGTGCAACACTTCTTTTTTGTCTTGAACAGTAAACAAAGCATTCCACCGACCTAGACCTACATTGTTAGAGACAGCAATATGTTGTCTACAATAATTAAACTGTTGGGAAAATATACATGATTATTTTCCTTTGTATGTCATAGTGGAATATTTTTTTATTCAGAGATATTTGTTTTCTTCCAAAGCGATATTGGAATATTTTAGAGGAGGTGTTAAAACATCTGAACCATTGATGTCCTTGCAATTGTGTTTGTATTTAAACTGAAACCTTTAAAAGCTAGAAATTTTATGTAGTGGGTCATCATAAAATAGAATTCAACTATCAAATATCGAGCTCGGGTATATCTTTTTACTCATTCTGATTTTGTAAAACATTTATTTTTCATGACATTTTGACACTCGGTTGACTGATTGGTGACATGTCGTTACAAAGTAGGTTCACGTGCTCGAAAATAGTGCTCTTTTGGACCAGCAAATATCTTGTTGTTTTTATGTGTATTGTGTATCAGCAACTTTAAGTGATTTTGAAAAGCTTTTCTCCACAAAAATTCAAGGGTTAAAAGTTGTTTTGTTATTCGGTTTCGTTTGAATAATAAAGGTAGGCGAGACTATAAAATTGAGCGTCGTGAGAGTTTATTTTATACATTTTAAGAAGTTTTTTTCTTTGACCATATTATTCTTGAGAAATTTGCGTGACAAGTGCGATAGACAGCCGAACTGTTGTTTTTCTATAATATAAACAAAATTCCTTATTTGTTATTTTCAAACCGGTTTAACAGGTTTCTTCAAAGATCATCGGTTATTCCGTGCTTCACATTGACGCACTCAAAAGTCAAAAGGACTTTTTATGTACTGCAGCGTGCAGGCCACATGGCATTATTCAACCCGACAATTCTACAATCTAAGTCATAATAATATTTGAGAAAAAGGGGGTAATTCCCTGTAAAATTAGGCTGCTGGCATCACTAACGGATTCGGGCTCCTTATAGAGATATATACTACCTGGGGTTTTGAAGATGGTTTGCAATCCAGACTACTGTAAAATCTTAAGCCAATCTTTAAAATTATTTCCTGGACCATAGGATCCAGAAGCTCAAAGAGCATGCTCTTATGAGACTAAGAATATAGCCTAGAAGTAGCTAAACCCGTTCCAAATAGAATTATCAAATGAAATGAAATTAAGTGGAAATATTAACTTAAACTTTTGAAAAGCACCAAATTTCAGCATCGTCACACGATCACCATATATTTCAATATATTTCGACCTTGAATGTATACTAGTAATGGGTACTTTCGCTTAAGCTTTTGTGTTTTTTTTCTTTGTGTGTATCTCGGCCATTCATTTTAATAAAGGCGCTTGAACTTTGCCCTTTCAAATAGTTGTTCAATACACCCATCAAAAGTTTGCCAAAAGCTAAAAGCGTACTATCATAAAGGTCATAATATAATGATAATTTTGCTGGTTATTTTAACGTTTTTCAGAATTTAAAGTTCTGGCGAGAAAGTTGATTTTGGGCTATTTCTTTAATATAATCGAATATTTCAATTTGGGAGGGGTTGGCAGACTTCCAGGCTATATTCTGAGTCTCATTGGACTATATTTGAACTTTTGGATCCTCATATCTTAGGTTTTAAGTCTCATGTTAAAACTCAGAGTTAAAACTCTACCCTTCCAACCTACTTTAGAGCACTTACAAATCGATTGTGGTTCAAAAACTTCCCGGTAGATTTCCCTTTTTTCTCAAATATTATTACCTTGATTGTAACTACTCTCCACCTCTTTTACCTAGCCTCCACCATCACTCACCTTCTTAAGGCAAAATATTGACTTCCCTTTCTTGCACGAAAATTGAATAAAATTCTTTAAAATTCTTAACTTAATTAAGACTCCTGTCCATACCCTTTCCTCTTTCCCCATCTTCTTAATGAACCACTGCGTCAAAGAAGAAGGATACTGACCTTGACGATCCAAATCCTACTCGTCTAAACATTATCACTGAAAAAGGGAATAATTCAGGAGGCGGGATAAATTTGAAAACGAGTTTAGTTTGGGGCGGAGTAAACAGTTATCTGGCACCCAGATGGTGAAATTTTCATTCGACACGCTAAAGCTCTGAACTGAAGGGCGGGAAAATTTTCAACATCTGGAAGGTTTACATTACGGAATTCTGCGAGACCGCGTCAAGAATTTTGCAGCGGGAGGTCTGGTAACCCAGCCCTTGTTTTCGGGGATTGGCGGGTCCAACCGGAATATTTATAGGTTTAAGAACAAGGGCTGTTGTACCCGACTAGGGTACGGCACATCAAAGGCCGACTATCATTCCACTCCGATGGGAAATTGGCCCGCTCCTTTAGAGCTTTAGCGTGGGCGGCCGCCAATCCGCCATCAGAATATCAGATAAATTAAACAGTTGCGGAGGTGCTTACAGTGTCCAAAACTCTACCGTCACTATTTTTCCCGTAAACCACCCTACCTCTGCGCATATATTTTCTATTTTCTAGGGTACGTCATATCTTCCTTCGTTTCGAGCGTAAAACTCCAGAAACTCCTTCTTTAGAGTAAGGCCTAAAAGCCTGGAGCTGTCTATTGTGTAGACTAATATTTTCCCACGTTTACTGACCCTCTAAACGGACGATAGCATTGTCTAATCCGATCCGAATTTGGAAAATGACGGACATGTCGGATCTGACGTATACGTAGCGACGGCAATGAATTTTGGAATTTTCGTAGGTGTCGGGTCTGAAAAATTTCATAATTCTTCAAAACCAAAGCATCTGCCCTGAAAACATAGACCCTGTCACACTCAATTTTCTTTGAACACTGTAGGCTTTCGCATAAGCCCAGCTACGGTGGCGAATAAATTCCATAAATTTCCTTTTTGGCGAGTTTGACCATATAGGTACATATAGGGGTATTCATGATATTCATGACGTAATCTTTTATACGGAAGTTCCCGAGATAACCCGGAACTAGTGGCAAAATAACAAAAGACTAGTGGCAAAATTTGCCACTAGCTCCGGATTATTTTGTGTGCTTCCGTATTAAAGTGGAAACTGTGGAAACTTCCACATGATGAGTGGATGGAGAGCTCATGTAACAACACTCCTTCGCTGATAAAAATAGGACAGTATGGAAATTTGTGCAGGGGGTTCACAAAAATGTTATAGGTTCTGCGTTTTGAAAGGCAAGATTTTATTTTAGAACTTTCATATTCGTTTAATATCAGAATCTTATGAATATTAAAATTTGTTTACCGTTTACCGTCCATGTTTTCTTGACTTCCAGCAGGCCTAGCTCTATACCTATATCTCATCCTTAATTCAATCTCTTGCCAGTCCTGTGTCTTTAGCATTCTTTAATTACATTTTAAATCAATATAAAAATTTTACTATATTTAATAATTTAATAATTTATATCTTTTGCATTTTCATTTTTATAATTCTTAGTTTAGACGGAAGAACAATTTTGTAAAAATTGAAGTCGAATAAATGTTAAATAAATAAAATAAAAAAAAAATTAGAAAAAATATCTAAGCCTTTAAATCTTTTCAGGTATTTAGGACTAAAAAGAAGGAAAGTATGACCCCCGTGTCAAAATTGTGTCTGTCTGTCTGACGCTCTCTTTTGGTCATGCGAAATGGAAAGGTCGTGGCTTCTTCATAAAGACGAAAGACAGATCTGGACTTATTTCGTACTTTCCAGTCTCTTGTTCGTAGTTTTTCTGACTTTCTGGTTCTTTATGAGTTATTTTCTATATCTTCTAACTTACTGAATGACTTACCGACAGATCGCCACCGGTGGGATTCGAACCCACTAAATGTAAAGTTCCGATATATTGAAACCCATTGCCTTATCCACTGCGCCACGGATTCATGCCAGGATAACGCTTCTGACGGCTATTTATATTGTACAAACTGCAGACCAGGATGTGTTAAGAGAAAATCACAAAAGAGTGCTTGTTTCGAGCTCCAACCCTAACCCTAACCATCGTTGCCCTAACTGATGATAACCCAATTCCTAGCCAATCTGATACGTAACCACACCCATACCCAACCCTACCAGGTCGCCTGCAGGTCCTGACACTATTCCCGCATACCGGATCCGAAAAATAGATACATGTCTTTCGTCTTTATGAAGAAGCCTTCACCAAATGGAAAGCAAAGTTATAGAAAATGATGGTGGAGCAGTCACAGAATTTGCAGGATTATTCTACAAAATAGAAGAAGATACCATGGGTTAAAATCAAGGTACCTACTATTGATGTTTAATTAATTTGTAGTCCTAAATTTTTTGTTTACCTTTTTGAATGTGGAGGATATCCTAAAATATCACCGTTTTTTATGTGCCCATTTAGTCTCAAGAGTATAAAACGACTATGAACTAGATATATTATATACACAAAGCCGACAAAATTCTTTATTAATCTGCTAAGTGTACATGGGTATAGAGGTTCCTTCTTGATAGGTTTTTGTTACTATCAGTTAGGTTCAGACGGGTTGGAGCTCAAGAGGGTCACAAGAATAAGGCTGTACCATACCGCATACACCACACCCACATTTTTACCCTTTCTGCCTCCTGTCAGTCACTCACACTAGGAAATCTAGCTTTCAAGAAAAAACAACATCAGTCATCTACAGGATGTATTTGCAACAACAAGGATGAGAGCTACCTGAATCAAGTTCAAGTTCCCAAGACATTTAATTAAAACTTGAAAACTTAAATGAAACAAAATGACCGATTGCGAACGTGCAGCAGCCAGAATATCAACCAACCAAATTTTTTCATTCAATTCCCGAGACAGTGCATTGATTTTTAAGGCAGTGTAGCTGGAACCTCGATATTCCAGGATTAGAAAAAGCTATACCTGTTATTTTTTTTCTTCAAAGAATCAACAAGCCATCAACATCAATAAATTACACACATTTTCCTCAGAAACTTTTAAAATTATCTGCCATTATGACTTTCTTGAAGCCGTTCCGAAATTAACCAATCGGGTTAGGTATCGGAATTCCTATGGGAGATCTTTTCCGAGATTTATAAAATAGCTAAGTCGGCAAAATCATTTTTTTCTAACGTGCTCAAGGGCAAAAGGAAAGTGATCGATATTCTTTGAAGGAAAAATGTCAGAGACAAACCCAAAGACTAAAAGATGTATTTTGTTGTTGGAAATCGATCCTGTGAAGATGAAAAACTTTCTGCTCTGCGTTTTTTTCGGAACGCTGAAAAAACTCTAATTTCGATTTTCCTTAAGGTAAAGAGTTTGCGAGATTTGGGTTAACGAGGCAAAAATCGCTAAAAAACTGGTAAAATCGTAATCCTCAAAAATCGAAGTTCAAGCATCACTGTAAGGCCTTGTTTATACAATAAAGTAAAAATAATTCCGTACATGTAACACTACGAAACTGGAAATGTATTAAAAGTGTATTTAAATACATTTAAAATACGTTTTCTTCAATATATTGTATTTTAACTGTATTAAAAAAAAAACACTTTCAATACATTTCCAGTTTCGTAGTGTAAATGGCTCAGTGTTTGAGGTCCGGCAAAATTTCTGGGAAATAGCCTATCCGGTGATGCGCGGATCTAGGTGGGTTTCGTCTCCCCCGTAGATCTTTTTCTTGGGAAGTTGATCTTCAAATTAGTTTTTAAGCTTGGCTTGGCTGAAATTTTTTCATCTATGGCTCAAATTTTAGGCAATTTCTCATAGTTTTTGAAAATGTTAATTTCATTAAAAAGCGCTGGTTTATTTTTTCATGAATCCTTTTAGAAGTTTTGCAGCGCATTTTTTTGCTTGCGAGTCAAGTAAAAGATATAGCGCTTTCACAGCATTAATCTTTGATACGCATTTCGGTTGGACGCTAGTGTGACTAACTGCCTGTGTGATAATAAACTTTTGGGATCCTTGTTGGCAGCTTGGGAAATACCCAATACGTGTGTTTTGTTTTTGATAAAAACAAGCTCTAACATTCTTTTTACGCCCCCCTGACAGCTGACAATTAGGCTAGGCTAGACTTTCCTCTTTTCTCTTTTCCATTCCAACAATAAAATGTTTACAGAGTTGACACATAATACACATTGGTAATTAATGGTGAAAGACAGCTGCAAAGAAGCCCTGGGAAGCAATCATTAGAAGAGACCACTTTTGTTTTTGTTGCAGATTTCGATATAACTTCTCACAGAGATTATTTGTCAATGTGTTGCGTTTACTTGTCAGCATTGTATTGTTTTAAAAGCAAAGATTAAAGAGGTAAGATTAGCCTAGTTCTTAGGCGCTGTGGTATAGTGGGAAACGAGGGGAAACGACTTGGAAACAAGGGGAAACGGCAGAGAAACGAAAGAAGTCAGAGGGAAACGACTGGGAAACAGGAGAAACAAGAGGGAAAAGGGAGACAAAACTGAAAAGCATTGGAAACCAAGTCATTTTCCATCTGGAAATCAAAGGGACAGGTTGATTTGTCAATATTGGATAGCTTTTTCAATTTAGAAGATCTTTACTTAAGACAATTACATTCAACTGGAGGTAGCATTTAGGCACAGATATCAATATATTTACCGCGCAGCCCGGCGGAAACCCGGCGGTATTTCTCATTCGTCAGAACTTGTCTAAAATTGATAGCAATTTTTATTAGAATAATTTACCGCCGCCGCCGGGTTTCACGGTGTTTTGCGGCAACCCGCCGGTAATCAACATTTTTCATTAGAATAATTCACCGCCGCCGCCGCCGGGTTTCGCGGTAATTTGCGGAAACCCGCCGGCAAATGTCACTTTTCATCAGAATAATTTACCGCCGCCGCCGCCACCGGGTTTCGCGGTAATTTGCGGAAACCCGCCGGCAAATTTCATTTTTTATTAAAATGTTTAGAGTTTGGTCAAAGATAATCGTTCAAACCTTTTTACGTTCATTTATGACATAGGTGTACGTTTTATTGTGTACGTCTCATAGAGTGAGCTTAAAAAATTTCAAACACATTTAAAATAAAGTTATAAAATAAACATGATTAGTATTTAAAACTCTATATAAATCAAATATTAAAAAAAAACAACGTTAAAACCATTTAGAAGACGCAACTAAATAAAAAAACTTACTGCAGTGACTTTAATAAAACAAAATTAAACTTTCACTTATTACCCTCATCCCATCGTACTTAATCTCAAAAAACCCTTCTATATAATAAAAGCGATCCTTCTCTTCATATGATTCTCAAGTTCACAGAGGTGAGACACGGGTGTAATTCCACTACTTTGTCAGCCTTTTGTTATGACTATGATCAATAAATTTAAAAAATAATAGTCTCTTGCAGTAACTCAACAGTAACTTTCGAGTAGAATATTTGAATCGATTCAATTTAGAAAACGATTGTTCCGCCACTTCGGTGTTCATGTCAATGACCTTTTGGAATTTATCGAGATAGGGATGATATAAGCAATTATTTCATTTTTCAAACTCAAGTTTAAGTCTATGCGCTGCCAAACAATATCTATTTTCGATTAATAATAAGATGGACTTTGATTTTTGATTTCATAAATTTCTTTCATTGAGGCTAGAATCCTATTGTGGTTGTGTCTAAACTCTTTGCTTGAGCCTATGATCATATTGTTGTAGGTGTTTGTCTATTACTATTGCGGTAGTCTCCGGGTTTCCGCCGGTGATCGTCTATTACCGGCGGCGGCGGCAGCGGGTTTTGAATCTAGAACTTTCTTTGAGAATAGAAACCTATTGCGGTAGTCTGCGGGTCTCAGCCGGTGATCGTATATTACCGGCGGCGGCGGCAGGTTTTGAATTTAGAAATTTCTTTGAGAATAGAATCCTATTGCGGTAGTCTGCGGGTTTCCACCGGTGATCGTCTATTACCGGCGGCAGCGGGTTTTGAATTTAGAACTTTCTTTGAGAATAAAATAATATTGCGGTAGTCTGCGGGTTTCCGCCAGTGATCGAATATTACCTGGGTGGCGGCGGCGGGTCTCGAATTTAGAACTTTCTTTGAGAATAGAATACTATTGCGGTAGTCTCCAGGTTTCCGCCGGTGATCGTATATTACCCGGCGACGGCAGGTTATCTATGACTAGAAATCTATAGCGGAAATAGCAGGAAATAGCACAATATCGGCGGCGGCGGTAAATAAGTCAAAATCTGTGGTATACTCCATATACTCTTCCGTTATTTTCATTGTTTAACTATTTTTTTAAATTCTGGGTGCAAATTATCCTACCGGATAACAGGACCACAGCTCCAAAATCATTAATAATTTATCTTTGAAAACTTAAAGTCTGATACTTAGGGTAGGCAATTTCTTAGCTTTAATCACTCCCTGCACTTCATCTGTATCATACGTTAAAGCACTATGATAGAAAAGAAACGAATAAGAATTTGTTGGGCCGGTCCACCGGAAACAAATTTTTTTATTAGAAATCATGCTTCATAGTTGTTTACAGTCTACACAATTTTGTGGCTGAATCATATTGATTCAACTCCATAGTTGACACGAGAATAGATTGTACGTTATAAAGCCGATCAAGGCCAGTCAATATATTGTTGTATTTAGGTATGCCAAAAGAACAAAGAATGAAGTAACTAAATATCTCCCCTCCCCTCTGAAAGGTGAGTAAGTCCTGTACATTGTGTATATACATAAACTCCCTGTTATGCTTATTCCTTAAGTCCGGTTTTGTTGAAACTTTGCAGTTGTTTCAATACATGGAATGCGTTTAGTCGGTTGTGCAATGAATGGTGGAGCCTCTGGGTTCAAACCTGTCAGAAGTTGGATTCATCTTGTTTGCATTTAGGTTGATCTTGAGAAACTTGACGATAAGGGAAGGCTTCCACAACTTTACCAGTGCAAATCAATCTTTAGTGTCCACGAGTAGAAGCACCCTGTAGCCGACATGTAGTGGTGGTAGATTACGCGGATTGGCTGTCTCGTTTGGTTTACTACTGTAAATTGCGTTTTTCTTTGAAAGTGTTTCGCTTGGAGAAACCACTTTTTTTTGAATTTAAGGTGTTCTGAATGTGTTGGGATGTGATCACAGAGTTGCCCATGAAAGAGGATCTGGGCAGGACTCGGTCCAATTCCTTGATGTGGAATGTTACGATGTTGAAGTGATGCACGGACAGATCTGCCATTGTCTAGTGAACTTCTGACTTTGTTGCCAAGGAATAGGATGATTCGTTTTGCTGACTTTACTGCAAGCTCGACACTCCCGTTAGATTAAGGGTAAGAGGCTGATGAAATTTGAGGACCTATGTCCCATTGTTTCAAAAATGTTTCAAATATAGCTCATGTGGGCCCTAAGCCCACCATGGCTGGATGCTTCCTCTGGAACACCGAATGTTTAAACAACTCGCGGAGACATTTAACAAGTGAGTCAGATTTGGTATTTGTAGGAAAATGGTAAATTTCAATTCAGCAGCTGAATCCGTCAATCACTACCAGATACGATTGTTCCTCTAATTCGAAATAATCTGCACATATCTGTTGGAAGGGCCATTTTGGTTGGGGAGAATTAATCAGTGGCTCACTGGTTGACTTGGTGTGATTTGGTTTCACGATAGGCGCATGGATCAGTGATTTCGAATATCCATCTTCCGACCAGTCTGGTTGAAGGCAAGTGATGCGACTGGGGTCAAATGAACGAACTCCTTTCTGGATATTGTCAACAGAGGAGATTCATCATCAAGGGGCACAGAGTGGTACCCATGTCAATCGAAAATGTTATTGGCAGCCACCCAAAACAGGTCAGAGTTGACAACAGTAATTTGCTTTGAACAAGGTATTAAAAATTGTTCCTTTTTTAAGTTCAGTTCAGGTAAATGTAATGTTCCTGCTAGACAAATGTTGGCTCCGCTGTCAGGGAAAACTTTACATTAGGATGGTGGGTTTTGTTGTAAACAAGGTAAGGAATGGGAGATTGATACAGTGGTTCTGTCCTCCATTGCTTGGACAATTCTTATATTGCACGAGCATGATCTTTCTTTTTGGTCTGTCAACAGACTTTAGCGAAGTGATTAGGAATATCGCAGTTGTGACAAACGGGCGATCATTGGCTCCTTTTTATCCGTGGGCGAATGATCTGCATCCTGAGCATGGTCGTTCGTTGTTTGTACCTTTGCTATCACGTTTGTACTGGAATTGCTTAGCTAGCATAACCTCCGATCGCTGCAATGCTTATTGATCACATGTTGCGGTTTCTAGGGCTCTGACGTGTTTGATAACGTCTAGATTTTATGTCTGAGCCAATTTCGACTTTTGACGACAAATTTTATCATTTTCATTAATTTTCTTTTTTAAGCCAATTTTAAGTCAAAATATTATATGCAAACTAAGTTTCCAATTTTGAATAACAAAGCTTAAATTATCAATTAATTCTTGTTAAATGCTTGCATTTTTCAAAGAATATTTCAATTTTACCAAATAATACAAGGCCATTCCAAGAAAGCATCAAGTGCAAAATGGATATCTTTCTGAGTTTGAGTTTGACTGAACCTGTGGGTGGTATATTAAATGATGCATGATACTCATTTTAGTTTCCCTTCTCTGGAATGGCTGTATACCATTGAAAAGAAACAATTTATGATTTTGTATGTACATATTATAGAGCGCTAACAACAAAACTACTTTCATGCTTTGAAAGCTTTTTTGGATACTCAAATTTTTAACAAAATTTTGGTAACTTTGCTAAGCCCCACAGCCTCCCATTGTATCAATACCTTTAAAATACTGGATGTTCCAGTGGGTAGAACTTGAGGTTCAGACACTTCTTAAATTCGTTTTTGGCAGTTCTTTTTAAACTATTTTTTTTCATTTATCGATTTCTTTAAGTGCAAGAATCTTGTTCTGTAATTCTTCTTCTGGAATTTTTCTTTAAGTAAATTTTCCCAAAATTTCAAGTTATGGCAGGTTATAGCCATTTTTGGATTTGAAAGCTTGAAGTGTTTTTCAAATTCCAAGATGTCCATAAAGAGCAGAATTCTGTAAAACTTTGTCAATTTACCAGTATAATTAAAAAAAAATTAAACAGCAATTAGCATCAAATCTGCTTTCAGTAAGTTTTCTGAAGTGAACTCTTGAATTGACTTTATTCAAGGGATAATAACCAGGACATATTTTAGAAAAAGAGGGCAGTGTCCGATGGCTAATTAAAAGGCCACATATACGAGCGAAGCGAGTAAATCAATCGCGTAGAAAAAAAGAGATACAAGGGCAAACTGATGCAGGGGTATTCTAAATTACGAAGCAAAAAGAGATACAAGGTCAAACTGATGTTTTGAAAGATATAGGCAAATGATTCATAGCCAGTGTTTTACAGCCTAATAATGTATAATAATTTAAAAAACTTGGAACAAGAAATACATACCATAGATCATTGATAGATTTGCAACCCTCTGCAGCTTTGGATATTTAGGCACTTTTCTCTTTTGAATATCTGTCCTTTCTTGGCATTTTTGCACAGTCATAAAACAAATCCTGTTACTCTCATCAATTCGAAGTAACTACTTACAATCAGGCCAAAAAAAAAAGTAGTTTTGTTTCCGGAAATGCGGGTGACGAAAAAAAATCTCACCCGGGCGGCCGGAAAATATTATTTTTTTTCAATTTTCCTAGAAAAACTCTAATTGACGTGTACGAAAAAATAATCCAGGTTCGATGTCTCTTTACTTGAAAAAACGAAATTTTAAGAAGAAGCTGTACTCTAAGGTAATTCTATTCACAACAGCATAAAACAGGAAAGTAGAAAACATTTGTGACAGAAGATTTTCTTTTTCAAAACACAAGTGACATACGTAAATCTTTGAATACAATCGTTAAATGGATCGTAAAATCGTAAAATGGAAAATAAACTCTTTATAAATCTTTGAATACAATCGTTAAATGGATCGTAAAATGGTAAAATGGAAAATAAACTCTTTATATATCTTTTTTATTGCGACGAGCTCGCTGTTTTTTTCTATTTGCAGCCGGATGAGATATATTTTTTCCAAAAAAAAGTTCACCCGGCCGATTTCCGGAAACAAGACTACTTTTTTTTTTGGCCTCAGCGCTGCTACAATCTACTGGAACTTGAAATTGTTTTCAAAAAGCTAACTTTTGAATAGCATTGAATTCAAGAAAAAATTATATATAAGAAATATTATTATAGTATGTTCCGTAGGCTTTCATACGAGGAAACAAAAGTTAAAAACGGAGTGCTTATAAAATTTTATAAACAGGTGATAGAGCGGCAAAAGAGTAAATAATTTGATTTCAATGATCACAAAAACGCTTGAAACAATACAAAAAGGGAGGAAGCACAATACAAGTTACATTAATTTTCTTTTTGACTCTACATTTTCGAGGGCAAAGGCTTTTCATTTTTGGATTCTTTCTTTCGTGTAAATGGATTGTTTTAAGAAAGGCATTTGATAAAGAAAAAAAGGCACTTGGCTTCAAAAAAAGGGCCCTGGAACCTTTGACCCCCCTGAACAAATACCCTAAAACAACTTCTTTTACAAATCTAAATTTTCGAAAATTTTAAGGGTTAGGCAGCCTCCGATAACCGGACACTCTTTTTGCCTAAAAAATGGCCTGATAACTGGGATTGTCACCATTTATTTTTGAATAGGAGCAATTCTCCTTTAAGGGAAACTATAGGGGTACCATAGAGGAGAACATAGAAACTTTCAATCCCACTTTGCACCACAAAATATTTATCTCATCTATTCTTTTAGATTGTACTCATTCTACATGCATTATTATTATTATGGCATATGATAACCACAAATAACCCTTAGTTTTTCCACAAAGTCTGTTGTTTTGTTTATAAATAATTAGACATTAGATTAAGAAAACACAACTCAAACAAACGAGGGTATGAAAATTGTCTGATTGTATGTCTGAATACATGAAGTAGGCATTGTAAAACAAGATGCTGACAATCAGGTTAAAAGGCTAAGAGTGTCAGATTACTTTTCTATTGTCCTTGTCAAATAAGACGATTTGCTATCTTTTTTTCTAGCACATAGTATGGAAAAGAGAAACAAAGTTGGACCTTCACCTCAAGCTATTGTATATTCTTCAACTATCGTCTCTCCAATGGCTACAGAAGCTTCCCTTTCTTCAACTATTTCTGCTGCTATAAACTCTTCAAACTTCTCCCCTGCAGGTTAGTAAGATATTCATATAATACTTTTACACTTATCTCCCTGTCAATATATTGGTGTATTATTCTGGGCACTCAAGCTGGACTATTTAATAACTGGCTTAGAAAATATAGCCTGAATGCTGAAGTTTTTACATGAGACTGAGAGATCTTCATATTTGAATTTTTTGTTAATCAATACTTTATATTATTACCATGTTCATTTTCAAAGCCTACATAATATCCAAATGAATTTATTTTAATAACCTTACTAAATTACACCATTTTCTCAAGAAATGCTTTAGTTGACGTTATTTATATTACAAGTCCATCCCTTGAATATCTACTCTAGATACAATCCCTTCCGAAAGCACCACAGTCATAACTGCAGCCCCTCAAGCCCCTCAACAAATCCTTTTACCAAACACACCTCCTGTAAAGAATGCTGTTGGGCATGCTGCCATCCTGCCCATTGCTGCCAACCCATCCCTTTCCAGTCAAAGAGGAAGCCAAGGTATTCTTTACATTACCCATCATCCACCAACCACTCCACTCTTTAGCCACAATCGTATTTTGTCTACTGTGTACTCCACCAACAGGATTTTGTTGTCAATACAGAATACATAATTGCTGTTTATGTGTCTTAAATTCTTCTCTGTCATCCACAAAAACTCTAATTCTATTCTAAATACAGTTTCCCCCCGTCATAAAAAAACCAGCAAATTAATTATCCTTGTATTAAATTACAGTAAGTGGTAATTGTGTTGTCTATCTCATTTCACTATCCTTTACTTATAATTTCAGACCTTCAAAGAGGCGTTATTTATGCGTTGAATCAGTACTCGCCATTCCTGAGTCTCTCAAGACCACCTACCAATGTTCATCCTTCACTCTCTGGAGTGGACAATGAACACCATAGTAAACTTGGTCCAGAAGATGTAGCAGAGGTTCGTCAGATGACCAGTGCTGTTGCAGCTACTTCTTTCCATGAGCATTCAAGACGATCTGAAGCTGGTATGGTTTATGTTCTATTCATCCTTTTACTATTTACTTGACAAGGAAACACTAAATTGTTAGCTACAGTATTGCTATTTTATGACTGCTACTTGAACTGTTTCTTTTTGCCTCATGATTTTATTGATCTATGATTTGCCACCTCTTTTAGCCTGGTTCATGACTTTTAATTAATTTCAAATTGGAAACTTTATTTCAGGTAAATGTCAAAGTGGTGGAGAGTTGCGCTTGACAGAATTATCGCATAAACTCAACAATCTTCATGTACCAGAGGGGTTTGTACTTGTCGGAGCAAAGAGCCCTATGCTGACTGGAATGATGCTTGTTGCAGCTGTTGATAAGCGCTACCTACCAGGGGAGAAAGATACGCTAACAACACCTGGGTTCAGCGGTAATCTTCATCTTGATAAGATGTGTAGAAAATCAATCTGTTTTAATTTTAATAACTTTTTTTGATGAAATTTGCTTTTTAAATTAGGAGCCTCTTGAGGAGCTTTCAAAGGGCAATGATTTGTCAAACTTGGCCAGTCTTCGATTTTCTACTCTTCGTTTTTCTTTTTTTAGGAAATTGTGTTGGCTGTGGTGCTACTGGATTCAGATATTTCACTGAATTTTCAACACACATCAATTTGAAGCTTGCCACCCAACCTAAAAAGCAAAAACATTTAAAATGCTACATCACACAAGCAGTAGATGGGAAGTGGGGTAAGGGGCACCTCATACCATGGAAAGGAACAGGTTTGTTTATTGAATATCTTTAAACCTCTTCTAAATCTTTCTTACCTCAACCGGTTACGTTGTCATGCAATCTGGTATTGTGGAAAATAGTTCACTGCACAATTCACCAAAATTTCAAGTATATTGTGCTAAAGTTCTTTGCTGTGTAAAAATCCATTTTCCATCTCAGGCCAAAAATATTACTTTGACCACTGTAAAGAATATATAAATTTTACAAACACATATATTTTCTTGAATAGAATACGAAGCTTTTCGTCAGACAAACTTACATTATCAAGTATAAAACTAAAGTAAAATTGAAAACATCTTCATATACACACTATTTTCAATTTTGGATAGTTACAAACAATATAATTAAAAGCTCTATAGAATATAAACAATAATGTCATAAAATTAATGGGGCTATCACAGGGGAAATAATTAAAAGCTAGATGATTCCTATTCCTCCTATCATATAGTTATTAATTATTCCCCCTGGTAGGGCCATTAATATAGTTTTATACTTGATAATGTAAGTTTGTCTGACGAAAAGCTTCGTATTTTATTCAAGAAAATATATGTATTTTTTAAATTTATATATTCTTTACAGTGGTCAAAGTAATATTTTTGGCCTGAGATAGAAAATGGATTTTTACACAGCAAAGAACTTTAGCACAATATACTTGAATTTTTTGTGAATTGCTGGCATGGCTTATTGATTGACACTATAATAAAGAATAATGTACGTTTTTTCTAATGAAATACCTCTGCATATATGACCTCTGTAAAACTATGTGACCTACTAAATCATTATTATTGAACTAGCCAATAAAAACTCTACATTATATTTTGTTTACAGAAACCAAGAAAAGAAGCCACATTACAAACCCAATGCCTATCATCCAACAAAACCAACCTGGTTTTCAAAACTATCATGAAAGATTCTCTGGTATGTTGAAAACACATTTTCGTATTATTTGAGCTCCTCTTCATCAAGAGAAATTTTCAACCCTTTCACCTTTCCTTTAGAAATCGAGTTTTTAGCAGGGTGAGAGGAAACGAGGAGAATGATTTGCATTTTTTCAAACTAATATTTCTCTTTGCGGATTACCCTTCTAGAATTATGAAGTTTTTAAAGATTAGAGGAGAACTTTATATGGTTTTGATGGAGTGTTTTCCTCTTTATATGAAATAGGTTTAAAACATTTAACCATTTAGATTCTTTTGAAAGCTTTTGACTGTTTTTTAGAATATCACAAATTTCCAAGTAGACCTTCATTGATCCCTGTAGAAGAGCCTCCAGCTAAGAAACAAAAAGCTGAAGAAGAAACAGAACTATCCAATGATATTCCGCCACCCACATTGATCAACAACCAAAAAACTTCATTATTTACACCATACAAGGAACACTCGCCAATCACTACAGAAGGTATTCCTTGGGGTTACTTTTTTTCTTAGTTGAATTTTAGCAGGAGTTTCAAGGCAAATTTTTGGACCTACCTTAAGGTAGTCCTTTAAATTAACCCTTGTCCGTTCGTTCGTTCGTCCGTTCGTGCGTCCGTTCGTCTGTTGCCAGCTTTTCTCGGGATCGGCTCATTAGTTTTTTCTAATTTTTTGCACAATGATGCAAAATGGCAATGCCTAAAATGTGACGGAGCCCGATTTTCGAAGAAAAAGAAATTTCCGGCCGAAAATGGCGGAAATATGCCGGAAAAACTGGTTTTTCGGCATTTTCTCTAGATTTCATCATTAGTTTTTTCTGATTTTTTGCTCAAAGATGCGTATTAACAATGCCCAAAACATGGCCTAGTCCGATTTTTGAGAAAAAAATTTTTCCGGATGAAAATGCCGGAAATATGCCGGAAATCGCCGTTTTTTGGATTTTCATTGGACTTTTTCCATATAATTGGTTGTTTTTTCATTCAAAAACATTATTATTAGCAATGCCCACCATCAAGTATGTTTCAATTTTCAATAAAATTGATTTTTGAAGCCGGAACTTTCTAAAAATCGCCGGAACAACCTATTTTCACCGGAAAGACAGTATTTCTTGAATTTCTCGAGCTGTACTTTATATTTTTTTATGAAATTTTGCACACTGATGTAAAATGACAATGCCTAAAATGTGACGGAGCCCGATTTTCGAAAAACATTTTTTCTGGCCCAAAATACTGGAAATATGCTGGAAAAACCGTTGTTTTTTTACATTTTCTCAAATTTTCATACTTTGTTTTTTCTGATTTTTTGCAGAAAGATGCGTATTCGCAATGCTCAAAACATTGCCGAATTTCGATTTTTGAGATAAAAAATTTTCCGGTTAAAAATGCCGGAAATCGCCGTTTTTGCTAATTTTCATTAGATTTTTTCCTTGTATTTCTATGTTTTTCACACAAAAACATTATTCATAACGATGCTCACCATCAAGCATGATTCAATTGTCAATAAAACTGATTTTTGCGACCAGAACTTCCTATTTATTTTTTCCCTACAACCCTTCCCTCTCCCCCCATCAACAATCAATGATGAATTTATTGCGTTGTGTATTTTCGCTAAACGCTATATTTTCTGACTGATTTTTTTCTTCTTTTTTTTCGCATTGCTATCTAACTTTCATCATCAGGTAGGTCCATTCAGCATGTTGCTTGTTTGTATTGACCTGCGGCTTATTTTAACTTAAATTTGAAATAATCTTCCTACAGAAAAAGTACCTTTTCTAGGTCCCAGTTATGAAATATTTCCGTCAATCTGGTGAATCATGAGACTCACACCTTAGTAATTATGTTAGTAATTACATTTACAAAAGATGGTTGTAAGTGACGTAATGTGAGGAAAAACTGAAATAATAACTGAAACAAGAGCATAATAAAGAACTAAAATTTTCTTGTTTATTTTTAGAAGCTACTACGCCAGAGCCAAAAAATCAAGTCAAATTTTCTGACGATACCAATGAAGACACTTTGGAATCTTTGAATCGATCAATGTCTGCCATATGTGGCGTTCGACCAGTGCTGCTTTTATGTCATGAAATCTCCAAGAAACTTCCAAATTCTGTCGACGATCTTGTTGTCAGTGATTTACTAGTTGGTTGTTTTGATTTCCCTGATACTCTTATTCCCAGTGTCTTGGAAGAGACTTCAATAGATTATCCGTTAGACCCAGCTGCAGATAAACTACGTGAACAGACTGCTGCTAATACGTTGATAAACATGGGGTCTGGTACCCAACCGCCTGTAAATAAGAATCATTTTGACGGAAAATCTTGGCCCTCAGTAAGCGCCAGACTGAAAGAAGCAGCAACAACGACTCTACCCTTGAATGCTGCTATAATCTTGTTCACCCAATACCTGATCAATCTAGATGAATCTGGAATCAACAAAGAAAATATTGAACTTGTCCTTAATAAAGCTCGAATTGAAATGAGTACTTCCACAATCAATTCATTGTTTATCCAATCACAATCTGTGGCGTCTACTCACGCTCAACTATCTTTGATGATTAATCTCCAATGCAGTGCTTCTAATGGTAAAGTCAGAGTTATGACGTCGACAATCTCCTTTCAAAATGCTCTTTACAAGGCTCTCCAATGGCTGAACGAAACATTCTACGTTTCTAAAGTGGCCAATAAGAAAATGAAAACGCCTGATTTTGTTATCATTTTATCGACTCCTCCAGAAGGACCAGTTGAATTCGCTGTCCTCGTTACTGGTGTAAGCCATGCCAAAATCCTCGCTGAAAGTCTTCGCATTGACAGTGTCGTTTGCAAAGATTTTACAGAGAGTCTGAAAAAATTGAGAGCCCAATTTAGTCAAACTGATACTGCTTTAAATCGTTTGATCAAAGTCCATGAGCGGAATCAAGGCGAGAAAGTGTTTTATCCATTTAACGAGTTCCCTGGTAAGAAATTGAGTATTGAAGAGGCAGAAGTAATGCATCCAAAGCAAGCCCCTTTATCAGCTAAACCATATCACACAAAAGGAGTTTTCGCCAACCAGGCAGCAATGGCGCATCAATTATTGAAGCAGCTCAGAAATGTAGCCGAGAATCCAGATATTCTGGATCTTGCTTCATTTCTACACGTTGATATTTGCATCGTTGTACCGCCCGTCGCTTCTTTGTATTACATGACGGTCAAACGTCTTTGCGAATCTGGTGTGTTGAATTTCCTTGGCTTGGAACAATTAGACGTCACAGGGAACCATAAATTAGGTGAGAAATACGTCATCACGTACGATGATTGGCCGGCATCCATCGAAAAGTGGACCAAGTTTGTCAACAATATTCAATCCAGAAACGATACTTTACACTTGTTAATCTTCGACCAAGCACAACGATTCAGTTTACCGCAAGGCATGCCGGATATTCTACCGAATCTAAAGGAAGTCTTCGAGTCTGTAAATGTAATCCCAGTATTTGTGACATCAGTTCCATACATGTTTCAAACCAACAAATCATTTATCGATCCTGACAATGAGATTTATTGGACCGACACACAACAAGGCTCAGGTAATATATACCAGTTTTTGTTCAGAGAAAGAAACCTTTATAATTATCTCAAAACCAAAGTTTGCTCAGACGAATTTAAATGACGATGTACTACTTCAAAACCAGTCTTAACTACATTTTTTTATAAGAATTCTTTTTATAAGAGTCGCAAGGCTCAAAATTCAAAGTTTTTTAAGCACCACTAGGCTCACTTCGATTTATGTAATTCTTTTTCTAATGTGTTTTCAACTCTTTCTTTTTTTTCAGCCTTTTCTAAGTACACTGATGACGAGAGAGTTATGATCAACGATCAAGACATGTTATATTTCGGTGTCAAGGAGCTATGCGATTCCACTCGATGGAACCAACAGTTCTCTTTAATCAGAACAGAAGAAACTTTGGATTGGGCTCTGCCTAAGGCTAACAGGTATATTATTCAGCCTTTCTTCGGCATTGTATTTTTATCTCTACTGTAACTACCTTATTACACGAATATTACTAGGCAAGAATTCAACGGCCTTGAAATTAACACGCAAAAGATTAACACAAATTTTATTTGCTTTTTCAAGGACACCACGGCTGGTTCTAATTAAAGGGGTTTTTATTAACACGAAATTTTTCAATTCGTGTTAATAAAATGACTAGTAATATTCGTGTAATAAGGTAAGCCAAGAGGATAGATGGAGTGGGGTACCCGGCTGGCGTGAGTATATAAAGATTCCCATTTATTGATATCGGCAGTTTATTTTGCTGGGACTTCAAGAGATGGATGGCTATAATTCCCACATCACATTTTAAGCCTTATTCAATATAAGTTACAAAGGAACTTGATATATATTTCATAATCTCATGGTTGATTGAAATTCTATTGACGTTTTTGCTTACGTTGATTTGTAATTTCCCACGAACTTGTAATTTTCCTCCTAGCTTTTGTAATTTCCCTCCTAGATTTTGTAATTTCCCGCAAAAGTGAAATTTCCATCGTTTGGAAACTCATCACTTTTTTCTTTGTTCTTACTAACTTCAAAGGCTTAAGTAAATGGAATACTATGCTATTAAAACTCGATTTGCGTTTCTATGACTTTTTTGAGACCTCTTTTTAAAGTTTCAGATTGATTTCCAGTGTTGAATTGACGTCTTTCAGAATTGTTAGAATTTCAATCCAAAACAATGAGATTAACCAGGAATCCCATGCTTGTTTTCGTGAAATTCTGGATAAATTACCCTCGGTCAAATTTCGAAATGTTTTAAATTTCCCTCGTTGCACTCGGGAAATTTCAAAAAATTTCAAAATTGACTAGTACTAATACCCCGAGTTATTCACAAATTGAAAACCAGCACTATTTTCAATAAAAGGCTTATTATTATGCACCTAAAATCTTTTAAACTTTCACACTTTAACAGATTGAATGATATCAACTACAGTATTGTACAAGGCTACGTATTGTTGAGACTATACCAAGCATCCCTTATGGTCGGTGCTGGTGTCAAGCCAGCGGAGCCATATGCAGTGATGTCTTTTATCACAATGGTCAATGACATCATCGAGGCTCCGCTACACAATACGGACGGTAGTGGAAGCATGTTGATGATTCGTATTCCCAACAGGCAACTAAGCAAACATTTCCATGACGTTCTGTTGAAAACTAGGAACAGGTTTGTATGATTCGGGTTTTTATAAAAAATCTTCATGAATCTTTATAATTATTTATAATCAAATCTTTACCGACTGAAAGTTTTCTTATATCAGTATCTCATGAGTATTTTAGTAGAATTTTCTTACCGAGATTGCCTGTCCTAGAGCCTTAGAGTTCTTACAATGATAAACCATTCTCTCTTTTAGAACTATTTCAGGAAAAGGACTACAAGAAAGGTCAGATATGGCGTACTAACATCTACTAACGAATTTTAAGTGTTAGGGAAAGTTTAAAAAGTACGTACCCTTTAGATAAGTAAATAAAAACATGGTGTGCAAACTAGGTTTGTTTTCCATTTTTAGTTTGGGTTTACAATATCGATTCGATGTTATCCACGACGATGGAGATTCTGAACTTGAAATCGGCGAACATTTCCTCGCAAGAATGAGACGGTGGAAAATCATGAGAGGTAATCACTGACCTTTATAAACCCTGGATAAGCTATATCTGCCATCTTTGATCGGAGTTTTTCTTAGATCAGGCCTAGCGCTCTTGATGCATTAACACCACTATTGAGTGCTATCATTAGAGTACTACTTTCAAAAAAACTCCGATTAAAGATTTTGGTTGGCCGGGGCTGAAAAACTGTCTCCAGCTCATAATAATGGCCTTTTTCATGAATTTTATCATCAACAATTTTACACAAGTAAAGTTCCGACTACACTTTTGTAATCGTTCCAAAACAAGACTTGGTCCTTTACGTAATATTTGTATTTGTAATTTTACGTATTACATTTAATAGCTAGTGATTATCATTCATTTTGTTTATGCTCTTATCAGGATGGAAAGAGGAGCACGTGAAAAATTGGAAACCGAAATGTTTAGAAGAACTTTTAGATCTTCCTTGCTTTTTGATTTTATCTGGTGAAGATAGATCTGGAGAAACGTTACCAAGGTAACTTTCAATTCTTTTTATGAGTGGAAGAAATTTTTGAAAATAAGAAGAACGTGGAAACTGCAAATGGCAGGGCTCCCTTATCGCACTTGCGATTTACTTCGATTGAATTCCCCTGGAATGTCAATTTTCGTTATAAAAAAAACTGTGTATATTTCTTTGAGTGCACCTAGGTTAAATATTCTAAATGTGACCAGCAATTGTCCAGGGCTCGTTTCCCAAGGGAAAAAATCAAGGGTCAAAAAATACGCAGTACCGTAGCTGGTACAAGTTTGAAATACGTAAATATTTGAAATACGTAAATATTCCTTCCCGCAGATCATTAAAGTACGCTGATTTCAACATTTTGAATCAAAGCAAATTTCATCGATCGACCATCGAAGCGGAGATTGGGATGTGTTCATGTTATCTCATGATCAATGGTGGTACTCATTCAGCTCTGTCTAATAGACCAGCTGTTATGAACAACCTCCGAACGTCATGCGGTACAACATACTTGAACCCTCAAAAACAAGGTAATTCATCATTTTGCTTGATATTTTGCTATATTCATGATATGCACCACTGGAGAGTCTTCTGAGAACTTTTAAAATTTTCCACCTAATACGTCACAATACGTCTTAAACTATAGAAAAATTGAAAGTATTGGGTGGAACGAAAACAGAAAAGTTGCATAATTGTGGTGCATATCATGAATATATTGATATTTTTCTTAAGTGTTCGCCTGTGAGAATCATCTCAACGGAATTTACAGACGTGGATTTGTCTACTGAAACAAGAAGAGAGTCTCATCAAGCAGAGCAAAAAACATTCCAGCAGAACAGAGCATTGCATTGTCTTCCTATGAACTTTTTGTTCTCGACTCGATTGAAAATATTCATAAAGAAAACAATTTTAAAGAAACAAGAAATACACCTGATTATTATAATTGTCAAATTTTTCTGACATCGTTTTTTTCTCTTTGTATCGAAAAATCTCTCACTTCAGGCTAGGTCGTTGGCATCTGTCAGACATTCAACCCAAAGTAGTGGATTGATTGAATGAGCACACTCATAAGTCTCTCCTCCTTCAATATGACCATGGTAATTGCACTGTCATCCAGTGTAGAAATTAGCTTCCTAATATTTCAGTTGATAACATACCAAATACTACTAACCAATTTATGACACTCAGGAAATTTGCTTTTTTTTACCAGTGGCGTTGTATTTTCTGGAAGGAGACCAGAGCTAATGTTTTCACAACTGCGCTCCATTCTCGATGCCTTTATTGTGTTTTTTTGCTCCTTAGAAATCTATTTTCATTCTCGATTGGTCATAGTTTAATTGGTCGTTGTTCTTAGCCCTGTAATAGGGGATGGGGATACTTGGCGTCCCCGTGGACAAGTACAGATCTCAAAGAATCAACTGGACGGACGCAGCGCCACTGGGCTATCAACTATTAACTATAAAAGCCTTAGTCTACTCAGTCAACTAAACTTAGTCATTTTCAACGTTGAAGCCTGTTAAACTAAAGCTTGACATCTAACTAACCTAGAAAAATAGAATTCGTTAAAATCCACAGTCAAAAAACACTACAGCCAATATGGTCAATTTTCCCATCCCGAATATCTTTTGTTTTATTTTTCGCGGATTCAAATCAAAACTTTGAGTAAATAAACTCTGATTTGCTAAAAAATTGACACAAAAATACATATTGTTTACATATACTTTTTTGTATGTCTCAGACATCTAGAGTTTGTTTACTCAAAGTCTTTGTGACTTTTATAGACATACAAGGCAGAACCCATGTATTGGCCTGAATACATAGATTTATCTAAAAAACTTTTTGAGTTTTTTCCACAATTCTAATTTTGGCGTCTAACTCATAAAATCTTTCATGATTTAGGCACGGAATGCGACATCAACCATTCACTTGAGCCTAACTCTGATGGTAAGAATGGGCTAACCTTACAGGGCTATTGACGAAATTTTCTCATTGGCCCTTCCCCCTTCTTCATCTGGAGTCATTTCCTGGAAATTGGGGAAAACCCATTTGGAAAATAAAATTTCATGGAAAAGGACTGGAAAACAAATATCGATGACTGTTTCAGGAGATTTAAAGAAGCCCTTCGAAATCTCCAATAACCTTGGAAATTCCTCTTGGAAGATCAAGGCTTAGAACCCCGGGAAAGCTCCTCGATACCACTGCATAGGGCAACTGTCATAATGCTACAAGCAGACTAAATATTCATTTCGATCACTGATGGTTAGAAATAATATTTCAAAGTAAGTTATGGTCGAACTCATTTGGCTTTATAAAGATCAATAAGACTTGAAATTAACAAAGTATATTATTTTTCAGGATCAGACAATTGTGAAGCGTGTTTATCGAAGGATGTTGCTAAGCAACACATGGACACTTGTACCCATTTCTCATCCAAATACCCGCTCCCTATTGTGCTTATCTCCAAGCCACTTTGGTTGATGCTGAACTCTGATCAAGGTGACACTCGAGGCTTGGTTCACTTAAATTCCGACCCCAACACACGATGGTTTCGAAGCAGTCGTCCTTTGTTAATGACCTCCAAACCGGACCGTATATCACGGTATTACCGCCGTTGGACGGAGCCGAGACCCGCACGTAAGATGGTGACCACACCTGCGGCACCGTCAACAATGCCTTCACCCGGTGGCAGTTTTATCGGTTAGTTTTTTTATATTTTCTTATTTAAAAAAAAATGTTTTTACGGTTGTTTTTTTTTGGTCGGCACGCACGTTTTTCCAAAAAAGCTCGTTATGTCAAGTTTGGCATTTTTTAGAATTAGGGATTTCATTTAAGAAGAAGTTCATATTATGAGGGCTCCTTTCCGAACCGAAACTGGATAAGCCAAGGGTTGACATAGATCCAATAACAAATATCATACGTCAACTTAACACACAAGGTCGGGCTTACTTTTGGAAGTGAGCCCATTTAGCTCTTTAGGGTCCGAATGGCATTCCACCTCGCACATTATGAAAAACCATCTCTAATTCAAATAAAAAGAGGTTAATTGATTCTATAGTTTTTCTTTGTTTTTCTTTGTTTTCCTGTGCAGACGACGATTGCGATACACAATCACACAATGAAGTCGATCAAATATTAGCATCACCTCCTAAACGGCAACCGATAGGTAAATCATTTTCTCCGTTTTAATCTATTATAAATTAATGTCATATATACTTTCAATTATGCGGTCGCAGTGGTACCGGCACATTGCCGGAAAAACCTGGCGATCTTAAATCATGATGACATGTGCCTCTCGCTTTTCGTGTCTTCAAACTTTTAAACAATGAGCCGTCAGACAACAAGAGTGTCTTGTTTTGCAAGGGTCAATTTGTACCGTTGACCTCAGAAACATACAACAGAGTACTCTTGTATTGTCGATTTCAATTTCTAAGTCTGTGATCCAATTTCATCATTCAATACAATGAATTATTTTCATAGAGAATAGAAATTATACCTGCCCAAGTAAATCCTCTCATATGTCATAGGCATCAAATTATCTTCTTGAGCTTCGAGTCTCCTGTGAAGCACGTCTCTCTCTGAAAACCACATTTGTAATTTAATGACTTCTCAAGTCATCGTTCGTTCGTGTAAAACGAGTCTACTTTCGTTTGTTTTTTTATCGAAAGTCTGTGGATGTTTCTGGTTGTGGGCATGCTTTATAGAAAAATTGAAAAAAAACTGGTGCAAAAAGTGCGCTGTTATTGCTTTTATATTGGGCTTTTATTCAAGTGAGGTGTATACTTTATAGAAGGAAAGTCTCCTCATCATTTAAAGAAAGACAACGTTGTTATAAAAAGAAAGACAACGTTGTTATAACGACGACGTTATAAACAAGCCTGTTGGGATGACGTTAAGTTGGTGACGTCCTGTACAAGTTTGATTAGCATGTCTATTTCTGGCTTTATTTTTCTGCTTCTTTTTCATTGGTAGAAACATGCACGTGATCTCTCTCCTTCTTTTTCATTGGTAGAAAGACGCGATTCAGAGCAGATCGACCACGAAGATAAAGATAACGAAGACTCGGATAAAGCGCAGTACCATCCACGATGTTTCCTTTTCTCTGGCCCTCCTCAGGTAAGGAAACAATATTTACTTAACAAGCTGATCCCCATCCTCTTCAAAAGCTTGACTCACGAAATACTAAATTATTGGAATTCTTAGTTTCAATGGATATGCCTTAAAAGATAAAGGTAAAGATAAATCCTTCTCCTATCGACACTGTTTTAATATTTTCAATGTTTTTGCTTAAGCTGAAATTGTACTTTGAAGTTACTTAAGCAGTATTACGATCCCTCTTTTACGAGTATACCTTAGGGGATTAATTTTGGGGAGAAATGATTTTGAAAAAACTCGCCAAATTAAACACAACTTAAAGCAAAACTTTCAAATTCCAGAAAACTTTTCAAACTTCCCCATTTCAATTTTTCCCCAAATTAACGAATACGTTACTCTTATGGCAGGAAGAAGTCTTTGATGTCAATTATCTTAAAAATCTTTTCTTCTCACGCTTCATATTTTCTCAGGCTGGTAAAACAGGCTCTTATTTATACTTCGCTTACCTATTGCACCGTATGTTGATGCGTCTCAAACGTGTCGACGTGTACGACAATTGCGTCACTTACACGCCGTCCACGTTTGACGACAAAGAAACGTGTGCCGATGTCGACGTCATCGCCAACTGGCAATTCCTATCAAAGTTTTTGGATATGCGACGTGAGAAGTTCAGTCGTATACACGTTTGTTGTAAATCCAACGAAGTCCACAATCCTATCGTATCAAGCCGCCGCGAAGAAGGGACCAACAAAGCACTTGTTATTCTAGCTAAGACTGCTTTATATGACACTCTCCACCATTGTGACGTCTGTAAATTCTACCGTGAAGGGATCGCCAGTGCTGTCAGTAGAACGTACGATTACAATCTCACCAGTCCTGGATTGCAGGAAAGTGTTGCGCTCAAGATCGTCGTCCCGCCCATCCACTCCAAATATTTTGACGTCGATGAAGAGACAAATACAGTGCAGCGATTGATTTTACCGACCACTGACCTCGCACAACAAACGGTGACGCCAGAGATTTCAGTGCATATGGTCAAATCACCCATACTGATGATGAGCACTGTTGGAGAAGAGGAAGGTTGGTTGAAACGTTTCGAATGGGCTTGTCCAGAAAATGTCCGTATATGGGGGGTGGAGGATATATTGTCCAGGGGGAGTAGCGAAAAATCATCAAAATTTGCCTTGTCTGGGGGTAATTTGGGTTGTCCAGGGGGTCAACTGATGCTTGTACGGGGGTAAAACCTGTTGTCCGGGGGCCAAAAGTCACTTTGTCCGGGGGTAAATCACTGAAAGTCGTTATATCCTCCAACCCCCATATTCAATTTTTTTCTGGAAAAACCCAATTAGAGAGATTTGAAAAGGAGTGTTTTGTCCTACATTCCAGTTATCAATTCCGAAAACAATTAAATAAGTTTTTGAAGTAATCGAGTAATTAAATTTGGTCATAAGATTAACATTAACTTGGAATTTTTCTTTGTATAAATTATGTGCTTGGTTTGTCCAAAAAGACTCAGCACTATTTGTTTATGGACTGGTCACCTTGCTCCATCAATAACTTTTTATTTGTTTAAGCAATTTATTAAAAGTTCTTCCGTCTCAGCGAGACATATAAAGATGTTTTTCCGTCTCAAAATTCTGCAGGATTCATCAAAATTCCAAAGAATAATGAGGGAATTTACCATGTAAAATCAATTTTCTGTCTCAGGCGAAAAACCTTGCTTTGACTTCTAACATGAGACGTTTAGGGTAAGACACAGGATCTTTACGACCTTTTAACCTCTCCTATCATCATTCGTTTCAGGTCTCTTGAATTTGTTTCATGGGATGGAAGAAACTGATCATATTCACGTCACCTTTATCCAGTACAGTGAAGTAGCAGCTTATCAAAAACAATGGCCCAATCACATCTTTGTTGGTTTACCGGACTCTTTCAGCAAAGCCAGTGATAGTGCAGTTAAAAATATCATGAAGGTATCATTTTTTGGACCTACCGGGAGGTCCTTTAATTTGACCGTTGTCCGTTCGTCTGTTACAAGCTTTGCTCGGGATTGGCTCATTAGTTTTTTTTAATTTTTTGCACAATGATACAAAATGGCAATGCCTGAAAAGTGACGGAGCCCGATTTTTGAAAAAAAATTTTGGGGGGCAAATTTGGGCCAAAAACTACCTAAAAATAAGGTTTTTTGGACTTTGTGCAAATTGCTCCATTAGTTTTCCTGATTTTGGCAAAAAGATAGAGTGCAAGGTACCCAAAATGTGGCTGAAGTAATTTTTCTCGGAAAATTTTTTTCGTCGTCAAATACGGATTTTCGCAATTTGGCCAAAACTACCTAAAATAAGGTTTTTTGGACTTGGTGCAAATTGCTTCATTAGTTTTTCCTGATTTTTGGCAGAAAGATAGAGTGCAAGGTACCCTAAAATGTGGCTGAAGTAAATTTTTCTCGGAAAATTTTTTTTCGTCGTCAATACGGATTTCGCTTTTTTGGGAAAAATTCCCTTTACCATTTTCCTGTTAGCAGCTTTTCTCGGGATTGGCTCATTAGTTCTTTTTAATTTTTGGCACAATGATACAAATAGCAATGCCTGAAAAGTGACGGAGCCCGATTTTTGAAAAAAAATTTTTGGGGGGCAAATTTGGGCCAAAAACTACCTAAAATAAGGTTTTTGGACTTGGTGCAAAATTGCTTCATTAGTTTTTCCTGATTTTTGGCAGAAGATAGAGTGCAAGGTACCCTAAAATGTGGCTGAAGTAATTTTTCTCGGAAAATTTTTTTTCGTCGTCAAATACGGATTTTCGCTTTTTTGGGGAAATTCCCTTTTACCATTTTCCTGTTAGCAGCTTTTCTCGGGATTGGCTCATTAGTTTTTTTTAATTTTTTGCACAATGATACAAAATAGCAATGCCTGAAAAGTGACGGAGCCCGATTTTTGAAAAAAATTTTTGGGGGGCAAATTTGGGCCAAAAACTACCTAAAAATAAGGTCTTTTTTTGGACTTGGTGCAAAATTGCTTCATTAGTTTTTCCTGATTTTTGGCAGAAAGATGGAGTGCAGGGTACCCTAAAATGTGGCTGAAGTAATTTTTCTCGGAAAATTTTTTTTCGTCGTAAAATACGAATTTTCTTTTTGGGGGGAAATTCTGTTTTACCATTTTCCTGTTAGCAGCTTTTCTCGGGATCGGCTTTTTATTTTATTTTTTTTTCATTTTTTGCACAATGATACAAAATAGCAATGCCTCTAAGTGACGGAGCCCGATTTTGAAAAAAATATTTGGGGTAAATTTGGGCCAAAAACTACCTAAAAATAAGGTTTTTTGGACTTTAGTTTTTCCTGATTTTTGTCAGAAAGATAGAGTGCTAGGTACCTTAAAATGTGGCTGAAGTAATTTTTCTAAGGAAAATTTTTTTTTGTCATAAAATTTTCAAAAAAAGACGACCAAGTTACACAATGATAAAAGAAAATAAATCAGACGTTTTTGCATTGTTCTAAAACTTATTGTGTTTGCTCAATACCAATAGTAAAATATGTAGAATACCTACTTTTATCTGATATTGATCAAGGTAGGTCCATTCAGCATGTTGCTTGTTTCCTATCTTTTAAGTAAGTACATGTTTTTTTTATAAGCATATAAAAATCCGAAAACAGGCTGCTTATATCCTAATACTTAATACTGCTCATATACTGCTATATACTGCTTATATCCATACTACAAAGTAGCTCATACTTTTTTCATAGGCTCGGGTTAATTCGTAGCATATACTTAATTTTTCCCTATATCTGAGCCTAGATATGCTTACAAGTGCAATGCTTATAAAAAAACATGTAATGGGTATTATTTCGTACAGTAACAAGAAAATACTTAAATACTGCCTACAAATTAGTCAGCACGAAAATAGTTTTTAACAACATAAATTCTTCTGAGTCCATTACAGTAAACTGCGGCATTACAACAAATTAGCACAAATTAACACATATAATAGGTCGTTACTGAAAACTATTTTATTAGTTTTGGCGAGAACTAAGAAGAAAATACTTAATTAGATAACAACATGAATCATCTTTTACTTCTGAGTCCATTACAGTATACTGTGGTATTACAACAAATCAATACATATAATAGGTCGTCACTGAAAAATATTTTATCAGCTTTAGGTGAGAACTATTTTTGGGAGGAGAAAAAATCTTGAGAAATTATGTTTTTTTAAAATGGTTAGGTTGTAAAAAAGATGTCACGGAACCCCAGTCTTGGCGCCCTACTATATCCTTATAATTTTTCAAATGAGTGCATGTGTTCCTTGTATCGTTCTTTGAACGCTCTACCAGTTTCACCAATATAGATTTTACTGCCCTCACGCGAGATTACTTCGCATAAGTAGATACATAATGTTCTTTTTGAAACAGTTCCCTTGGATTGGACAATCCGATATTTTCTTGCAACTGCATTTGACATGGTTTCTTCTTTTGGTTGACATTCTAATTTACTGGTTCTATTTGAATAGATACACAATCAAGAAAGAAGACGAATGTTTTTTTGTCACAAGAATCTGACTTTCATGTTTCTACATCAGTTGTGTCATCAGTTGTGAAAATAGTGAATTGAAAACTGATCAAGTTTAAGTTTAAGTTATTAAAATGGTTGTAAAATGATAACAACTTCAAGCTTTTCAATAAGTTTCAATTTATAAATTTGTTATTTGTTTATGTTATTTGAACAGATACTCTTCTTTTCTCGATCTTGAACCTCCTCTGTCCTCTTCAATGAAGAAAACTACACTGTCACCACAACCCTCTGTATAATGTTCGTCTTTGAATTGGGTTTTTCCCTCGGGAAAGAACCAATGAAGGTAGCATTTAATGAAATGAATTCTGTCCTGTCGTTCGCTACCATACACGCTTTTTCGAGATGTTATTTTGTTAGACCTACCTGGATGTCGCATTGTTCTTTCGGTTGTTACAAGATTTTTCTTGTTCTTGTTTGATTTTACCTTGAGGTACTATTAATTGAAACGAATTTGTTCGTTTCCTGATATCCTCGAGAGTTCTTGTTAGACCTACCTGATGGTAGTATCAATTGAAGTAAATGTGTTCACTACCAGATGTTCTTCAGATCGTAGGATGGAGGTTCTTCAAATTTTAATGGCATTTATTTTCGCGGCATTGGGCTTTTCCAGAAAAAAAATGAATATGGGGGGTGGAGGATATAACAATTTTCAGTGATTTACCCCCCGGACAAAGTGACTCTTGGCCCCCCGGACAAGCATCAGTTGACCCCCCGGACAACCCAAATTACCCCCGGACAGAGCAAATTTACTCCAAAGGCAAATTGCGAAATCGAAATGTGTAAGATATATTAAATACATTTTGTTAAATGACACTTAATTTCATTATAATATGGTGCTAAAACCTTTCATTGATGGTTTGATAAAGTTAGATTTAAGATTATCACAAAACTTTGGTCACAGTTGCCGTTCTCCGACAGGTAGTGAAAATCTACTGCTTTTTAATTAAATCAGCCGCCATCTTGCTTTTTTCCTTTCCTACTTCAAAAATTTACAGACCAGAATAAGTAAGACCAGAATAAATTCAGTAACCAAACAAAACAGTATTCCAATCAAGTAACCAAACAAAGCAGTATTCCAATCAAGTAACCAACATCATATTATAGCTTAAAATCAGGAGAATTGTAAGGTGCTGGCTAGTAACATCTTATTAATATCTCTTCTTTTTACAAGTCAGAATGATGACAAAAAAAGGCTCTTTCTTGCAAAAATATTTACAAAATATTGAAATATAATAATCGTAAACCAAATTCCTCCAAAAAGATTTATTATACTGAAGGTGATGCTCATTGTACAAAAGAATACAAATTAACAGTCATTTTAGCCTTGGAAAAGTTAGCTTTTAGAGCAAGAAAAGCAATGATATTTTCTTTTGTCATTTTTATCACTAAACTGACACTTTCTACCAAAAATGTTGATGACATCATAAAATACAATAGCTCTAAGGTTACTTTGATTAAGAATTACATTTATACTCAATATGATGCAGGAAATATAATTGTATATGAATTGACATTATGAAGTAGTCCTCGATTCTCTCAAACACGTGTTTTAAAGCAAACAAGCATAATTATGTTATAAACACAAATATATTATTTGTATTATATATTACTAGCCGGTACCCGGCGTCGCACGCCGGTTTAGCTGTTCGCTGAACGCATTTAAAGTCCTTTGGATGTTGGGAAGGTGGCTTAAACACGATGAAATCAAAATTAAAGGGAAGAATTCTCTTCAAAGTTTGACGCTATCCCTCCCGGGTGACGTATCTTTAAACCATATTTTGAAAAAGATTTTTGTGGCAAAAATGATCAGAAAGCAGAAAGGGCGTCATTCCCAAATTACACCATACCGGCGACCAGCGATGTCCGAGACGGCTCTGCAATTAGATTTTTTTTCTCGCTTCGCTCGCGTTATATTTGCCGTAGTTCTTGATGTTTAGGAAAACTTTGATGTCAAGATAAGCGGAGTGAAATAATAGACATGACACGCGATTCGTCGAAAAAAGGCAGCCCGGCAAGAGAAGGGTATGGGTATGTGCCGGCCTTAAAGGTGCCTTTTTTGAAACATGGCAGTTTGAAAAATCGGAAAATCAAACTTCAGTCCCACTAAGAATCGGAAAAATAGGAAAATTTCAACTTTTTGCCCCCAGAAAGATAGAAATTTGGTGAAATTAGTCACGAAGAAAGAACTCTAGTTTTTACCGCTTTTTGAATGTATTTTTAATGTTGCTGTTGTTCACGATCCTGGACACCGCCGTACATTGTACGGTGTTGTACGGTGAGGCTTGATTTAGATGTCCGGTGGGAATTAAAGGTTAACTTTGAAAACACCGTACATTTAAATTCCACCGTACAATAGTAAGGTGGAAATGCGATCGCGAAAGACAAGTTCCGTGGTCAAACTTAATGTACCAAAGAAACTTTTTCCGACTTGGAAGTTTTTCGGTAAGTCCGACCACGGTTGAATATCTAAAAATTCGTGACAAGCCTGATGTCTGACAGTCTGAATTGATACGAATTGATATGGATGAAGAGAACCAGGTATATTTTAAAGAATCCAATATTTGAATGTTTATTAAAGAATCCAACTCTTCAGAATTTTTCAAAAGATTTTTTGACCACTCGTTTATATTTCCTATTCCATGCTGCCATATGTCCGGTGGGACCACCGAATTTGGTACGGTGGTGAAATTGGTTAACTCGAAATCCACCGTGCACCCCACTGTACACCCACCGGACATCACCGTATAATGTACGGCGGTGTCCAGGGTCGTTGTTGTTCTAACAAACTTGTCTTGTGATTCTTATGTTTTATTTTATATTTTTTCTGTTCTTTAACAAATTCTGTTTAAAAGATTTTCTTTTGTTTCGAAAAGAATTCGAATGTCTCAAATCAAATAAGGTCGTTAATTCCCGGGGGGGGGGCACTCATATGATCTGGCCTACGTCATGTGCCGCGCTTAAGGGTGGGGTTTTTCAGCATCCCAAAATGCACTGTAAGGGTGTGTTTCTGTGAGATTGCACTGCAAGGGTCGAATTTAAAAAAAAATTCAAAATAATTGTTAAAAAGAAAGGTTTATACTTCTCGTTTGTTTGAAAAAGCTTCTATTGTCTGATAATTACAGCTGACAAGAATAATTTTCCCAGTTTTTCTTTGAAACAGAAAATTTCCCAAGCTTTTTCTTTCACGCAGATTTACAGCTGAGAAATATAGTGCACTATAAGGGTTGGGTAAATCAAGAGAAAATGCACTGAAAGGGTACCTTTTCAGGCATATTGAACTGCACTGTAAGGGTACGATTTTGAAAAGCAGATTTTGCGCGGCACATACCGTCGTTTCGAAATCGAGTGGCCCCCCCCGGGCGTTAATTACATTCGAAAACATAAAACAAAAGAAAAGAAAGAAAAAAAAAGAAAAAGTCTAATCTATCAATCAAAACAAAGTCTTTATAAAACGGCGCGAATCTGATTTAACACATTAGTGGAGCAAGAAGCAAAAGTCATCTTTTAAAAGAACAAAACATTGCTTGCAGAAAACGAAAGTGACACACAAAAAACAAACAAACATACATACAGACTACGGCTATTAATATATAGATTACTAGGTCACAGTGTGGATCTAAACCACACTGAAACGACCGCCTTCCATCACGCGCAGTCACGCTCGCAAAAGAGCGCGCGCACATTATTAACGCCTAAATGTCATCTCCAGTACATTTTAGATTATTCATTGAAAACAGATTACAATATAGTCATTTTTCATGTCTCGATTATTCAATTCCGAATAAAAGACATTCAGCGAAAAAAAAAGAGAAACACCTGGGTAATCTAGTTAAAAAAGCCGAAAGTAAATGGTAGACAAAGTAATGAGTCAAGGCAAAACGAGATTAGCGTACCACTATGAAAGAAACCGCCTCCGGCGGTCGATTATATCACTCTACATTTATTTTTAAAAGCGTATGTTATTCTTTTTCACACGATTTAATCCTGGTCAGAAAATTAAATGGGTACCTCAACGAGTACCCCAATTGGTGCACCAATTGGGGTACCATGCTTTTTAAAATAACCCAAATTAACCTTATATTTTTCGCTGTTTTTTTCATATGATCATAAGCAGTTGGGGTAAATTGTTCGAGGAAGAATGGAGGAAGAATGGAGATGTTTTGTTTCTTTGATTTTGTTATTTATTTCATTATCACTAATACTTGAATTTTACATACAATGTGTAATAATACTAATTACCCATTAATTTGTATTAATTACAAGTTTTCGTAAAATAATAAGTCAAAATACAAAGTGGTTTTCTTCTTTTTTATGGACCAACCTTTTTGACTCAATTATTTGGCCCTTTTTTCAACCATAGTTATAGAGTCTCAGTGTCTTCTGTTCTTGCGAACTTTTCCACTGGATTTGACACGTGTGTTTGACTTTGTAGCTCTAACACCAACGGCTCCTTTATTCAATATGATGTTACCCTTACTATTATTGTGTGAATAACACATTGGTAATAGATAGTCATTCTTTGCACCTGGAACTCTCATATGAGCCCCAACGACATTTTTGTTACCACAACCTTGTGCTCTGCACGATGGAAGTTTCTTCTTTGTGACTTGTCTATACGTGTCTTTCCAGGAGCTGGACTTTTTCGGGGCATATTGTGAAGAGCCACGAGAATTTCTGGCAATTCTCTGCTTGCCTTTGAGCTGCTTTGTAAGCTTTCCCTATGAATAAAATAGAATCAAATTATTACATACAGTTAACTTTATCTTCGGACTTCCTTGTTTTACTTTAATTTGACATTTTGTTCGTTCGTCTCTCTGTTGTTACTAACTTTTCTTAGGTCAAAAATCGACGAGGCTCAAAAAGCTCAGAAAGGCTCAGAAACGTAGCATTATACCTAGTTTTCTGTCTGAAAATAAGCACAGCCAAGCCCGAACAACTAGGGGACACGCTAAATAAGAATTGTCTTCTACTATGTTCCATCTGCACTAAATAAACAAACTTACCATTTTTTGTATTTCACTTCTCTATTTCTTAAAGTTTTTGTCGCCTGTCTGACTTCTTGAAAAATGAAAAATGATTGCTTTTTCGCGAGTATATACCTCTTTTATATCCTTGACGAAAGGGTTTTACCCTCTGGAAAGTACCAATGTTCTTTCAAAAATTCCCTTTCATTTATATCATTGTCTCAGCAATTTTATTAGGTTAAGGGAAAGTACCTGTGTTCTTTCGAAAATTCCCTTCCTTTTTTTTCATTGTCTCAGCGATTTTATTAGGTTAAGGGAAAGTACCTGTGTTCTTTCGAAAATTCCCTTTCGTTTTTTTCATTGTCTCAGCGATTTTATTAGGTTAAGGGAAAGTACCTGTGTTCTTTCAAAAATTCCCTTCCAATTTTCATTGTTCAAGTCGTTTTATTAAATTATTTGAAACTTATGAAAACTTTTTTGGACCACCTGGTATTCCACTAATGATTAATAATTGTAATATAATCAAAATACCTGGACTTCAAATATTTTAATTGAAAAATTGTTTGTTTACCCATTTAGAACTATTTATACGCGCCTGCACTAATTCGTCAAAGTAAACAAAGCAAAAATAATGGTAGATTACTCTGGACAACTTACTATATTCTAGATAAAAAAATAAAGATAATCACAATGAACTTGGTTGGAAAAAACTTAAAATTCCTAAAAATTTGTATTCCCTCATCGTTCATTATACATCTCATGTTCGCTTATTCAATACATTTTCGCCTGTCATCCTTCTTGCTTCGATGATCAACTTCTTTTCAAACAAAAGCCTTTCACTTTCTGTGGCATCCAGCAGTTTAAGGTTTACCCATCTTAAGTTATAAGGTATTCTTCGATCCTTCAGATCCCATACACGTTTTATTTTTTATTAGAACCCAGTTTATAAGAACATTCAGGCTGAAGTTCGTCGAAAAATTAAAAACACTGTAAGAACATGCCCAGCCTCGGTTTGGAAAAAAAATGACTAGAAACTACAATTTTTTCCTCTTTTCAAGCAGTTCTGACCGAACTTAGGGATGGATATTTTAAAATCGAGAGTCAAATATTGTCCAAATTTTACCAATTTTAAGTGCTCTTCATTTTGCATGATTTTTCCGATTTAGAGTAATCTGAAAAATTAAGAACGTATTTAAGAACATTTCAGGCTGAAAAATGCTTAGGAAATAAGCACAGCCAGGCTCAGCCAAGTTTTAGGTGTTCTTATAAAAAAAAAAACGTGTATGTGCTGGGACAGTGTGGTGCTATCCTTATAATTTGATTTTTCAAATGAGCGCACGTGTTCCTTGTATCGTTCTTTAAACGCTCTACCAGTTTCACCAATATAGATTTTACTGTCCTCACGCGAGTTTACTTCGCACAGGTAGATAACGTTCTTTTTGAAACATTTACCTTGGACCGGACAATCCGCTCTCCTCTTGCAATCGCAATTTTCTTTCTTCGTAATGCGCTTTCTTTTCGTCCATCTTGGTGTTGCAACACCTGTCTGCCTTCTGTTTTGTTTACTGTTTCCCATTTTTATACGAATATCAATAATGATCTTGTTTAATCGGATTAATTTTCGCGAGATTAAATTTCGCGATTTCGCGAATTTTTGCCATTTTCGCGAAATTAAAACTCGCGAACACGCGTGACATTCCTGATTCGCGAAATTAAATCCACCACAAAACTTTTAAAATTGTATTTTTGGCGGAGAAACTAGTTCCAAGTCTCCATTTATGGCAAAAAATGGCTATTTTCAGCTGATTCTGGCTTATTCGCGAAATTAAATCCACGCGAAATATTTCAAAACTATGACTCGCGAAATTAAATCCAGAAAATTTCGCGATTTTTTTAGCTCGCGAAATTTAATCTCGCGAAATTTAATCCGGTTAAAGTATGTACTTTCTTTTCTATATCAATTTGACAAGTCTCAAATTTTACGACCGTACGCTAGGATTTTCTTACGCTACAGTCTTATTTATATTTTAAGTGTGTGTTGTTTTTTTGTAACTGGGTTTTCCTCTGACAGAAATACCCTGTAAATTTGAAAATTCCCATTTGTTGTCATTTGCTTTTGGTTGAGATGTCGGTTATTGTTACACTTTATTTGTCAATATGGTTTTACCATCAGGGAAGTTCCCATTTTAGTTGGATTGAATTTAGGCAAAGACAGGCATGCTCATTAGAAATCATGAAGCGTCACCTTTACAGCTTGATATTATTTTTACGCGTGTGCTTAATTTTTAAATTAAAGGGCCCCTCGCTTAAAAATGATAACAAGACACTCACTTCATAATCATATGAAAAGCAACTTCCCAAAGTATTAGCACGCAAAACTCTTTCTTCGCTCCATAATTACAAATTATAAATTTTGATGTTCACTCAACTTTCAGAAATTTCAAATGGCTTCTGAAGGCCTTCGAATTTTCTCGCGCTCTTGTCGCACCAAGTTGTCGACACAAATGCACCGGAAAATTAGAGTACGAGTGTAGAGGCCAGCTCTGGTTCAGTGTCCTCTCCCCCTTTGGGGGGAATCAATTTTCCAGTTTTGAATGGGTGAGGGGGGGAAATGAAAATTTGAAAAGTAAAGGGGGGGAAAAAAAGAGGGGGGAAAACATCGATAGTTGGCAAATTTTGTGGGGGGAAGTGTGAAATCACTTCAATTTTATCTCAGCAACCAAGGTCAGTCCACATGATATCATGTGATTAGATGATGATTGAAAATTAACCAATTTTCGTTCTATTTTGTCTAGTATTCCTTTTGCAGCAAAATTTTACGTCTGTGTCAGGTTGAAATTTGAGAAATTTATTCGGGTATATGGGGGGGGGGATGATATTTTCAGATTTTTCTGGGGGGAAAGCAAAAAAGAGGGGGGAAACTAAAAAACTGAAAAGTCATAGGGGGAAAAAAGAGCGGGGAGATTTAAAAAAATCAAGAATTTGGTGGAATTTGGTGGAACAAACCCTGGAGGACACTATGGTTCGAACAGTCTAGAATCCGCGCTCTTCTCATAAGAAAAACCCTTTGCTTGGAGTCGAGTTGCGGATTTATGGAGAATCGGTATCGGCTTCAGAACTCCCAATGAGCCCTGGTTGTGTTGGTTTCAGTCAGACGGAGACGCCATACTGTTTTCAGAGGAATTTTTCGATATCTCTACAGGAACTAGCAGTAAGTTTTATGTTCTTTGAATATGCTGTTAGGGGTTTTTGGACCAATATAATTTGATTTCATAAAGATCACAAACAAGCGAGGGGTCCCTTTAAGGGTAGTTTCGTTTTCAAAAATGCAATGTCGCTATACAACGTTTTTACCCAATGGTGTGGAGCTGATAAAATCAGCTTTTTGAATTCAGATCACAGGATTTTTCACAATTTGATATAAAAAATCTATTACAAGCATCTTTTTGTTGATTATTCAATAAAGCAGTCTGTAACTTGAGATCTGTTTTATCAAATTCCCAACTTGTGTTTTCCCAACAGTCTGTTTGTCTGTCAGTTTGTCTTGTCTCTTCTCTGTGACAGCCTGATTTTGGGACTTTAAGAAGAAATTTTTGCCTAAACGAGCCCTTGAAGAATCACTAACTTGTTCTTAGGGCGATTACTTTATCTTTTTTTTAAGATAACTTCAGATATTCTTCGTCATTAAGGTTAATAAAAAATCCAGTTTAAGTTAAAATATCCTGTCTCAAGCCAATTTCGAAAAAAAAATCCCTGGAACAGGTAACCTTAAGGAATAGTTGAGGACTTTATAAGGAATAGAATTAAAGGTTTCTGGATAGAAATGCTTTATTCCGCAGTATTTCGTATCGCCCAATCTAATAATCTCATAACACTCACTTCTAAGAAGAAAATTACTAAGAAATCCATGTTTGCATAAATCCGCTAAGTTCAAGAAAATCTCAAATTAAAACCAATTATAATGTCATCAATATTTTCTCTTGTTTAATACAACTTGGCCATTCCTCCGTGCCTCTTCAATTATCTTTCGTTTCTCCATCCTTAAATTGCACCACTCTGAATCTTCCAAACATATCAACAATTTCCATCTAGTTCCTGGAAACGCCCCCGTTTTCCTCATATTCCAACAATATTTAGCCAGCGTCGAATCACTCTTTTTATTCTTGTCCCTCAGCGATTGTTTATGTGCTAGATAGCGTCTTTTGAAGGTGCCACCTGTCTCACCAACATAGACTCTCCACCCTACCATCGTGAAAGCAGTGCATTGATACACCACATTACGAGTCAAACATTGCCCTCCCACTGGACATTTCGTGTCTTTTGGGCAGTTGCACTTCTTTTCTGGGTCTATCTTTGGATTCTTTCTTCGTTTTCCTGACCAGTTGTATCCTCTGACCTTGCCCTATGAAAAGATAATTTGCTTTGATAAATTTATGATAATATATGATCACTTCGTTTTCGAAGAACATATAAAACTGTCGGTGCTTATTTTCAGTGACAGCTATACGAATTCAAGACTCAAGAAAATGTTTTTTTTGGGGGGATTGATTACATACATTGTTTTGTCAGGGGTCAAAACGTGATCGTAATGTCAAAACATTTTTGAGCCGTGATGCGTGATTTGGACTTTTTCAAAAGCGTGCGCGATTATCCTTTTTTTTGCTGATTTGCGTGATCGTGATTGAAAACGAAAATTTGCGTGATATCGTGATCAGAGTTGCTGCTGGGGTTGCTCCCCAAGGGCACTCAGGCACGGATTTTTCACTTATATCCTTAGGATCCTGAGCATCCTCAGGCTTTTAGAGGATATTCTCAGGATCCTCTGTTTTGCCTTGGATACAGCTTGATAAAACATCAATATTTTAATTTCCCAAGGATCCTTAGCTAACTCAGGATCCTCATTTTTTATCTCTTCTCAAAATATGAACCTTAGGATCCTTAGGGTCCTCAGGATATTGTGAGGATATCCTCAGGATCCTCAAAAATTTATTTTACGTCAATTATTTTTCATTAAAGAAAGTGAATCTTAGGATCCTTAGGATCCTCAGGCTTTCCCAAGGATATCCCCAGGAAAGTTAGGAAGATTTACGATATTTTGAGAGAAAAAAAGAAAAAAAAGTGAGGATCCTCAGGTTATCCTTGCAAAAGCCTGAGGACCCTAAGGATCCTAAGGTTCATATTTTGAGAAAAAAGAAATAAAAACGAGGATCCTCAGGTTATCCTCGCAAAAGCCTGATGACCCTAAGGATCCTAAGGTTCATAATTTGAGAAAAAAAGAAAAAAAGTGAGGATCCTCAGGATATCCTCGCTAAAGCCTGAGGACCCTAAGGATCCTAAGGTTCATATTTTAAGAAAAAAAGAAAAAATGTTAGGATCCTCAGGTTATCCTCGCAAATGCCCGAGGACCCTAAAGATCCTAAGGTTCATATTTTGAGAAAATACAAAAAAAGGTGAGGATATCCTCAGGATCCGGAGGATAAATGTGAAAAATCCGTGCTTAGCTCCCCAAGGGTTATCGACATGCGGAGGTAGATAGCTATAGGAAAAGGTAATATCCAGGTCGCCATCTGTTGTCGCAAAAGAGTGAAGTAATCATTATTTCCATTCATTATTCCACAGACTTTCGCATCACAAAACTACAACAGTAATGAAGAGAAGCGATCAGCGGACGGTAAAGGCGGAACAACATGGCCTTTTGTTCTGTTCGTACCCGATAATGTGGTTATGTGGCAGAAATACTGGAAAGAAGAATGTTACAGGTTGGTAATATTTCTTAGAAAAGAAAAATTATTTCCTCAATGCTCTCTCATACAAATTGTTTCTCAAAAGCCCGTTGAGCTCCTCAAACAATAATAGTACTTGGATAGTTAACTTATTTTAGAGGTCAAACTTCAAATCCACCTTTGGACTATCTATATGTTTTCAAGTTTTAAAATTTCGAATTCCTTCATTTTGATCCTTATAATCTTTTCTTTTCAGCTCCGACTCGGATGAGGAAACGACGGAGAAAAAGGAGCGTCACTCGAACGGTTCGGTACGTGACAGTATCACACGAGACACGGCATCTCTACTCGAATTCCTTACTTCCGTAGAGTCGAACGAGAAACTTTTACAGCACGCTGTTATAGGGATCCGACCGTGGAGCTCGTTCCAAGACGAGGCTGGGATACCGATATGTGTTCGTACTTTCTTTGAAGATTGTTTCCTGTTAGATGTTAATAAAACACAACAAATTCAATATTCGCCGCACGTTTACTCGGGTGAAAACTTGGATTTCCATTTAAAAGTTTTGGATGAGAAGCTACCGACTTGTCGTTTCGAACATTTTACGTTCATGTTGAAAGTGACGTCTAATAGCAAGTGGCGAACGCGCAACGGCTCCGTGCTCGGTATTGAACCCTTATCCAGTCAAGACGTCACACGTTTTGTTTGCCAACCGGACGTTGATACGCTAACGCCTTTAGAAGCTAACCCGCATCATGTTTTCCAAAAATACTTGAAATATACGGGTTCTACAATTTTCCCGTTTTCCGTTCAAAAACCTGATAATCCGGTTTTGGTTATCGGTGGCTATTTAAATCTTGGCCCGCAAATTGATGTTTGTGTTTTAAATAATGGTGACTTTCAAGATAAGATTATGAACACTTGTTGTTATTCTTCCACGGAATTCTCTGGACTTATCATATATAACTGTTCACGAAAACTTTCAAAAGATTGCTTTTCAGCTATCAAATTTGTCAAGAAAAGCAAATTAATTTTCGTTTGTGAGGAGCGTGCGGAACTGCGGAATGAAGCTATCAGGCTAGACTTGGAAGAGGATTGGAGATTCAGGCTACGTGATGAATATCAAACAGCAACGAAACCTGTTGAAGGACTGAAAGCGTTACATTTCTTAACTGGAACGAAAATATTCTAGTAGAATTAGTTCAAATTTTACTGAAATCTGGACAAAATCCCTGACAAGCTAAAATTTGGCACAACAGTCTGTAATAAGATAACTAACTATCAGAAAAAAAGCCCCGTTGATAGAACGATGGGTATGGAAAAACCTTTTTGTCCGAAAAGTGAAGGGTCGAAAAGAGGGATCTGCTTATATCACCACAAAGACTAAAAGCGATCTGAGATTAGCAATATTCAGTTGTCTTAGCTTTCTTGGCCAGCCTTGATAGGTACACGGAGTAGGTTGACTTTGGTAACTCAGCATCCTTTTAGCAATTTATCTAAGAAGTCTTAGCTTTTTGATAAATTTGTCCTTGTAAAACGCAAATTCTACCGGGCTAAGCGGCTCTTTGATGTCAGAAAATTTTTCATCCAAATAATTTCGCAAGTTAAGTTTGTCTTGGAATTTTACGGAATCCGCGGAAATTTTGGTTAGCGATTTTAGCTGTCAGTTAGCTCTGGGCGTAAAATATTATGTCATTAAGGTAATACCCGCTAAGATTTGTTGTTGTTGTAAATTACAGATTTATACTTCTTTCCTAGAGATTAGTTTACTGTAATTTATTTTTTTCATATTCATATTTTTTATTTCACATGCAACCAATTCTATTCAGTATTTTTATCTTCGTCTAGAAACAAGTCTATTATTAAGGGGTAAGAATTGTTGCGAAACTTCATTGCTCAAGCCAATCAAGTGAATATTTTCCTGAAAGATGCCAAGTAAAAAGTGTATAGTGGTATGGTCACGTGTAAAAACACCGGCTAGGCACCGCTCACTTTCAAGGTTTTGTTTTTAAAAGTTTTATTTTTACATAAGTGTTCCCGTTTCATATCAGACACATGTTTCATATCAGGACAGTGTCTGCCTATTGTTACATTGTGCTGATAATTTATCTTGTGCTCTATGATTTAAGGCCTTTATTCAAGCTTTTTTATATTGAATTGACACGGTTGTGGAGATTGGTTAGATATGTCTGATATGAAACGGCAACATGATTTCAGAAAACAACTACCAATTACTATTTTCATTTTCTTTATCTTGCAGCCCGTTTCAAAGAGGACAATGCCTGAATCGATGGTTTTTTTAACCGTAACTATTAAAATAAGGGTGTTCACTACTAGGTCAAAAAACATTGATTAGACCCATGTTCAATGCTTTTCATTGACTGTCAGCGAGTTTTATTGACTGTCAAAAACAAATTATCAATATTGACAGTGAATTTTTTGCATTGAACGTTCATTACTTACATTGACAACTGGCAACAAAATAATTGACATTCAGTCCCGGGGGGGCACTGGGTTTGCGGACTGACGGTATGTGCGGGCCAAAAATTGGCTTTTAAAATTGCACCCTTACAGTGCAGCAAAAATCAGTGAAAATCATACCCTTAGAGTGCATTTTTCCCCCAAATTTTCGATCCCTTTCGTGCAAAAAATGGTCAAAATTATAGCATTTTTGGTCAAAATATCTAGATTTTTCAAGAATTTTCTGAAATTTCTACCCTTACAGTGCATTTCTAGTTTTTCCGACCCTTACAGTGCATTTTAAACATATTGGAAAAGGTACCCTTAGGACCCGCACATACCCGTCGGTCCTTTTGCCCAGCTGCCCCCCCCGGGCATTCAGTACATTGACTGTAAGAAAAGAAACATTGTCGGTCAATGTAAACAATTTCGTGTCAATACTTGTTTTTTGACCTAGTGCCTAGATGTTTTTGTATGAGTTACCTATTTTTACTTGAATTTTTTACTTAAATGTTTTTTTTGTTTTTTTTTATACATTTCAATCAAATTTCAGTGTATCCTCATTATATTCTTGTTTACGAAAGAAACAAATTTTCTTTCAGAAAATTGGACCATTCCATTTTATATCCATACATGGGGTGGACGAACACTTCCAGAGGGTAATCCAAGAAATTTCCAGGGGAAAATTTGTCATTTTTCCAAGGGGGTAAAAAGTTATTCTAAAATTTCCAGGGGGTAGAAGACGGATTTTTAATTCGTCCACCCTCACTTTAAGGTATGAAAAGAATATTTCCAAAGGTATCTTTGTAAATTTTGCCATCTTCCAGGGGGTATCCACACATTTTCAATAATATTTTTTGACTCGAAAGAGCTCGTCTACGCCCTTGCATGTTTTTTTTTCAATGGAACAGCCTATTGTTTATTGTTATATGGTTAAATAGTCTTACTACCCGGGGGAGGCACTCAGGCAAAATTGGCATTTTTGCCACTTTTCAGGATGAAAATGCAGGATTTGCTTGTCAATTTTCCTTCCAACAGGGTCCCAAATTTTCCAAACATTCATACCTGACAGGGTCCACTTTTCAAACTCTAGCGGCACGTCCTCGTCGGTCGTCACGGTCAGTACTATAAGCAAGTGGGTTTTCGACTTTTGATATGATAAATATGATAATTCTTGCTTAGATAGAACGAAACTTCGGATAGTAGATCATCATGAAAAGTAATAACATACTAAAATTTGATAGGATTCTGTGAGATTACTTCTATGGTGAGATGAAATTCTGTGAAATTTACAAAACAAAAGCTCAAAAAACAAATTATCGTAGGAGAAAACGATACAAGATAATTTTATTCCGCCCAAACGACACCGCCCTCACACCCAAATTTTTTAAGTTCATAAACAACAAAGATGGTACCCTCAGCAGTGTAACGTTCGAAATTGAAAAAAATCAAGCACGTGTGAGTATTTTCTGAATGCCTAATGACTGTTTTTTTTGTTTGTCTAGTCAAATAAATTTAAATTTAAATTTAATTTGATTAAGTGAAAATTCCTAAGAAGTTAAATCATTGATTTCATTGATTTTAATTTTAAACTCTACACAACCAGATCGACCAAAAGATACAGCACACAAACATTTTTGGATTGGAAAATGAAATGGGCTGTTTAGACCCAGCCCAGGCAATGTTAATCGCATCGATTTCAATCGAATGATAGGTGTTTGATTAGGGGGTCACTCACAAATCAATTTTAGGTTAGAAAAACGTCAATTGACGTTAGTGGGTGGATGGGTTATGGGTTAAAGGTTGTTGTCTTTTTTTTTCAAATTCAGAAACATCGATTTTTCATTCCATGCCAAATATTACTTCTCGCCCAAGGCTCGAAATAACGATTTCAAGTGGGTCTGACAAAATGTCCAATCAGGGTTGCTTTAGCTTGAAAACTATTATTTTTGGGCGGACATGAAGCTCTTTGAGTCAGACAAGGACCCTGCTGACGCACCGGACTGTCCGGTGTATTTGTCCGGTGGCAAAAAGTATCCTTTCGCTACACCGGACGTAATAAGTCCAGTGTCAGTCCGGTGTTGCATACAGGGAATTTTGGACGTCAGACATTTATGAAACAAAAAATTAAGAAACACCGGACGCACCGGACTTGTCATGTCCATCCCGGTGTGTTTTGATTGTCCGGTGGAAAAAATATCCTTCTCCGAAACCGGACATCCGACTTCCTTAAGTCCGGTGTAGAGATTGTCCGGTGGTAAAAAAAATTCTCATTCTACACCGGACTTTCGCATGTCCGGTCGTTCGTTAAGTCTGGTGCATCGGCAGGGTCCTGTCAGACAATGTCCGATGTCCGACCGTTATTTCAAGCACTGCTCGCCATGTTTCTGTTTGATCGCTTCGTCTGTTTTGAAAACCAAAACAAACGACGACCCGGTGTTTGTGTATTTTCTTTGTTTGATGGCCCGAACTGCCCTTGAATTTTTACAGAAAATCAAGATGGCTGATGAAACAGCAATGATGAAGGCAGTTTTTCATCAATTTTCGGGGTATTTTCAAGTATTTGACATTTTCAGTGAAGTCAAGTTTGAAGATATTCTTTATTAGAAAAACAGTTAAAAGCAGTCAAAACGCAATTTACCTTACCTCCTGAATTTGTCTTTGTTATGCTATAAAATATAACAAACCCTTGTCATGCTGTCTAATTACAAAAACCTCCAATCACTACTTCTCCGCCATCTTGTTTCACTTTAAATGCCGTATTTTAAAATTTTTTAGGCAATTACTTTTTTATTTTCTGGTTTACGGACATTTTGAGGAAAAGTTTTGAACAGGAGGATGGAAAAAAAATAAAAATAAAAATCCCATCACACTTTTCTGGTATGCCTATTTTTATATCTACTCATGAATTTTATCAATCACATAAAGGACTTTAAATAAAAGCGATTACAAATGAAAGAAAAAAAAATGATGAAAATCCACTGTGTACACAAAGAGTTATTATAATTTAGTTTGTTTGTTGTGGATAGGGAAATTCCATGGGGAAGTTCCCTGACATTAAGGGAAGGATTAAAGTATCTTTACATTGGCAGAATATGGCACAGCTGTGTTAGATCATTTAACCCCTTCACTCTTTCTCTTCTTTTCTTTTGTTTTCCTGTTTAAGTAAAGGTTTTTTATTTATTTCTTCTTTTTTGAAGGTCGGAGGAGAAAAAGTAAATAAAAGTTTTTGAAATCTCTATTTTATTTTTATTTTAATTTGGCAAAAATAACGTTGGCGGATCCGTAAACCAATAAATAAAAAAGTATTTGCCTTAGCTACATTATATAGGGAAAAGGTTTTCTCCAGGTTTTTTCAATCCCGGGATTAAACTACGAGGACGGTTCCGCCCGCTTATTTTTCTTTCGGCGTTGAGCGCCCCGGGGATACTTAACAATAAAAGAGATTTTAAGATTAATGTTGAAATGCATATTTTTTCAATAAATTTAGGCGATACTCAACAAAAAATAAGGTGGTTTTAAAAACAAATCTTTGACAAATTGGCGTTTCTTTCTGTTCTAATATATGCAAATCACGTCGAAAAAAGAATATATTTCCGCCTTTACTTTCACTTTCGCTTTCGTGTTACGCGATTCCAATTGGATGAATACCGCTCGCTAACAAATTCTGATTGGCTGTAAGTTTTTAGCTTCGGGATTCTGATTGGATCATTTCCCGCGTCACGGTTGAATTTTGATTGGTTGAAAGTTTCTGAGCGTGAATTCTGATTGGATGAATACCTGAAAAGTAAACAATAGTATGTAAGTATTTTGCTTATCAAAACCTAAAGATTTCCAGGGGGTTTTATTTACTTTGCATGACGATAATTAAGCCTACAAAACACCGAGAAAAAAACCCAACATAGAACAGGTGTATTTTGTAATGTAGAATATGATAGCATGAATCTTTTTGAAATTCTATGTCAGGATTTTTTCTCAATGCCCCGTAACTATGCCCGGGGTACCCGTTGCTAAGACCTTATGTTAAAAACGAAAGCGATTACGGCAAAAAGTAGCGATTTTCGTAATACCTCAAATATTGATACTTGACTGTACTGATTTTAGGGTGTGTGTGGGTGGCTCAGCTTTGAAAACGTCAATTCACGTTTTTCTAACCTAAAATCGATTTGTGAGTGACCCCTTACCAAATCAAAAAGTTCAATTACTGTAGTTCGATTGATGTTTGATGTGTTCGATTTACAGTTTTCGTTCACAAATCATTCTTGGAGCGTATGAACAACTCTTTTCTGCTAATACACCACCTTTCCAGTAATTCAAACTTCTCATAAATGGCCCAGGAAAATGTGCCCTCCATCGTTGTGTATAAAATTGTTTGAGAGGTAACCAAACGTGTTTTTGCCTGCGAGGGGTTTAGGGAAAGTGGGTTTTCAGCTTCTAACTTTTGATAGCGATCTTCTTTTGGCAAAAGATTTTCAGGGTGGTATAATATCATGAATAGATTGAACATACTAAAATTTGAGGGGATTGTTTGACAGAACTTAAGAAAAGCCAAACTTTCCCTAAGCCAGACCCGATCAATCAAACTTGTCGAACCAATCAAACAATCGAACTAATCGAACTCCATGGAACGATTAAAGTTTGATTTAAAAAAATAATCAAACCTAATCGAACACTCACAATCTTTGAAGCAATAGCAGTTCGATTAGTTCAGTCAGTAAAAACTTCGATTAGTTCGATGATATTAAAAATCCTCATATCTTCCCGCGCTTGCAAAAACTTTTCCTGGCACGCGATTGCCATTTCGACAATTCCCGGACTTAACGCTCAATGTTTATTGTATATACCCGGATATTTGTCTATCCAGAATAAAGTCCGTAGCCCCTCTGTTGCGATTTTGCGCGCACCACCGAGTGGCGGAATACTACGCCCCAACAAACCGCCTCTGGTGCTAAAAGGATATACAAGAATAGTGTGTAATCCGTTATTGGAAGTAATTTCCTGATTTATATACATTCCGAATTTGGCTTTGAAAAGAAGCTAATATACGGTGGCAGAGCAGCACAAACTTGTCAAACAAAATTGGTTTATCAAACTGATCGAACCGAAGCCCATTGATCGAACCGAAACCCATTGATCGAACTTAATCAAACACTCACAATATCTTTTAAAAATCTTAGAGTTTGATTAATTTTTTGAAATTCGATGATTTGATTACAAAAAAGTTACAGTTCGATAGGGCCTCCTTTTCTTCTTGACGAAAATTCGAAACTTTCCAACCCCCTGACCTTATTAGGACCACCCCCCCCCCCCCGCCGTTTATTTATTTTTAAGAATATTTTCAGTTGGCAAAAAGAAGTCCCCTTATTTTGCTCCAAAAAGCCTGATTTACCTTATTTTTGGGTTTTCAGAAGTACAATTTCCAACCCACCCGGCAATTAGTTAATTGAACCCCCCTCCCCCCGTTTATTTGCCACCTAACAGTAAAGCGCAAAGTCACACAAGACCTAAAAGAGCTAGAAAAGCTATATTATTATTAAAGTCCGGGGAAAATGATTTGTTGTCAATCTTGGGGAATTACTTAAGTTTCATCACCTCCAATCTGGTCAAAACAAACCTCATCCTATTGTTAATGTATTATCAAATCATAATCATACCATCAGCTAAACTCCTATATCAGGATTAGAAACTAGGATAGTCTTACCTCTTTTATCTTTCCCTTTACAACAATGCAATGCTGACAAGTTGACACAACACATTGACAAGTAATCCATGTGAGAGAAGTTTATATTGAAATCTGCAACAAAAACGAAAGTGGTCTCTTCTACTGATTGCTTCCCGGTGCTCCTTCGCAGCTGTTTATCAAATTTCCACCAGGCATTGTGGTATAGTGGACATCAACCTTGATTCCTGTACAGGTGACCAAGTTTCAATTCCCATTCCAAACGGTTCACTTGGCAAGTGAACAAACCTTTGCCCGGATCAACCCATGCCATGTGAATTGGGTAGTCAGTTCAAGGTGCTGACGGGATGCTTACTCAAAGCATCTATAGTTGTGAGAATGGGCTTCCAGAGCCTCCTGTAACTCAACCATAATAGATAGAGACCAATGAGATTGCCACATTTCACATGGAAGAAGGGTCTTTTTGGCACCCGTGGTCTATCAGTGCCTTGCATTACGGGCGGCTCTAAAATCCCACCCTTCTATATTTGTTTCAATCTGATAAGGCTTAGGTTTTTTCTCATCTTCAATTTAATAAAGAAAGCAGGGATTTGATGCAAGAGTTAGATGACAACAAAGTGCTGTATATAAAAAATCATTGAATAAAAGAAGAACTTTATTAAATCTTAAATATTTTCATTTTGAAGAATTGGTGCAAAAAAGTGAAACATGGAAAAATTTCTTTTTTTAACGGTTCAATAGAAATAGGGGATTTGGAAAACTTTCTATATTTGTTTTTTTGCACAAACCCTGTAACTATGGGAGAGCATCCCATTGCTAAGATGTTGGCTCGAAATTGTAAGTCAAACCACTGAAAATGAAAGTAAAATCGGCCCGTACTCCACTCCCGTAATCTTGTTATAGGAGTTTAAGCATAGACTGACCGTGAAGTCAGGTAACATGCCTCAGTGGAGGGAAACTTGCATCAGTGGAGGGAAACTTGCATGGTTACCCGACTTAGCGGTAGGCATAATTCAATTCCAAATTGATAATAAATTTTGAGATTTCACGTCTGAAAACCATCCAGCAGTTTAGCTTGATCTCCCCAATCTCTAGATTTTAAGTTAGCAAAATGAAGAAAGATTTAGTTTCCTCAGATATTATTTTGAGATTTTGAGATATTTAAATTAGCGCTATTAAAATGCTTGAAATGAATAAGTAAATAATATTCAATATACTATTTGTATCTTTCAGAAAATAAGTTACACTTAAAAAATGAGATATCTTGTCATTGTCTCTACCATATTTAGATCATTCTATTGTGTGGGGCAAAATAAACTGGAAACCTAGCACCCTTGCAAATTTGCAAACGACAAAATTTCTAACTAATTTGGTTCTTTAGAAATGCCACTCTTTTAAAAAGGTGTGATGCTCATTAAAGGGAAGGGCTCCTTTGAAGATCAGTGATCAAAGTTCTTCCGTCTCAGACGGATTTCCGTCTCACAGAATTTTTTTCAAAGTTTTCGGTCTCAATTATTTAGCAAGAAAAAGTGATTTTATTCTCTAGAGTAATTCCATCAGAAAGAAATCTCGTATTAAAACTATGTTTATGGCTGTTTATGGCTGATTTTATATTTTGAGTTGTTTTAATTAACAAATTTTTGTGCCTTTCTACTCAATCTTGTAAGTCATAATACATTTTTAAGACAATTAGCATTGAATTCTAAAAGTTATAGTCTTGGATGGTTTCTGGCTGAATTTCCATTAATATTTATACCTTTCATTATAGCTATGGGTGATGAGGCAAAATTAAAGAAATTAAAACAAGCTTACTTAGACGACTTACATTCACATGCTGGGAAATTGTGTCTATCTCATAAAAAGAAGTTTGCAAAATGCATGTCTGAGTCTGTATTCAACTTTTGTGGTGTTCACTTGAGAGAATTTACAGTCTGTGCGAGGAAGACTTTTGAAGAGCTCAAAGAAGAAAATAAAGAAATTCTTGAGTTCAAAATAGATCCCTCTGAAGAAGTGAAAAAGGTACAGTTTTCTACACTTTATAATATTTTGAACTTTAAGTGACTAATCTTTTAATTCATTAATTAATGCATGGCTCCGACTGGGTTCTAGGTCCCCCCGCCAAATTTAGGTCTCCCCTGAGAACAAGGTCCCCCCTGAGAACAAGGTCCCCCCAGCCTGATAAAATTTTAGGTCCCAGTATAGGGGAAAAATTTTATGGCATTCACAAAGCTCTATCTACATGGGTGTGCACTTTTAGAGAATGCAAGCTCGGTCGTTACTTGACCTCGGGCAATATGTCTTCATTTTTTCATTTTAAGGATCAGATCACCCTTTGCATGAAAACATAAAGGTTTAGAGAAATTAAAAACCAACATTAAAGAAAAATATTTAGGAAGTGTTATTTAGCCCCCAGAGTTACATAAACTAATGCAGGTCCCCCCAAGATAGAGCTCCCCCCGTCTGTCGGGAAAAACAAGCAGCTCCCGCCTCTTATATGGCAAATTTTAGGTGTAGGTCCCCCCGCTCAGGCAGGGGGGGTGCGAGCCATGTAATGTAGATAAGAAGTCTCCTTTTAGATGACAATGATGGGGGCAGACAATTGATAAGTCTTTCTGGGTTTTCTAGGACTAAGTTTGCCCATCATCAAAGCAAAATGCTACGATTTAATCACATCAGATGTTTGAAGCAATCCGTACAAATCAGTGGTTGGTATGCTGCTGTGAGAGCCTCAACTCAGTGTGTAACAGATGCTGAAAAGATGATCCAAAAGGTCTTGGAAACCAATTCCAATCATCCAGAATGGAAAAATATTAACAAAGATCGAAAACTTTTACCAATGATTGCAAACAATCTTTCGAGTATGGGAAGGTTTGAAGAATTAGACCAGCTGTTTGATAAAGTTGGTATTGATAGTTGCTCCCTTGGTATGCAAACCACATTGCTGAGGTCTTACATAGAGAGGCAGAATTGGGAAAGTGCCTTTGGCTTATTAAAAGTAAGTATAATAAGATATTTTGTAAAGCAAATTTAAAACTTTCCAAATAAAAAGGTGAACCCTACTTCAGGTAGAGACTTTTATATATAAACATTTGATTCTGCCCTGTGCTTTCCTTTATCGACCTGTCATTACTGCGGTATTGGTATTTGCGGCGTTAGCTTTTTTAGGCTTATGCAAATAAAGGATAGAAATAGAAATAGAAAGGTAAAAAACTTATCTATGATACTAACGTTCAACTTTTCTTATAGAATTTAGAGGGTAAATTGAAGCATACAAGGATTCATCATGAATTAGTTCAAAACCTTTGCATATACAGTGATGTTCAAAAGGTGTTCCATCATTTTGGAATGCTTGTTGATAAAGAATCTTGTTTCAAATTTAAGCGAAGTCAAAACACTGCCCAAGAGACTTTTCAAGCAATTTTACAATTCCTTATGGAAAATGAACATGCCATCTCTGAAAAAATGTTGAAAAGTTTGATCCAGTTTATGCATATTGCTGATATTTCTGTTGACTTGATAGCTCTGGAGAATTTACACAAGTTATTTTTATCTTTGGAATATGAATGTAAGCTATCCAAAATTGAGGAGCTGGAATTGTTAGACGAGATAAAAGAAAGTCATAGCAAAGATGAGAAATCTTTTGTAACAGAATTGAAAGTAGGTATAGAAAAAAAACTTATTGAAAATGGAGGGCATTCATTTCTCGAGAATTTAAAAGTAATGAAAAAAGAAGCTTACATTATCGATGTTGCTAATGTTTTATACTACCAATCTGAAAAACAAAGCGGACCTAATATTTTGAGATTAAAGAACATTGTCAGTAGTCTTGTATCTCTAAATCAACACAAAAAACGCTCAAAAAGTGTGATATTTGTGGTGCCAAGAGGTGGATCTGGAAGAAAACTTCATCTTGTAAATTATTTGCATCATCTGAAACAAGAATTTATAATGACTTGTAGTATAGATTTAATTTCAAACCAAAAGGTTGACGATGATTTACTGATCATGTACTTAGCTCTTCAAAGCCCAAACAAATCTGTTGTCATTTCTAATGATAACTTTACAGAACACTTAGCACTTATATCGGAATCAAAACGATCAGACATGATTACTTGGTTGAGATCAACAGTGAAGGACTTTTCTGGAAATGGAACAATCCAATTATCAAACTACATACCAAGTGTTATGGTTAATAACGGTAGATTATGTATTATTAGTGATAATAATGTTTTGTATATAAAAAAGTCATAGGTGATTTTAATAGTTTTATAAGATTCTAGTGATAAACCATTTTACACAACAATATTTTAGAACACAGAGTAGACCTGTTTCATCTTTTCATCTTGAAATTGAAAAATTGAATAAAGCATCCATGAGAATAGATGCAACAAACTGTCTTTTCTGGTTTTATTCTCGATATTTCAAATTTAAATTCTAGAATATTAAAACATTATGTAGATATTACTATAATAATTATTTTTGTGTATATTCAACTTCAGTTTGTAATTAAAAGCATATCAACATTGTTGAATATCTTGTTGTTTTTTGTTTCGTATTAAGCAGTATTAAGTAATCATTTTTGATTTGGAAGATTTTCAAGATTGCTTTTGAAAAATTTGATGTGACAAGAAAGTTTTCTGTGGAAACCAACCCTTAGAGGTTTATTATACAGCATAAACAATACTATATCTTTTAGAAAAAGGCCCTCAAATAATCATGTATTGTACCCGTCATTATCATTACCTTTATTTTTCTTTTAAAATCGAGTGCCTGTTTTTTTCATTTATTTAGATAACAAAGAAAAATAGAAAAATAAGAAAATCAACAAATTAATATGAAAGCATCCAGTGTAAGGTTTACAACTTGTGAGAAGCAGTTTGTTGGCAAGTCAATTGAAAGTGGCATTGTAAGATCTTATTTTCTCTCAGATTGTTTAATGGTCACATATTTTTGCTTCAAATAAGTCTTATAGCATACCAGCTAGTTGAGTTAAAAAAGTTTCCGTAATTTTTAAATTTCATGATACAAATTTTGATAACAATCCTGTACATTAGGCCAAAAAACCCAACATTTTCTCTTGACTCTATTGTACTTTTACTTTCAGAGATTGGATGGTCGACAAGCATATGATTACAGAAATCTTGAAATCAACTTTGGATTAGATTATGGCTATTGTGAGGTCACATTAGGAGATACAAGGTCTGTCTAGAAACTACCATTATCAGGGTTACTTTCATGGTGGAGAAATGCTTTTTTTCAGAAAAGGTTTAAATACATGCTTTAGAAGAAGAGGGAAGGGCAATGAATGTCCCTTACTCTAGCCCCTCAACCTATGTGTGATTCTTGCACTGCAATTCTTTATAAGGTACACTAAGAATTTTGATCATCAAGATCATCTTTAAATGGGTAAGTAACCTGAGGTCTTACAATACGAAATTGAAAATTAAAACAGAGATGTCATTTCATTTTTACACGGCAGTGAAGTTTAACATCTTGAAGAATTTTATTAAATTTTTACTTGCTTTATTTAGAGCACTTGCACAGACGTCTTGTGAGTTGATCAAACCATTAGATTCACGACCAACTGATGGCCAGCTCTTCATCAATGTTGACTTATCACCTATGGCTTCCTGTTCCTTCGAAAGTGGAAGGTGGGACATTATTTATTTTCTTCAAATGGAGTTTAAATTCAAAGTTTTAGTTCCTAAGAAGAAAAAATTGCCAATTGAACTTTTAACTTTAAATTTTAGATATTGCACTTGATGAGTACTTTAAATTACTCTTTTCTGTTTAGACTCCTAGTTCTTTTTACTAAGTTTTCATTTTGTATATTTTTATTTTATTTTTTGACAGAATGACAAGTGAAGGGGTTGAGATTAACCGACTGATCGACCGAGTACTAAAAGAATCTAGACCAATTGATACTGAGTCTTTATGCGTTCTTGCCGGAGAAAAGGTTTGTTTTCAACACAGAAATATTTGTGTGTTATGTGTATCATTTTTTTCGTACATTACAACAAAATGTAAATTTTTTTTTAGAATATTGAATTTATGTAAACTTAAAATGTAGAAGCAGCAAATTAATAGAACAGAAAAATGAAGCGACTGCTTATGTAGAAATTTGCGTCATCTTTCGTGACTTCATCAGCATATCATATCATAGAATTTATGTAATATATATAAGTCTGATAACCTTTTTGTGAATATTCATTCTAAATATTTGTTGTGATTTGTCTTGTCCTTTTGTTTTGTGGGTTTTGTTCTCTGTGTTTCCATTGAATAGTTGAAGGTTTCATACTTCTAGACTATATAAAAAACCTTAAATTATTTTTTTTTCAATATTCTACTTTTACTTTTAATATTATTTCGAATTCAAAATTTTAGGTTTGGTCGGTTCGTGTTGATGTTTTGGTTTTGAATCACAGTGGAAATATCTTGGATTGCTGTTGTATAGCTGCCATTGCATCTCTGGCCCATTTCAGGTTGGTTTTCCGTATGATATCCTGTCCTACATTGAGTAAACGATAATGTATCGTGTTAACTGTAAAAACAGGAATATCTGAGTTGAAGGACATCATTCAATGTATCTCCTATTTGCTTTACACAGCAGTTTTGTACGAAAGAAAGAACAACTTTCTCCCCCTCCCTTGCTGAGCGAGCACAAATTATGAGAATTCAATTTTGTTAATTCTGCTATGTCAGCATTAGAGGCTCGCCTCCTTTCCATGTAGGCTTTATTATTAATCTTCTGGTCATTCTTTCAGGCGACCAGATGTTACGGTAACTGGGCATGACGTGACAATTGTAAGTTTGATTTTTTGTCTGGATTACCTTTCGGAAGGTATGATCCTTCCCTATTAAAATTGTAGTTTAAAGAAGATATTTGGGAGATTTTAACCTGTCTGTAGTTTTAGAATATTGTAATGGGGTGCAATATATCCAGTGGTGTACTTAAACATTTACTCTTGAAGTAGTACTGAAAATAAATCTTGGGACATTGAATTTTTCTATTTTCAGCATTCGTTGAAAGAAAAGGAGCCAGTACCTTTGAATGTTCATCATATGCCCATCTGTATTACTTTTGGATTTATCGAGGACGAAAAGAAAGGGTTTGTCACTTTTCGTTCTAAATACTATGTCATGGGTTTCGCCTACAGAAATTATTTAGAAGTTTTATGAAGTTGCTTGTAAGAAGAATTTTTTATTAGGAAATTTTTTCAATTTTCTACTGGGGGGTTTTCACTTAAGGGTCGAGCTTTCTTACTTGAGATTCACAACACTTGGGTCACCCCAAGGGTCATATGAACATATCAACCAAATTGAATCTCTGACATCCAGGGGAAACATACTGGGCACCCCCCCCCCTGGATTCTGGGGGGGGGTTGAGGATTTTCAGATTTTTAAAAATAGGTGGGGGTTGGGTTGATGAGAAATTTCAGGTGGGGGTAACCCTATGTAGGTGGGGGTAACATTTTTCAGGTGGGGGTTGTCAAATTTTCTGTATTTAACTTCGTTTGATTTTGTACTTTTTTGTCTTTTTCAACTTTCCACATACTATACTAGATAAAAATATAAACAAATGACCAATTTTAATGAGTGAGTGTTCAAACAAAGCACATCTCTTTATATCCATTACCTATGACATATGTTTCCTAAAGGAAAAAAGGATAAACTGAATTTTCAGGTGGGGGTTAAAAGATTTTACAAATTTAGGTGGGGGTTGCTGAAAAAGGTGGGGGTTGGGCTGATATGAGATTTCAGGTGGGGGTAACCCTATGTAGGTGGGGGTGACCTTTTTCAGGTGGGGGTTGGAGGGGTGTTGCCCACTATGGGAAAGTATGATAACGCCATTCCCAGACTTCGAATGAAAATTCTTCGGGTCGCCATCGGCTCACTTTGAATAAAAACATTCCATCAAATTGATAAAGATATTTTTTGTTCTCATATCAACCATCTGTATTACTTTTGGATTTATCGAGGACGAAAAGAAAGGGTTTGTCACTTTTCGTTTAAATACTATGTCATGGGTTGCGCCTACAGAAATTATTTAGAAATTTTATGACGTTGCTTGTAAGAAGAATTTCGGTTTAGAGTTTCAATTTTCATTTTTATTTCCTACTTGAGAGTCATCATAATAATTGAGGAGAGAGGGTCTCGAACATATCAACCAAATTGAATGTATGAAAAGGGAAAGCATGAAAATGCCACTCCTAGACTTCGATTGAAAATTCTTCACGTCACACTCGTTTGCAAAAAGAAGGGATAAATATATTGGAGTTTTTTTGGTTTTTTTGTAACCCTTAGGGGGACTGAAATTAGATATTGTGATTTTTACAATCCTTAGAGGGATTTTGAAGGTCCAAAAAAGGCATTCTTAAGGGCAGCACATGCCCATACACTCCATTGCCTAAGTACCCCCGGACTTTCAGCTTACTTTGGTTTAAAAGTACTTGGTACTGCTTTGTTTTCATCTCGCCAAATTGATGAAAATATTTTTTGTTTTCACACCATTCAGCCAGCAGTTGATCATAGACCCTGAAGAAAAGGAGGAGAGTATTATTGATGGCAAACTAATGATGGCTTTCAATATCCACAATGAAGTGTGTTGTGTTCAAATGAGTGGTGGTGTATCTGTCGATTATGAACAGGTTTGCCGAAAAGCTTTATTCTATTTCTGAAAACCATGCACCCTTTAAGAGATATTTTCTAAAATATCCACAACGTAAATGAAGGGAATTGCATCTTTGTGTTTTAGGTTGCTAACTAATGTTCTTTCGAGATTCTCTCAAGATTCACTTTGTTTTATTTATTGGGGTTGAACTGGGCATTGTCTGGGAACTGTGACAGTTTAGATGTACATGTCTGGAAAAGTTGATGTTGATTTCTTTTAGCGTGCTATAAGCTTCTTGTGCAAATCTCTGAGTATTTTCTGTAATACCTTATGGTATGACACACGTAAGAAAAAACTAGGTGAAATATTTTTGAAAGCGCAGGTAATTTGTTTCGAAATACTCGATGGTTGTAGGCTTGTGTGTGTTACGATCAAACTATCAAGACCGTTCTGAATACGAATGTTCACTGGAAGCCCTGAAGCCCCAGTGGAAAATATTTGAATAGTATATTGCTAAGCCATGTGAAATACACACAGAAAGATAAAACAATAGCTTAACATAATATTAATTCATAATATAAAACTTAATTTTCATAGTGTCCTTCAGGGTCTCTCCCCCCCCCCCATGCCTAGAATGAAAATCCCCCCCCTCGTTTTTCAAAAAAAATTCTTCCCAACATACGTCCTTTTGGCCTCTAAACCCATTCCAGGGGGGGGGCACTATGATTGACTTCAAGAGGAATTTGCAACCATGACATGGGTTATGAAGAAAAGGTGTTTGTTTAATTGTTTAAGATATCCAGTTGAGCAAACACTCAGATAATGGAATCATAAAAACTCAAACTTGGCCAAAGATGAAGAAAATTAAAATATTCAAGTCGATAGACCTTTTCATAAATTACGTCACGAACATCACTTGGCTCGTATTCAAACAATTACCATGGTGATTATGTCTCTTCAGATCTTAAATGATTTTTTTATATGTAGAAAGTAGTTTTAATAAAATTCGCTGGGAGTTGATCACCATGGCAATAATTTCGAGGTAAGTGATGTTCCTGACGTAGTTTATGAAAAGGTCTATTGGAACGGTCAGTTAATTATCGGGGTATTTTTATATTGGAAAAAAAATGACATGGCATATTGCTCTTTCCCAGTTTGATCAACGCTGAACGAATATGAATTATTATGCTACGTTTGATTTGCCCTGGCCTGGATATTCATGATATGCGCCATTGCAATGTCTTCTGACATTACATAACGTATAACAGCTGATTGGTTGTAATAGACGTAAATCAGTCAATACGTCACTTTCAACCAATCAGCTGTTGGGTCTTAGGAAGACAAAGCAATGATGCATATTATGGATAGGCCATAAACTCTTTTATTATTTTGATGTTTCTGGTATACCGTATTTTTAAAGTCGTTTAACATTCCAAATTCAGAAGGCAGCGCTTGTCGACTTTGTCAACTCGAAAATATCGCTTTCAGCGAAGAATTTACCGGCCCTGTGTTTATAAACATCTAGGAAAAGTAGGAAGCGAACAAAATATATTTGCAACTCAAAAATTCAGGCTAGATTCGTGCTGGCGATCAATACTTATTTTTCAAGCTATCGTTAATCAGGTTTACCTGTTGTTTATTTTACAATTTCTTAACTAAACTTTATGACTGATGGAACATTTCATTCGTGCACTTTTAATTATATTAACCTCATTCAGGACTTTTTTTTACTGCATATCATCTGCTCTTGCTGAAAACAACCTTTTCAACACTCTGACCTATAGTTAAGGTTTTTAAATTTACCGTAGAACATTCCCTTCTTCGCCTCAAAGGATCAAAATCAGCAAAAAAAGTTTCGTATACTAGAAAGAGTTTAAAGTTGACCGGCAAATATTTATTTTATAAAGCTCTACAAGTCCTGCACAAGCTAAATATTTAAAGGTCGCAGTTCGTTTTAATTTGAGAGTTTGACATGGAAATCGTCGAGGTTATTAGAAGTTCAAGTGACCGTAGCATGAAGGTAGAGCATCCAGCTACGGTGCGCAAGATTGTGGGTTCGATCCCCAGCCGGGTCATACCAAAGATTCCCAAAATGGTACTTGATGCCTCTCTGCTTGATGCTCAGCAACTAAAGAGACGGATCAAGGGTAAGTGGAGAAATTCAGGGAAAGGAGTGGCGCCCTCCCCTACCTTCGGGTAGACAGCTATACGAAAAGGGAGCCTTCGGGTCGCCCTCGACTGCGGTCGCAAACTTACTTTGCTTTTAGAAGTTCAATTACGATATTCTCACCATCTCGGTGGTCAATTTAATCTAAGTGAGATCAAAACATCCTTCTGAAATTGTCGTTGAATGATGAAAATCTTGAGTTGAACGAAACACATATAGTGTCTTGGGAATTTCAGCATATGACAGTATAATCTCACCAATTTTTGACCATTTGATAAATTAGGTATCTTTGATATTGTTAAACATGCTCTAATTCATTAAATGGTCAAAAATCGGTGAGAATATACTGTCATCTGCTGAAATTCCCAAGACAATTGTGCTCCATCCCATTTCCAGTTTCCAATTTACTTTAGTCAGTAAAGTGAAACCTGAACCGTTAAGTCAGTCAGAAGTATGAGGTTATCGATATGTTTGTCTATTTTATTGTTCTTGTATGTGCAAAATGTGCAAATTACAGAAGCCAAATCTCGAACCAGCAATAAAATGAAAAACAATTGGAATATGAAAAGACGACCATTTTGGAGTAAACATAATCGCGATAGAAAAGGCCGGAAAACAACTACTGCGGTCACATTAACATCGGCAACAATGACAACCACCCTATCAACAATGACGACCACCCTGTTAACAGAAACGACCACCCCAACCACAACGAGCCCAACAATAAATTTCCGAATGCCTCAGGTACCGGACAGCAATCGACCACCTGGATGTCAGCTCGTGACATTCCTTAAAACTATCGATGTATGCGTACAAAATAACTTTTGCATAACGGTTGAATATTATGAAAATGTGTATTTATGCTTTTAATTAAATATTCATCATAACCCTGAAATCTTTTTTACTTTCTTTCCTTTCTTCATGTGAAAATCCTCGGAAAAAACTCTGAATACCGTCCTTGTGTGACAACTGTTTTATAACTTGATACGACATATGTTTTTAGGTCAATTTCTCAATCACAGTAGTTTTCGAGTTCCTTTTATTTTCGCACACCTCTTAAAATAAAGTATTGGTGCACCCTATAATTTTCGCGAAACTCTTGACTCACTTCTAATTTTATTTTAATTCTTTTGACGAAAAGGCCATGAAATCATGAAGGTTTTTAGTCTGCACTTTAGCATCTTATACACCCATAAGGTATTTTTAATCTAAATGGAGGGCTTTGCATTAGTTATCGCATAGTGCAGAATGCAATATGTGTAATATCAAAATCAAAACCAACATTTGAGTTTTTTGTCTCCTCTAAAAAATGGAAGACGAACAATTTTTGATTTGTTTTAATTCGTGCTATGGCATTCCAAAGGCTTATAGTAATTTACGGAATAAAATTCCGCCTTTTAATTTACGGAATTTTATTCCGCAAATTACTAATCTACGGAATACGTTGATATCTCTTGAAGCAATAGAGGTATATTGTTCAAAATTCACACATGTCTTCATAATGGATCAATGCTGCTACATGCCAAATTTGGGAATATGAAACTTACGTAAACCGTAATTACGGCCAATAAAGCATTTAGTGCCGTACTGATTACAAAAATTCCGCAAATTACTAATCTACGGAATTCTTAAATAACTTTCGAACCGTTGAATATCCTATAACGAAATTTGGCACGTATCTTCGTATCCGTCTGCTTCACATAAATTAAATCTCCTACCCGACGTGGGAAGTAGATACGTAAGAAAAACGTAACGTGACATAGTGCAAGAATACAAGTCTGCGTATCTCTGGAACGAATATGTTTTTTAGAGAGGACTTTCATAATATACCTTACGTGTTCACACGAAATTTGGGCTTGTTGGTCAGATTTCTCTTTAAATTATAGCAGTTTTAAGTTTTGGTGGTGAACGGTTATGGGATGACTACGTGATTTTACGTTTTTCTTATGTAACTCCCGTCAACAAGGTACCACAGATCTGATTTTTGGCATGAAGCAGCGTCTTTTAGATACTAACACACGTGCTAAATTTCGTTGCAAGATATATAACGGTTCGAAAGTTATTTTAGAATTCCGTAGATTAGTAATTTGCGGAATTTTATTACGCAGATTAGTAATTTGCGGAATTTCAACGTAACTCTCGATGACGTCATTGTATTGGTCTGAAATTTTTCATGTGAGCTTTGGTCACAAAGAGGCTACTCTGTGCAAATTTTCATGTTGGGAAACATATTCGTTCCAGAGATACGCAGACTTGTATTTTTGCACTACGTCACATTACGTTTTTCTTACGTATCTTCTTCCCACGTAGGGTAGGAGATTTAATTTTTTTAGAGAGGACTTTCATATATACCTTACGTGTTCACACGAAATTTGGGCTTGTTGGTCAGATTTCTCTTTGAATTATAGCAGTTCTAAGTTTTGGTGGTGAACAGTTATAGGATGACCTACATGATTTTACGTTTTTCTTATGTAGCTCCCGTCAACAAAGTACTACAGAGCTGATTTTTGGCATGAAGCAGAGTCTCACGGATACTAAGATACTTGCCAAATTTCGTTTCAAGATATGTAACGGTTCGAAAGTTATTTGAGAATTCCGTAGATTAGTAAATTGCGGAATTTTATTCCGCAGATTAGTAATTTGCGGAATTTCAACGTAACTGCCGATGGCGTCGTTGTATTGGTCTGAAATTTGGCTTGTGATTTTTTATCACAAAGGGGCTTCCCTGTGCAAATTTTCATGTTGCGAGACTTATTAGTTGCGGAAATACGGACACTGGTATTTTTGCACTACATCGAAATACGTTTTTCTTACGTAACTCCTGTCAACAAGGTTCCACAGAGCTGATTTTTGGCATGAAGTAGAGTCTTACTTACTTTTTAAAGAAACGTCTATTGGCACTGTTTAGGGTTACATACCCGCAAATTGACCTAAAGGTCAAATTTTGCACCACTCTTCGGATTGCGCATTTGTTTAATTTCAAAGATAAAATACCTTTAAGGTTTCGAGCTTGGATTGTGTATGGAATGCACTGCACAAATTGCAATTCTTTCTACGTGGGTAAGACCAAAAGACATGTCGCCACCAGATACAAAGAACATTGTAACCCCGAGAAACCCTCCGCGGTTACAACTCACATAATGACTGAAAATCATGATTTTTCCATAGATAATATGAAAGTTTTACATAATAGTAATTATCGGATCGATGAAGAGCTTTATATAAAAGAAACGCTGATCATAAGGGACCTCAAACCGGACTTGAATGAGCATGTCTCTTCATTCCCCCTTGAGCTCTTTTAGGATGTATGCGTTCCTTTGTGAAATTTAACAACTTGTAATTACCTGGTAGTAATTTTTTAATTTTGTGATTTTTTGAATGTTGTAAATTGAAATTCGTTTTGATTTTTTTTTTACTATACTTGTGATCATGGTGCAAAGAAGACACCGAAACGTCAAACATGAATAAAATTAAATTTTTAGTTTTCACTTTTTTTATCAAATTTATCTGGCCCAGCAAGAAATTTTTAGAGTCTTACGGATACTAAGATACGTGCCAAATTTCGTTATAAGATATACAATGGTTCGAAAGTTATTTAAGAATTCCGTAGATTAGTAATTTGCGGTATTTTTGTAATCAGTACGGCACTAAATGCTTTATTGGCCGTAATTACGGTTTACGTAGGTATCATATTCCCAAATTTGGCATGTAGCAGCATTGATCCATTATGAAGACATGTGTGAATTTTGTTATTATTTGCACTGTTTTTGGGGAATGACACGTTTATGCACTCGTTCTAAGCCAATCAGATTGCTCATATTTTTTGCACCATACGATAATTCTAAAAAGAAGACACTTAGTTGAGATTTCTATGCATTTACAATGATTTTTAATTCGCGCATCTTTTTTAGCCCCATTAATTTTCGGGCACTCGGCTACACTTAACTGGGACTAATGTTTATTTCATGTTGATGGAAAGATAGCAACAAGGGCTAATAAAAGTCAACGAACGGACTAACGTAAAAATGAGTTTTAAAAGAAATCTAAGAAGGCAGGAATGACCGAATGTAAATATGATATAGCGCTTAAAAGGACATAAAAGTAGTAAAATGTAAACATTGCGTGAACCACGTGTGATTAAAGAGAACAATTAAAATCACGTGTCCAAAGCAAACTTGTTAAACGATTGAAACAATCAAAATCAGCCATATTTATTTGTCTCGATTTTTTATTTTGACATATTTTGTTTTGATTTTGTATCCCGCTGCATACGGTTTGTTTACAAATTTCGTCAGTACGTTTATGTCCCTTTAATGCCAGATTTGGGCAAATTGAAAAAAACGCCATCAGTGTTTTAAACTCGTTTCCACTACACTATGAATATATCAGGCCTTTCTGATATCTGATATTCCCATGGCGGATTGGCGGCCGCCCACGCTAAAGCTCTAAAGGAGCGGAGCAATTTCCCATCGGAGAGAAATGATAGTCGGCTTTTGATGTGCCGCACCCCCAGTCGGGGTCAACAGCCTTTGCGCGTAAACCTATAAATATTTCGGTTGGACCCGCCAATCCCCGATAACGAGGGCTGGGTTACCAGACCTCCCGCTGCAAAATTCTTGACGTATGTAAACCTTCCAAATGTTGAAAATTTTCCCGACCTTTCAGAGCTTTAGCGTGTCGGATGAAAATTTCACCATCTGGGTGCCAGATAAGCCTTTCTTTCGATTTCAATAGAATCATGAAATGCTAATATATTTAATGAAGCAAGTGTTGATTATCCCAGTGATAAGAATATAGAAGTTAATCGAATTTAGTACTTAAAACTTATTTCCTTTCAAAACAGAAAAGGAGGGGAAACAGTTTTCACCATGAAGTCAAGAATTGCAATAATTGTGCTCTTGCTTACAATTACCACGACTCATTTTAACCAGTTCATTATTGTAGCGGCGCAAGATAACTATCCAATGCCGCTTTCGTCAGAGCCTGATGTAATTATACGTAATAATTGTATGACGACGCAGGTATACAAGACAGAACCAATTTTTATTGGGAACGACTGCTTCTTTATTGAGTACATTGAAGAGATATACATTTGTTGATCGTACTACGGGCACTTCAAGAAGGCAAAAAGAGCGATACTCAAAGAACAAGAGAAGAACTTTAAAGAATATTTATTTATTTGTGTTGTATTTTCTTTCTATGAGCAAATAAATTTCTTTAAATCGACTGCACTTATAGAGTATTTTCACGCTTTCCAACATGTTCCAACGGTGGTGACTTAAGCTCCGGATTATCAAATTTAACATGCAGTGAACATTTAGCATGCAGTGAACAGTGGCAAGAGAAATATTAGACACGGGCTAATAATAACTTACTTTCAATTCTTTGTATATAAGAGCTATTTCATAAGAACAATTTCAGAACAAAACTGAATATTGAAGGAAGGGTTAGATTCTATGCAAGTTAAGGGAAAGTGTCTCAATTTTGTTATTTTCTTAGGATAAGAACAGTCGAGCTTTAAAAAGAAAACTGCTTCTTATAAAAAAAAAGTGTAATTCATCGCTTTGGTAACAGGTATTAGCACATGTATCTACAATCGTGGCTATAACCTGATATCCGGTTACCTTTTACCACCCGCAAGTCCCACCTCTTTCCCTAAAATGATGTTGAAGTTGACGAATTTTTGCACAGTGTTCCTTCCATCAACATTGATATTGGGGGGGGGGGTGTTTCCAGGATTATAGTTTGACCACTTAAATACCTCCAGAACTAAGAGTTATCAGGAACTAAGAGAATAATATCGTTGGAAAGAGGGTTTAAATGTTTGAAGAATCGGCTGAATTCAAGCACAGTGTCCAGTAAAGAAATATTAAAACTAAATTACACTTTTTTTGTTTTGTAGGAACAATTTTATAAGAACTATGAGGCTCAAAATCGCTAAAAAGTAAGAACATTCTAAGAACAATGCTAAGCTTGGAATTACTTATTTCCAAGCAAAGTAATAAAATTATATTTTATTATAAATTCTAATTCAAGGACATTTTTGTCCAAAAAACACCATTAAAAAAGGAAAAACCTTTTTTAAAGCCTGAAATAGCACACATTTGGGGGAATAAACAGAGCAACTTAAATTTGGCGGGAATTTAATTTGGCGGATGACGGAAAAAATTAAATTTGGCGGGAACTTAAAATTTGGAGGATTTGGACCAAATCCGCCAAACTTTCTTCCCACCAAAATTTCTTCCTTTAATGTACTTCGATTTCACCCCATAAATAAGAACAGGTTAAGAACAATTTACTGTTTCCTACATGTTAAAGTGTATTCACTTTTCATATAAAAAATACGGTTTTGTCTTCTTTCCTTTTATTTTAATGTTCTATTTAATTTCTTTTTATTACTTTAATGGGATAAACTTTCGCGGGGATTAAATTTCGTGGATTTCGCGGATTTGGGTGTCATCCGCGAAAATCCGCGAAATTAAGTCCCAATTGAAATTTGGAAGGGCCTCATCCGCGAAATATTTCTAAATAAAACTCAAAATATGTCAGATAAATACTATTTGAATGGTTACTGGCATCAAAGAAGCGCTAATGATGTTTATTTCAACAACCAACATGCATGATTTGGCAGTAAAAGCCACAAAATCGTGAAAATATTGCCACCAAATAGTGCTAACCGCTAACTAGTGCTAACTAATATTTGAATTTCGCGGATAGGCCCAACCGCGAAATTTAATCCCCGCGAAAGTTTATCCCATTAAAGTATTCTACTACCCAGACGATGCTTGTAGACCCAGGATGAGAAATTTCTAATTTCGCTCATTAATTAAATAGGTATTTCCTTCAGGTTTTGCAATGAAAATCACTTTGATAAGACCAGGCGGTAAACCAGAAACATCAGAATAGTGGGGCTGCGTAACAAAATAATCGAGTTTGCGACCGTAGTCAAGGGCCACCCCCGCCCCCTGATATGGCTATCCACCCGAAGGCCCCCACTCTTTTCCTTGGATTGCTCCACTTATTCTTGATCTCTCTCTCTTTAGCATTAAGCAAAGAGATACCAAGTACACACCCCATTTCGATTCTTTTGTTTTCAAGTCAGAAAATTCAGTGAGGATGGGAAAAATAGCAGTTTTGCAGTGAGGATTGGTTTATTTGATTATTTTCAGCGGAGGCAAAAATGAGAGGATAGTTTTCTACCGGGGACGATATTTTGGACAATTTTTCCAGTGGGAAGAACAGAGGTTCCAGTGGGTCTTTGAGAAGGGGTGTCTGCTCAAAAATCTTTTGGTGGTTCCATTGTTATTTGCTTGGAACACTCAACTCTCCTGTCTAGTGAAGACATTTGCTCGTACAATTTGGAAATATTTCACTCGTTCCGGATTTTCCGTATATTTTCCGTATATTGTCGTAAAGTATTTCTCATATTGTACTCGGGGTGTACTCGCAACTGTCCGATAACTATTACGTATTTTTTTACTATCGCCATTTCCTAAATTTTTATTCTTAATATTACGAAATTAAACATACATAGGTTTGAACATTATATTTGAATAACACACATCCATATTCGTCCGTACTAACTTCACTCGTTCTTATGTCCTCATGGCCCATGCATTCTCCAAAATTTCTAAAAGGCCTAGTTCAAATTTTATATCGGTAGTGATTGTCGGTATGTTTGTCGTTGTTCTGGTGTTTCCGACTATAGTGGTGTCCGTCGCTGTGACGAACGTCGTCGGATTTTGCATGGTCTCTTCTGTTGATTTTGTTGGTTGTTGTTGTGTTGTTGGTATTACGACCGTTGTTGGGTTTTGAGTGGAATCGTCTGTTGTGTCTTTGTTTTCAATTTTTACGAGGAAAAGAAAATGGCAAAAAAAATTGACAAAAATTGTTGAGGCGATGCAGTTGTTTTCGGCGGGAGAAAATGAAAAGTATTTTGAGCAGCCGATGGCATTGTCCTCACCAGTTATTAGCCGCCAGGCCCAATGTCAAATATTACTTGACATCGGCATGGAAAGGGCTAGGTAGCTTGTTGGTGGTTGTGCTATCGCTATCGTCGGGGTTTGGCTAACCTCTTTGGTTGTCTTTGTGGGTAGAAGGGTTGTTGGTTGTTGTATTGGCGGCTTAACAGTTTCTGTTATTGCCGTTGGTGTTTCAGAGTTGTTTTGATCACTTCAGTTGTAGTAGCGAGATTATGTATCTGGAATTCTCTATGGCTACGGCTAAAGCGGCGAGGGAAATGACGAGTAAGGCAAGTAATGGCGGGTGAAAGCAAGTTCGATATTTGACGTACGGCATTATGTCGACTTTGCTTATACGGTGTTTTGGTGTTTTTCCCGTACAGAGCAAAGTAGACAACGCAGGACAACGATATGTCGCCTTTGGTGCCGACCCGCATGGGCAGCCCCGCAACCGTAGCCGTAGAATATCTCCGATACATAATCTCGCTAGTGTGTTGTTTTATAAGGCGGCTCTTTAACTGGGACCACCAGCAGGCCTCGCTTAAGTTATTTGATTACATAATCAGTAGAAACACAGTCCTGGCGGAACAACGGTAAGGTGAGCAGGGTGAAGGCTCAAAATGAGATAAGAAAAAATCTCATTTGCTCAAAAGTGGGGAGGCTGAAGTCTCAATGTAATTTTATTTTCTGGAAAACTTTGTATTGCCCTCTATCACACTTTTTGTTACTGGATGCTAATATTAGAGAATTAAAATTAAGTGAGCCAAATGTGTCTTAAACCAGAGCGAATATAAGTCTTAATTACTGCCAAATAGCATGCACAGTAACTAATATCATGAAGGTAATAAAGATGGAGAGTCAATGCCTTTTGTTCTATTCTGATTTATCATCGGAAGCAAACAGCTGTTTGGTTGCTTTGGGAATAAGATGATTAATTTTGGGTATACTCGTAGGAAATATTTAAGATGAATGAAAAGACATTACATTTTTAACAAGTATATTGAAATATAATAGCCTAGTCATGAAAAATTGAAAAAAACTTCACATAATAAGCACAATTCTCCATACTTCTAGGGGGAGCTGCCCATAAAGCCATCGATAGATTTAAAAAAGAATTACGTGTTACGATTAGGAACCTTGTATCGATCATTTTGTCAGAGTATGAAAACCGCTGCCCACCTAGACGTGAAGATTTTAAGATAAGAAACTTTCAATGATAATGTGATGCAACTCTCAATGTTAACAAAATGCCAACCCAAAAATGTGTCCTTATGAAATTAATATACTCTTTTAGTCCTACATCAGTTGAAACTATTTCGAATCGCATTTTAACAAGGATTTTCGGCAAAATTAAGTTTTTCAAAATCAACAAAACAGTCTCTTTCTGTTCTTATAAATTAATAAATTGATGTTTTTTGCTTCCAATGATGGTACATCAAAGAAAAGCCGATTTGAATAGATTTAAAAAAGATTTCAACAACCATTTAGATCATCACCAAGACGTTTTCTCTCCATCTATTTCTTTAATACCTTCATGCTAATATATTGTGATTTTGTGATTTTGAAAATCCGTTAACAATTATGAATTTTGAAATGATTTTATTAATCTGTTTAAAATTCCTTCTGCTTATCCCAGCTGAAAAATCGGGGATCCTCTAGGTTGATACCGACAAACCCCTCCTTGGTAAAATGGTTAAATTTATCCTTTATATTGCTTAAACCTAGCCCCATAGACGGATTATTTGATACCCCTGACAATGTGTCCTTTACTCTCATTATAAAGAGGTATTACTTAGTCCATATTCTTAGTAGGTATATCGGCTAAGTCGAAAGTAAAACTTAATACGATTAAGATGCAGAATATTTATTCGTTCAACAAAATTAAATATCAATACTATATTCCGTCAACGTCTGGTAAGCACATTTTCGACTCTGTTCATCATTTTCGATAGGTCTATTCTTGTCCGTTATTGTCGTTGTCTTGGAGAAAGGCAATAATGATGTCATTACCAAGAAACACCATACCACACAAACTTTAGAAAATGCTTTCATCTTTCATCAGTGTTTATGCTCTTTTTCACAAATTTAGCGAATAAGCTTAGTGACCTTAATATCTATGTGCAACTCGTTTTGATCCTTTTGGCAGGTGTCCCAATTTTTCTTTACTCGAAAAGTTGAGTTATGTTATTACTGTTGATAATTTCTCTTTAAATTAGCCTCTAATTTTGATATTGATGGTGATACGGTCCTTAAGCTCGAACGATTTCGCTGGTCTGAAATTATCAACAACAATAAAGAGAAATAGGAACAGAAGAGAACAATAATGGAACTTCCGCCTTGAATAAAGGCGTGGTTTTAGGAACCGTTTTTAAGATATCATTGTGACTTTTTCAATTTTGATGATAATGTCCACTGCCACCACCATCAATTACAACAAGGTCTTATGACTTGTAATGTAGGTAGTTCTGATCTGTTTTATTAAAATAAGATGTTTTCATGTAGTTTTCACTAAATTACAAGCAATGTTTTAATCTCTGGGTGCCAAGTGAGCCCGTCCCCACAACCGAAACCAAAAATAAAATCTGAAATGGACATTTCCATAGAAACCATTTTGTTGAGATAAGATAACCAACAGTTCTCATAGCCCAAACTATCATTTTAAGATGCAGACTTTTTAATAGGCCATTTCACAGTCGCAAAGCGTAATGGGTAATCAGAACCACTGCGCGCTAATGACGACTTACTATTGGTCCAAAGATTTTAAAAACTTTGAAGATTATTGCGTCTCGCCAACAGAAAGCCGTTATGGAGGCGCAATCAGTCCTGATTACCCATGATTCATTTCGACTGTGAAATGGCCTCTAGAGATTGCTAAAAAGATGTCAATTTTTCAGATACAAAAGACTTATTTCGTAATTCAGTCTTTTTGGCACGGGTCGTAAAAAAGTCGCGGTATTTTACCAACCACCTAACTCGATAAAAATAACTCGATATTTTAAGAACAGTCAGCTCAAGAGGATGTGGTATTTTTGGTACGGACAAATAAAAAGTCGCAGTCGATGAAAAATTAAAGTATTCTTAGGTTAGGATCCCAACACTACCTAAAATTAACATGAAATACATTACATATTATTCTCAATTTTTCGGCTAATTTAATCATGAATCTTGTAAAGTACAGTGGTTGATCCTCAGAATGCAGTTTCGACGTAAATCGTTGATTACAGGTCGCAAAAAAGTGTTAGAAGGATACTTATTATTTAATGAGTTAAAAAAATGCTATATTTTCTCGAGAATTAATATAAATCTTGTCAAAATTTGCCCTTTTTTTAGGAATTTGAAGAGCGATACTTTTTGACTAAGTTTGACGATGGGGCGCGTGATTAGAGCAGGTTATGTTGTAAATATAAAATCACGTTGTATAGGAAGTTTCATATTTATATAAGGAATTCGGAAGAAATCATTCGAAACATATCAGTATTTTGGTATTTGATCCAGAGCCGGTGAATTAACAATAGAATTTTGGGGGCAGTAGATTTTACAAAATTGACGTCAAAAAGATAAACTCGAAAGACAGAAACTTTGATTTTCAATCATTATGATATCTGAATATATATTTTTACACAGTGCAATCAAATAAACTTACTAAATTAACAAAACAAAAAAATTCACGACATTCACGGGACTATCAAAGTTCAATCGCCATTCTTATAAAAAAGCGTGTATTTGATTGTATTTGACTTAAGTTTTTAAGTTCTGTATACCAAAATACCTACATTATACAGACATTATATTCGAACTCAACACAGCCATATTCTGTACAAACTTCACTCGTTCTTGTTTCCTCGCTGCCTTCACATCCTCCAAACATTCTGTGAACAGGTGTCATCGAGGCGATGGTAGTGGGGATGGTCGTTATTGTGTTTGTAGTGTGAGTGTTGTGTTGTGAGCTAGCCGCTGTTGTTTGGGTTGTTGAAGCTGAGGGATGTGTTGTCTTTGGAGACTTTGAAGAGAAATCTGTTGTTCTCATCTTCGGGTTTTCTTGGATGGTTTCAGTTGTCTTGGTGGTTGTAATCGATTGATGAGTGCTTGTCGAGTGTTTCCTTGTAGACATCACGGGTACCGTCGCCGTCGGCAATGTATTTTCCGTTGCCGGTAATGTTATCATTACTGTCGGCCTTTGTCGCATGCGCCATGCCTTGAAGCGTGACCACTTGCTTTTACCGAAGCCCTCGGTTGGTGTTGTTATTATCATCATAATAAAAATGCATTTCCATATTTTCGCTTTCTCCATCATATTGTTTTTTGCAGATTTCACCGTTTTCTTCGTACGATGTTCATCAGAGAATTCATTGACATCGAATAAAGTTGAAGTTTGATTTTCACGTCATGACACTTATATATTTAGTGTTATCACACTTGGATTTTACCAAACGCTAATATAGAAAATTCGATACATTTAAATGATGAATTAGAATTTCCTGAATCCTTATGTCGCTTAATACAGACCAAATATACTCTAGGCGTATTAATTTTTGCGAAGTTGAAAAAAATCGCGAAATTTACGACATTTACTTTCGCGAATTAAATGAAAAGGAATTTTTCGCGGGCATAAATATTTGCCGCGAAGCAGGTATATTTTTAGTAGAAAATTTGAGTTTTCGGTCCATGAAACCAGTGTTTTGATCGTTTAAATGTACTGAACCATAACTTTTACACTAAAGTTTATCCTTGATTTCATCAAAGAGGAAAATTTGAGTAAATTTTCTTTTCAGATTATTTTTCGCAAGCATAAACTTTCGCGAATTGCCATAACAAGAATTTTCGAATTTTGCGAAAAAGGCTAAAATTCGTGAAAATCGCGAAAGCTTCTGCTCGCGAAAGTGAGCCATTGCTGCTGAATAGCGTTACAGGTTGTTGAAATAATAAACCTCGTCTAGCGAAGACTTTGAGCAAAACGGGCGCGACTGAAGAACTTCAGGTTACTCTTATTGAAATGTCTCTTCCCACCCAAACAAATTTCCTGATTTTATGGTATGGTTATTAGTATGATTCAGAGCTTATTCAAAAATCAGGCACTCTAAAAATTGATAAACCCCAATGCACATAATTGACCAAGTTCACTTTTATTTACTAAAATCTTAGGCTGGGATTGTTCTTAACTTGTTATTAGGTTATTGTAAAAATTGATCCTGTGTCTTGCTCTTATTAAATTTGTCTTGCAAAGAAAGCAAAGCGTATAAATATGCAAAAAAATGTGTTTAGGAGGCCTCCTGTAATGCCCAGTTTGAGTTAGAAATCGTCATTTTTGGTCTAACTCGTAAAAATTGGATTGGGATTCATGGTAAAGCAAAAAAAAAAATCAAAAGTGAGTCTTTCCAGCGAGACTTTAAGCTAAGTTTTTGGACCATTTTTGGTCTACCAGTGATCCAAGAACCTCCAAACTTGGCCCTGCTTTACTTGATTCTGTCCTCCAGCGAATTAATTTGAAGTTTTACCACTGGGAATCTTTCTATCACTCAGGCAGGTCCTGACTGCTTTAATTCCTCTAACCTACCCCCCCCCCTCTAACCTACCCCTACCACCGCCTAATCCGCTCTTCCCGCGGCAAGAAAGAGGATACTCTAAGCTATCCAACGAACCATAAAACGAGCTTCTAACTACTTCTAGATCCGGAGATATAAGGCTTTAAAGTTTGAACTAGCGATTTTCTTTTAAAAAATGACCGTGGCACTTAAAGGGTTAAAAGAAGAATCAGTATTTTTTGTCTGTATAAATCTTTCGTTTCTCAAATAACTCCACCGATGTAAAGAACACACTTTTGATGTTTGAGGAATCGATACAAGTTGACAACCAGGGAGTCGACCATACCTGGACGTCAAATCAATGATAGCCCTTTTGGAGTGATATCGATTTGGTCCATTTTCAAAAGATCTTTCGAACATCTTCTTATTTTCGGTGATGGTTTTTGTTTTGGAGAATGGCAACAGTGTCGCGCTAACGAGCCAGAAAAATAGCACGCAAAATATTTTCATCTTTCGCCAGGCTAAGGTGGATTCTCTCCTCTCTTGCTCACAAAATATAGCGAACGAGTTTCTTGGACATTATGACTGTACCACGATTTCTTTCCATCTTTCTTTGAAAGTGTGACAATTTTAGCAGGTGCTTGAAATTTTCTATATTGGCAAGGTTCATTTATTTGTCAATTGTTAGAAGTAACCAACAGTTTATTAAATATTGAAAATGTAATTTTTGTGATTTTTAACCCTTAACCCTAACCCTCTAACTTTGTTCCAAAAAATACACAGTATTCCTCCTGTTTGTTTCTTAGTAGTCCGTTTGGTTGACGGTGCAACCTTTTCTGAGAAACTTGAAAATATAAACAAATAGAAAAAACTTTTCAGGAAGATTATTTATTTTCAAGAGTTCGACAATATATCTGTCTTTATTCTGGCTTTCCTCCTTTTTTGAAAGACTGGAGACGTCAAGAATGGTATAGTTTGACTAGAATTTAGGTGAGAATTCGACCCGCACCAGTAATCCCTCACAAGGTAGTCAAAAAGCAATGTGAAAACCGGCAACAGATGACATGACGTCACAAAACGACATGACAAACCTCATCGTCGGGGGAATCCCTTGGGAGCAGTTGGGTGTGTTTTTCATTACCTTAAGGTGAGAGTCACATGAAGTTTTGAGATTTGGTGAAAAAATTATCGATTTCGAGATTTTGCGCGTTTTATGACCCTATACCCTTTCTGAACACACTCTGAAAATTTTAAGGCCGTAACATTTATATTTCCTGAGATATAAGGTTTTTTCTAGACCCTGATCTAAAATATTTTCCTTAGCAACGAAAAATCATACCCGTTGCTAGGGCCCGATTTCTTAATGGTTGATCTAAACATAGGATCGTGACATACCAAACGAAAGATCTTTTTACGCCCTTTTCGGGCGTCTAAATCAATACCGCCTTTTTTCGCGGGATTTCCTAATATGACCTAATCAAAGATGGTAACCAAAGAAATGATAACATGCGGCTAAATCCTGACAATGCGGATCTGTTTTTCCACTTCCTATCTCTCGATCTCCTTGTCTATTTTCTGACTTTCTGACTTAGTTTCTCATTTCTGACTGAGTTTTCATACCTGTCAATCATTTGTCCATCAATTTCGACCAGTCTAATTTTCGCACCGAGTGGGATTCGAACCACCACCAAAGAAAGACCTTCAGATTCGGAAGCCAGCGCTCTATCCCTTGAGCCAGAAAAAATGCACGCTCGCCACCCTCAACGGGGGAAAAGAAGTAAAAAGGGGGAAAAAAGAAGTTGCGCAATCACGAGCAGAGTGGATTCATTTTAATTAAATGCACCTTTGTTTTGAAGGCGCGAAAGGAGGCAAAATGGTAGCGCGAGAAGGCTTTTCTCTGTGAATGCCGAGGTACGCTATATCATTAAAGAAATCCCAGCGTACCAGAACATATATATCCTCTGTCAAAGAATATATAAATGTCTGGATTTTTGATTGTGGTGTAAAAATTGCCTCAGAGACAGGGTACTTCTTGCCAAATATCTACTTGTGGTTCCCATGTCACATAAAAAAACAACGTATTGGGTTTTTATCTCGGCTATTTGTATTATATTCATGCGTATTACTACTTTGAATACGGTAAATTGGGAGTAAATTAAACTTTTTGAAAACATTTAAGCACTTTGAGACATAGGGAAAAAACATACTAATAACTTGCAACAACAGTTTATGTTTTCTTATAATAATAAATCGAAAGGATAAAACGAAATAACTCAGCAATTGAATTTTGAAAGATTGCTCCACAACAGAGTTATTTTGATATAAGTGAAATATGAGGCAAATCTGGTTTAGATATTTGAGAGAATTCTATATGGTGGGGTGTAAAAAACATCAGAGAAAGAGTTTGTCATTGTATTGTAGGAGTACTATTTTCTAAAACATTAAATAAATGAGAAGAAACATGTTTCTATAAAGTGTTATACCCTAACATACAGAATAAAGTATCCCAAAGAAGAGATTTTTTAGGTTAAAAATCAGTCTAAAAATATTCATGGTAAGTTTTCACGATGACACCTTTTAAGTCAAAATTTTAATATGTCATTTTCTAAGAGTTTATTACAAAGCACAATAGAGTAGGCTACCGGTCCCCAGAGATGTTTCCCTGAATTAGCCGCTCAAGACGGCGGCTTTCCAACAATTCCTACTGAAATTGAATAACAAAAAATATATATTTTAGATTAATTTCATGTGTGATAAAGAATATACGATATAGGATATATTATTGGCACACATTTACCCACAATTGTTTTTAATTATATTATAGTAAATAGTCAAAGTGACAGCGCAGTAGACAGCCGGCTTAAGCAAGAAAATTGACCAAATCCAGTGATTTATCATTTTGGCAATGCCTTTATGAAAAATATACCAATATTTACAAAGTTTCTGCAGAAGCTACATTAAAGTATGCTTGATTGAAGTCTTAGTAAAGGTTTTTTCTGAATGAATATGTGTCTATACTCCATTTTATAAAAACCACAGTTGTCGGGCGGGCACCGGTCAAGCACAAAACAAGGGAAATGGTAAACGGCTAACACCTGCAACGGGCCATAACTTTATGAAAAATGAGTCAATTTCTCCCAAATTTCTGCATAAGCTTTACTGAAGTATAAGCTTAATAAAGTTTCAGTAAAGGTTTCTTCCTACTTGTACATTATTCAAAATGACAATGTCCGTCGGAACAAGCATGATAACTCTAGCCATACTCCACGGTACCAATTCATTCCTTTAGGCCATAACTTTATGAAAATTTAGTCAATATTTTCCAAATTTCTACAGGAACTGTATTGAAGTATACTGAACCTAATTCTAATAAAGGTTTCTTCTAAATAAATCTGTATCCATGATGTAAAATAAAGGTGACGGCCGTCAAAAGCACGGTTAGGATTGTTGAAGTCCAGTTTGGCCTAATACTTCATGAAAAATTGATCAATGTTTCTCAAATTTATACAGGAGCTGTACTGAAGTATGCTGAGTCAAATTCCAAAAGAAGTTTCTTCTACATAAGTCTGTGTCAGAAATGTAAAATCAAAGTAATAGCCGGTACAATCATGAACATTGGCCGTCTCCAGCGGTGCATCATTTTGGGTCATAACTCCTTCAAAAATGGAGCAATCTGTCTCAAATTTCTACAGGAGCTGTAATGAAGTATGCTCAATCGAAATCCAGTTGAGTTTTCTTCTGAATAAAATCGTGTCCATGATGTAAAATCAAAGTGACCAACCAACCAAGTACAAGAAATCAGTTCTGCATCAAACATTCAAATTCCACAGCAAAAGAAAAAAGAACAAAAAAACTCCCAGTAAATTGGGATTAGAGAAACCAACTACTCTATCACAATTTTTAATACTTTTCATGTTCTTATATCGTTGATTTGGTAGTATATTTCATAGAAAATGAAGAAAGAAGAAATTTCAGTCAAAAATTCTGCTTGAAGCTGTGAAGGCTTATCCACTTCGGCAGACATCTTGTTTTGATTTTTTTAACAAATCAGATCACTAGAATTCTCTAATTTTGCCGTGAACCAATCAAAACGCGGGATTTCAAAATAAAGCAATATGATTGGTCAAAATAGAGAAATAGAGAATTCTTTTGTCGGAAAATAGAGAAAATAGAGAATTCCCGTGAAGTGATTGGTTAGAATTCTCTATTTTTCTCTATTTCAACAAAAGGCCTATTGTTCAAATTCTCTATTTTTGATGGAATTCCGAGTGCTTTTCTCTACACCATCGCCGCACAGCAAAATCACGCAATTCATAACATTTAATACCAAACTGGCAAAAGACGGGGGTAATGTTATTATAATATGGGTAAAAGTACCCCTTTTTTAACCGGACTGAAATTCGAGCCGTTACTAGCAACCCTGCGGGGCCCAAGGCGCCGAGTATGCACCCGGCACAGTGACAAGCCGTTACTAGAAACCCTGGCCCTACATTGAAGACGCCAAAAAATAAAAATTTAAAGTTTCCGCATTGTCAGGATTTAGCCGCTTCTTCTAAATGATATTTTTAAAAACATACAAATTTTGGAGGCTGTCAGCCAGTCAGCAGTGATTTTGACTATGAAAACTGCTTTAATTTGGAAATGTTGGATTGACTGATGACATTTTTAGCTCTTTAATGTCATTCTTCTCAACTAAGAAAGCTTGAGCTAGGTGAAACCAAAGACTTGATTCTCAAACTCAACGTTTTCGATATGAACTTAGTTTGACGACACCGAAAAACTTATTAAAGGACGAAGACCAAAGGCATATTCAATGATGTATCTATTTAAAGATCCAAGTGTTAAAGGAATTGAAAGCCTGGAGGCTGGTTTAACAATTGTATGTGATGAATTATTGAAGGTCTGGGGCACTCCCTCTGCCTGCCTGCGCCTCCGCCCTTTGCTTTGGCTGGATTATTTACATTCACGAAGAAATCGTGCACGGCTAGATGTCCAAGTGGATTCTTGTATCACAACAGATCAACTTGAGATTAACCTATAACTGGCAGAATCAGTGAGGAAAATATACTAGGATGATCTATTACATTGAAAATATGGTTTTTGTTGTGAAAACACATGTAAATTTTGACTTAGATCAAGGTTGATGTGGAGTTTGGCGCAAAATTTTAAGGATTGACGCACATCACGTGAAAGTGATAATTTGGAATTTCTGGACTATTTTGATATTTCAAAGCCATTTTTAAAGTATATAAAGTAGAACTATAGTCCATTTTAGTCAAACAGCAAAAGAATTTTGTAAAACGGTCGATTTATTACAGAGAAATAGAGATATATATCTACTTCTGACTTTACGGACCGTTTTCTCAAAATAGGTTTCAGGGGGTTTTCGCACACCTTGGCAACGTTTTCTCAGGATTGACAAGTGCTATGGACTTGAAATTTTCAGTAGAAATTCAATTTGTGGTCTAGAGTGTTATGAATGGATTACATTTTTGAAAAAATACTTTTTAGATTTCTAAATTCAAAAAATGCATTTTTTAGCTTCCAGACCCCCTGGAATTAAATTTCAAAAAAAAATTCCATTCATAACACTCCTTATCCAAATATTAACAAGCTGCAAAAAAAAATTTTCTGATAGGTTTTGTAGATTTTCCTAAAGCGTTGACACAATATTTTCACAGCACATTACCCCCTGGCTGGTTTTACCCCCATCTTGGCTATTTTAAGACTTTTTTTTACATTTTTGAAATCATCTATTGTTAAGTTACCTCTGTAGAAAATTCATTTAAAAATCTCTTCAAGTTTAAAAGTTATACAGGAAAATGTAAAAAATCAACTTTCTCAATTTTTCATGTGACTCCCACCTTAATTCCATTAATTTTCGCGCGCCTTTTGTTTTCGCGCAGAATACATGCGCGTAAATCGTCAAAAACACTAAAAAGAGGATATCTTTTTACTGTTTTTGAAACAAAACTGCAAGATGCGCAAAAATTAAAGAATGCGCGAATAATCTATTTTACGAGCTGCGCGAAAATAAAAGGCGCACGAAAATTAACGGAATTTAGGTATTTCGAATCTCTCAATTTTGGGTGTTTGGTCGATTTTTATTGCTTTAAAGAAATCCGACTTTTTGTCAGCTTGGGAGAAGTGAAAAACGGCCCAATATAGTCGCAAATTTTGGCAATGCTGGTTGTTTTTGCTTTGTTTTTGATAGACTGGTGAATTAGAAATCAATCCCGGTGAATTCTTAGCAATATATTGATTAGCGTGAATATGTACCTGAGGCTGCAAACTGATTTTTTTAGGCTGGCGAATTGAAAATTCTTTCGTGCCTTGTACCGGCGAAATTTGTCGATCGCCGGACCTAAATATGACCCCCTGGCTTTTAAATTTAATCTTCATATCTTGAAGTACTTTTGGGGAAAAAACCCTAGAATCTTCACTAGGTAAACCATTCGTCTATTGAAAAAGAGAAGTCAAGATACACCTTCATTACCCCGTTGATGGTGGCTATATACTAGACTGGAGTTGTTTATTATAATGCGTGTAATACAGTAGTATAGGCGTTATATGATAATACGATAATTGTTACGGGATTAGTTTGTATACTAAAATTTGTTCCCTCCATTACTTTTTGTTTTATTTCTACTATATCTGAATTAGTCGTCTAGCTTGCTAGACTAGCTATATACAGATGTATTTTTATTCGGTAATGCCGCCTTTAAAGTAGGGGGTTTTCGATGCGGGAAGCAGCAAGAATCATGACCTGCATGTAACCTAGTAGGGCTGGATTGGGTTAGGTTAGATTAGGTGTATGTTTCTTTTCTTTAAAGTTGATGTAAAGTAGTACAATGTGTACGAGGCTAATCAATAGCAACAAGGTTATTCAACAAAGGTTATTCTGAGAAGCTTGAAAACACAAACAAAAGGGCTAAACTTTTCAGAAATATTATTTATTTTCAAGAGTTCGACAAAACTGGTGGCCAGGTATCAAGTAGGGTCATAGTGCGGAAAGGGGTCTGACCCCCCCCCCCCTTAACCTTTCAAAATGCGTATTCCCCAAGGATTTTTGCGGACAAAAATAGCTAACAAATATATGTTTGTTTGTTTTTTTTTGTTTTTTTTATATATGATTTGAAAAACTACATTACACTTACGAACATATACTACCTACAAAAACAAACACAGAAAAAATAAATAGCTCCTCCCCCCGCAAGGCACTAAGTGATATCGCCAAGGGCAAGTGTCAAATATCTTTAGAGAGAGAAAGCGAAATAATATAAACTAAGACCAAATAGCAATGCTTAAAAAATAATCTACAATATATATGTAAGCCCCCCTTTTTAAATTATCCCCCTTCCTTGCAATCCCCCCTTTTTTCATGAAAATTTCTGATCCCATTTTTTCATTTTTTCGGAAGGTGTCACCCCCCTTCCTCCCCCCCCCCCCGTTAAGAAAGGGGGATCCTATGCGGGTTGGAATCAGGTTGTAATCAGTTATTTCGACTCCCCTGCAATAGTTTTGGTTTTTATATCATTTTTTCATAGATTTCAATAACATTCCCAATACAATGATACTTTTAAAAATTGATAGCACTGTTTGAAAATGCAAAATTCGTGAATCTTTTCCGTACGCACTTTATGACAAGTGAACTTTCTTTGTTCACTTATCTTTATCAGCGATAATTCTTTTGGACTTCTTTTTTCTAATACGACTCCATTTGATCTGGTATTAGGAGTCGTGGATGGTGCCAGTTTTGATGCTTCAGCTGACGTCGTTGTTGCCAGTGTTGCGTTCTCCTCTTCTACTGTATCGACCCTTGGTGTTGTCTCTGGTGAAAAAGTGTTCAACTGATGATACGGCTTTTTCTTTCCCCAACTACTATGTGGCCATCTATTCGATACTATCCTTTTAGTAGTTGTGTCATCAAAAGAAGGCTTACTCGTGAATGTGTCTTTAGGGAGAAAAGATTCGCCCAGCACTCTCCCTTCACATAGGCTCACATAACAGGTACCAATGACAAGGAATAAAATCACATAAAATTTCGGTGAAAACATTTTAAAAGGAAAGTAAGCCTTCATAGATCTGATACTTTAGATCTAATAAACCCAATACAAACTCATCCACTTTTTTATCCTACCTTCGTAATGACCGGGGTATTGTTTTATCTGAAAAGTGTTATAATTGGCCTAGCTGCTTGAAATACATGATCTATATGTTGTCCATAGTTTTAGTTTAAGATTCGACTCCCCACAAAGATTGCTTTTTTGGATTTTGCGGTTATTCAAACTTCAGTGCGTTTCGTTTCTTTTCCTACGCTAAGTTTTAGCCAAGTCCACGTCAGTACTTCTAAGTTGTTTTAAAAGATTATAGAAAACACAATTGACGTTCAAAAACCTCAGAATTCTTTTGCAAAAAGCCCCTCTTTAAAGCATTTCTGCAAAATTTCAACCTCCTCTAAACGAAAATGTCTCCAATTTCCTCGAGAAAAAAACAAACCCAAAGATCAATCAGGTTAAAAGAAAAAATGGGATAGGAAAATTACATTTCTTTCTTTCGCGGTTGAGAGAATGTTTTGTTCAAAAATTGGCCTATTTTGCCTTAAAAAGACCAACTTTAGAGGTAATTTTTTAAATTCTGCTAATATTTATGTTTCGTGGAATTTGATTTTGCGGATTTATTAAAAAACATTGAAATTACATTCCGCGAAAATTTCTTCCCGCGAAGATTTCTTCCCTTAAGGTAATAGTGAGAGCCACTATGTTCTGAAAGCATCCTTCGTGTGCACAGATTTGTTAAAAGCAAACTAACTTTTTAAAATGATCAATTAGGTCCATAAGATCACAAAAACGAGTGGTGAGAAAATTTTTGACCATTTTGCTGGTCCCCATGTGACGTCATCACTTTTGCTAGTGCTTGAAAATGAAAGTGAAAATTAGAAGCTCATATATGGCTCAAATGTAAGATATTTATCCAAGGATTCCAAAAAATATCACAACATATACCTGAAAATCAATATTTGAGAAGCTATAAAAAATAGCTTAAAAATGACGTCATCGACAATCAAAAAATCGTCAAAATCGAAAAAATTTTGTTTCGTTTGAAAGAGGACCATCTAGTTGACAAAAAGTATTACTCCAAAAAAATCTGAATTAAAAAAATAGTTTGCTTTTAACAGGTCTCTTCGCGCGAAAAACATTGTAGCTCTCACTATAAGCAGATATTCAATAGGTAAAAGTTGGTTATTGAGATTTATTAACACAAGGTGATGTAATATTCACCGAGTTGGATATACATTACCGAGGGTTAATAAATCCAATAACCAACGAAAACCTATTGAATATTATGTTTTATTATATACCTAGAGGCAAATAATATTAGTCCCATAATCGAACGTTCGAATGTTTTTCTTTATTATATTAACGATTTTCATAATTAAAATTAGTTCATGAAATCGACAATAGATTTATTTTAATAAATTTGTTTGATAATGAACAAGAGCGAAAAAAAATCAAACTTTGAAAGAAAACTTTGAAAAAAAATTATATACATGTAGGCAAAAACAGCCGTTGAATAATTCCTGATATACGATGGCTATTATACCAGGGTAGAATTTTTTTCTTCAAAGTTTTAGTAACAATGTAGCGTATATCTGTATGCTTCAACGTCCACACATACATTTCCAAGGCATACTTGCATTTTGACGAGCTTCTTGACCTTGAAACAAAATACTGATGCTGATGGGCGGTGGTGTAAAATATTTGCTTCTTTCAGAGCCTCTGATCGGATATTAAAGCCGTCGGCTGGCGGAAAATGATGTTGGGTTACTATAAAAACCATACAGAACACAACCATTCTTATTTTATTGTTCATCAAAATCATAATTTTTTCAGAGAGACAAGTCGTAATGTGTCTTTACGAACTTGCATAAGCTCAACGACTCTAAAAAAGGTCAAAGGTCTTCTATTAAAAAGCTACTTAGGCTTATGTACAAAAAATATTCACGACTTGAGATATATTTAGGTTTAGCCACTATTATAAATGGTTGCAACTAAAATACAGATTTAAACATTAATAAAAGTTACACTGGAATCGTTTTGATAGGGAAGCAATTTATCAGCCTTTGATAAAGTGAATATGAAAGATCTTTTATATCGCAAAGTCGTACAAATTCAATGGGTCAAGTATATTAAATCAATTAGCAAATTTGACGAGACCAAGCTGCATGAAATACATGCTCTATATATGATCTGATGAGAGAACTCGGGAAAATAAACCCGTTCTTAATTACAAAGTATTTAAATTAGAAAATTCAAAAATAAGTTAGAGTTCAAGTTTTAGCGCTATTGTCAATGAAATTAGTTGGCAAAAGATTTAAGAGCCATTTTTCAAAAAAATTAAAGTCTGTCTCAATATAATTTGCAGTGGGGACAAAAAAAAGGCTATAACTTTTGATAAAATTCGAATTAGATAGAGGTTTTGTGCTTGTTGAAAAGACAAACAGGAGTGGAATATTATCAACAACAAAAAATTCAAAAAAATCGAAAAATGATGATTGAAAATGAAGAAAAAGAAGAAAATCAACTTCTTTAATAATTGTGCTATAATCATCACTTATTGAACGGTGAAAAAGAAAGCGGCTATTATATTTAGATTTTCCCGACATGTTTTCGGACGTGCTATAATTTTAATCATCATTTTCACACGAGTGATTCTTTGATCTTAAAACATCATCAACGTGAAAACATTTTCAAAAAAAATTATTCCATCGAAAGATATAGTCGAAAGTTTATCACTAGTTAACTTCAAAAACCACCAAAAAACAACAAAAAAGAGCCATTTTTTAAGTCAACCAGGGCAAAGTTTTAAGCTGTAATTTTTGACTGAATAAATATTTTTGAATTTTTTTTCGCATTTATGACGTTCTAAGATAGAAGAAATTCTGATATAAAAATGAAGATCATAGGAATAATCTATAGGAAGATAATTTTCTTCTTCGTTTTTCATCTTCATTTTCCTTTGTTTAAAGATTTTTCTTTTTTGCTAATATTCCACTCTGGATTATCTTTTAAACGAGCACAAAACCGTTTTCTAATTCGAATTCTATCAAAAGTTACAGCCTTTTTTCTCTCCAATGCAAATTATGTTGAGACAGACTTTAACATCAGACTTTGCTGAAATTTGGACTAAATTCCAGCTTGATATATCGGTAGCTAACTAAGCAAAAGCCGGAAAAAACTTAAGTTTATACAAAAGAGAGGGTCACAAAGGATATTCGCATTATTATCCTTTTAAATTGAAAACATCATTATAATAAGTGTAATTGCAGTTAGGGACATGGTCAAAATCTTGATCAGGCTCATTCTTCTTTTCCAGCTGTTGAATTGTGGGAATATTGCTGCATTGAAAGCGGAAGAGATCACAGTTGTATTGAAAGAAATCTTGGAAGAAGAGCGAATCAAAAGGTTTGTTGTAGTTTATGCTTGTTGTTTACCAGAGCTGAAGGATATACTGCATACTAACGCACACTTGAATTATCCAATCAGAGAGTTTTTTTACTTGATATTCGTGCAAATTACACGGAACCGGATCCGTGATCTAATTTGAAACCCTTCCATTCGATTTGTCCGTTTGTTTCAGTTTTGTTTTTGCTCCTTTTTTATCGACTCTCCGTTCTATGAAATACATAGGTTGCCGAAGAAGATAGAAAAGAAAGCGGGTTTGAAGACGCCAGCCACACCACGCGAGTTCATCACCAAGACAACGGCCGGACCAACCGAAGTGGAAATGATCACACTATCCTCTGATGAAAACGACACCGCTAGAAGTAAGTCTTTGGAAAAAAAGCTTTTTGAGTTTACAGTAGGGTATAATGGTTGAATTAAATAATCCAGTGCAGACTGATACTTATACGAGTTCTCTGTAAGCATTACCGAATTTATGTATCACATTTTTCATGCAGCGGAGACGGTAAGTTTTTTATTTTTCTAGATCCTGAATGACTAGCGACTGACTGAAGTCGTTTATGATCCGTATAATACAGTAATATTGGTGTTACAAGATAAAGCGATCATCGTAACGGGATAATATCAGTTTATATAATAATATTTGTCCCCTTTTTTTGCTTTACTTGGATTAGTCGTTTAGTATGCTAGACTAGACCAACGACGACGGTAAATCATTACTTTTACCGTCTGGGTCAAAACTGTCCGTTGTTTCAAATCGTTAAGACACTCCTTCATTATCAAAAGGGTAGCAGGACGAGTGAGTTAGAGCACCCGCATTTTTGACTCTTGACTTTTGAAAATTGAGGAAAGTAAAAGCGCTTATTAACCGTCAGAGTCATAGGCTTCTGCTCATCCTCTAGCGAAAAGTTATATCTATAGAGGTCTGCGATTCAGAGTATCGGAGTCAGGATTAAAAGTAAACCTACATGTCGCAAAAAACCAAACATATATAAACTTGCTCCTATTATTTCGGCGACAGTCGGTTGGTATTTCATTGCGATGCTTCCGATTGACTAATAAAGGGGTGGTAAACTTTAACTGTCCGTATGAGCGTATAGTTGCATCAACTCACTCGTTGAATAAAAGTAATGTTTCCTTTTATTTTCAGACCCGATCGCGATTGTTAGCGACGAAAGGTTTGTGTGTGAAACCTTTAATTTAATGGCAATTTAAAGAATTTCTCTAGAATTTCTTCAATATTCTTCATATAACTGGAATTAATTTTGATAACTTGTGAACCACTGAATTTAATAAAAATCTATTCGTTTTCACATTTGAAAAGAATTTAGTGAAAAGTCAAATTATTTTAGACATGGTTGGCCATCAAACCCTTAAATTTATAGTATTTTGTGGATGTACATGCACATATTACGATTCCTTTCTTCAACTTCAATTGATTCTCTTGTCCATAGCGAACCACCCAAAGAACAAGTCACAAATTACCTGGTAAGTCTATTATGAATATGATCATTGCCCTTTATACCTTGGACAAAGCAAAATCTTTGATCGGAGTTTTTTGAAAGTGCTATTCTAATGGTAAAACCTCCAATTAACAGACATTCTAAAAGATTAACACCTGTGATTAGCCATCAATAGGCCATTTCCATCCTAGCCAAAAAAGTTTCCAAAATGCGGACACTCGATTAGCTGACCCTCCAATTAACAAACAAAGTTTTTTACACAAAATCGCCCAAACCCTACTTTTCTAAAAGGCGGACACTTCTAATTAGCGGACACTAACCCTATTCCCCGATGGTATCCTCTAATTGGAGGTTCCGTTCTTGTAGCTTGATCCAGGGTATAAGGTCAATGATTGTGATTCTAATCTTAGAATTATGAAACATGGAGAAAAAGATATATCATAGATACCCCTAAATGCCCAGTTTCTTACTGACACAGACCCTCTTGGACCCGTTAGTTTCATATCCTGAACTATTCGGGAACGAACTATTTCGAGATGTCGAGATGTATAAAAATATCTATCCATGACTTAAATTCAGTTTTTTAAAAGGTAAATGCTGTCAGTTGGACGAACAAAAAATCCTCTTTCTTTTTTAGGGTAAAGGGACAGCATCGTTAGGAGAAGGTGGTGAAAGTGCTTGGGTCATGAGTTCTGGTGGAGAAGAAGAAGATAATGAAGGTGAAGACATGGAACATGGTAGTAGTAAGAAAAGAAAATCTCATTTGAGGGTGAACGTCTTAATGGGGAACTTGGTGTTTCTTTGGGTATATCTGTTTGACCTATATTCATATCTTGATTATATCATACAATTCACGAAAATCTATACCTCTATGTCTAAGTAATCATTAATGTGTTGGACGGTGAAAAAGAATGCGGCTATTATATTTTGATTTTTCCCAAGTAATCATTAATGTATGTTGTTAAATTCCCTTAACAATCGTTGTTAAAATAAGAGGTATTCCCACAACTTTGGCTTATGAGAAGCTTTTAGACATTTCTTCCTTTTTATCTTTTTAGACGAAAAGATGGTGGATAATGACGAAAGTGAAGATTCTGAAGAAGATGAATTTGTCGTCATGCAAGCTGATGTACTTGCTGAAAAAACACAGTAAGACTATCATAATGAACCCTATCATTAAATCAAACTCCTCGTATGTCTCCCTAAATCAAATGGCTTTTCTGACCTATTGAGTAAATCCTTATTTTGCCCTTCCCTTACTCGAACAACTAAACTCGAATCTAATTTTGTCACTGTAATTTTGTCATCACATTACTGCGAAATTAGAACATAGAACTTTTAAAGAGTCCTTTGAATAAAAAAATTAAATTCGAGAGAGCAGTGTAAGTCCTTGCGAGACCTTCCATCCGTTTCAGAACTGCTTTTTGTTTTGTCAACAACGGAATGTAGTTTGTCATGCTTTCAAGTAGGACGTCTCTAACCTGACATAGACTTCGTCCCAGTTCCGTGTTGCAACTTTTTGTCTGTAAACGAAATCCGCCCTGTTGATGTATGAATGCTGCTATCCATCATCAGTCAGGGAAAACTAAACGCTACAAACCCTTTCAGTATACACCCTTTCGACCGTAGCCAATTGCTGTGCGGGCATTTTTTGTCCGTTTTACCATCCTAAAACCGTCCCAGTTTTTTTTTTCGCACCTAAAAACAATAGAAAAAAGTGTAAAAAAAAGGATTGGATCGAGTTCGGGCTGGTAAATTAAAATAATAAAGTGGCACGCGTCTGACCGCGCGACTACCGTCGAAAAGGTGTATTGGGAGAAGGATTATTTCTATATAATGATTTTACTTATCCTTTTTGGACCTACCTAAGGTAGTCCTTTAAATTAACCCTTGTCCGTTCGTTCGTTCGTCCGTTCGTTCGTCCGTTCGTCTGTTGCCAGCTTTTCTTGGGATCGGCTCATTAGTTTTTTCAAATTTTTTGCACAATGATGCAAAATGGCAATGCCCAAAATGTGACGGAACCTGATTTTCGAAAAAAAAAATTTTCCGGCCGAAAATGGTGGAAATATGCCGGAAAAACTGGTTTTTCGGCATTTTCTCGAGATTTCATCATTAGTTTTTTCTGAATTTTTGCTCAAAGATGCGTATTAACAATGTCCAAAACATGGCCCAGTCCGATTTTTGAGAAAAAATTTTTTGCGGCCGAAAATGCCGGAAATCGTCGTTTTTCTGGATTTTCATTTGACTTTTCCATATAATTGGTTGTTTTTTTCATTCAAAAACATTATTAATAGCAATGTCCACCATCAAGCATGTTTCAATTTTCAATAAAATTGATTTTTGAAGCCGGAACTTTCTAAAAATCGCCAGAACAGCCGATTTTCGCCAGAAAAACGGTATTTCTTGAATTTCTTGAGCTGTACTTTATATTTTTTCATGAAACTTTGCACGCTGATGCAAAATGTCAATACCTAAATTGTGACGGAGCCCGATTTTCGAAAAAAATTAATTTCCGGCCGAAAATGGCGGAAATATGCTGGAAAAACTGGTTTTTTGGCATTTTCTCGAGATTTTATCATTAGTTTTTTCTGACTTTTTGCTCAAAGATGTGTATAAACAATGCCCAAAACATGGCCGAGTCCGATTTTTGAGAAAAAATTTTTTCCTGCGGGAAATGCCTGAAATATGCCGGAAATCGCCGTTTTTCTAGATGATCATTGGACTTTTTCCTTTTAATTGGTTGTTTTTTCATTCAAAAACATTATTAATAGCAATGCCCACCATCAAGCGTGTTTCAATTTTCAATAAAATTGATTTTTGAAGCCGGAACTATTTTAAAAGTCGACGGAACAACCTATTTTCGCCGGAAAGACAGTATTTCTTGAATTTCTCGAGCTGTACTTTATATATTTTTATGAAATTTTGCACACTGATGCAATATGACAATACCTAAAATGTGACGGAGCCCGATTTTCGAGAAACATTTTCTTCCGGCCGAAAATGCCGGAAATATGCCGGAAAACCGGTTTTTTGACTTTTTCTCGAATTTTCAGTTTTAGTTTTTTCTGATTTTTTGCAGAAAGATGCGTATTCGCAATGCTCATAAAATGGCCGAGTTCAATTTTAGAGAAAAAAATTTTTCCGGTTGAAAATGCCGGAAATCGTCGTTTTTGCAGATTTTCATTGGATTTTTTCCTTATAATTCTATGTTTTTCACACGAAAACATTATTGATAACAATGCTCACCATCAAGCATGATTCAATTGTCAATAAAACTGATTTTTGCGACCAGAACTTCCTATTTATTTTTTCCCTACAACCCTTCCCCTCCCCCCCCCTATCAACAATCAATGATGAATTTATTGTGTTGTGTATTTTCGCTAAACGCTATATTTTCTGACTGATTTTTTTCATTTTTCTTTTCGCATTGCTATCTAACTTTCATCATCAGGTAGGTCCATTCAGCATGTTGCTTGTTTATTTCAGGACAACGAATAACAACATGAAGATAGATACTTCACCCAAACACGATGAAATAAACGCCGATAAAAAGAAGAAAAAAAGAAAAAGGAAGAAGGATCAATCTATAACTTAAAAACCATCAAATTTCATGCTGGTTTTGATTAAACCCACACTCCTCATCTGTAAATATTTTTATAAACTAATGCTTATAATCAGGAAGGGTAAAAACAGACATTTTCTTTATACATTTTGAAAATCAAACTTGATTGATCTCTTTTATTTTTCGAAAACCGTCGATTGAAATTTTGCCAGCTAAAGCAGACCTTTAGCTCAGATTCTCGTAATAGCTCTATAGTCTCTATTTTTTTTTCGGGCACTTGTTCCAGCTATGAACTAAATATTGGTTTTTTTAGTTGTTGTTTTTTTTTCATTCCGAACACAAGTAAAGCGAAGATTTCAATTAATCTAAACTTTCGAAAGTTAAATAAATTTACAATTCGTTCCATACACAAACAGTGGGAAAAAAATACTTACTACTGTATAAAATTTTAAGTTTAACATTGAAAAAAATTCTAAATATTTCTATAAAATATACAATTAAAATTTTACATATGATTACAGTTATATACAGTCTTTATGGTAAGTTTGCAAATTCTTTTTCTATTTGACTCATTAGGTCTAATTCATCATCATTGTAAAGATCATTATCGCTATCTCTCTTTTGTTTGATTTCAGTTCCCTGGCTCAATGAGGCCAGTGGCTGTTCGACGTCGTTAATTGCAAGGGCCATAGTTGCGGGATCTTCAGGCTCACTTGGTGAAGGGGTCCTTGATGAGGTTTTAACGCTCGAATCAGGATATTTAGCAATTGAGATCGGTTGAACCTTCTTTTGTTTACTTTTATCGATCATTTTTGTAGTAATCATTATAGGGGCACTTGAGGTGGCTTGCGTTTCTGGTATTTGTGATGCATCCACCTTCTTCTCTAATCTCTTCAAGAAATCTTTGTTCACTGGTACCAACTTTTTTGGGATCGAAACATCGATAGGTTCTAAGACAATATCACCACCCTTCTTATTGGAAGTCAGTCGTTTATTTAACGCAATCTGTTTCAAAGGTCGTAAAACTTTTGGAGTGTCCTTCAAATTTTGTTGTGGTGTCAGGTCCGTTTTTTTACTTAATCTATGAAAAGGATTTTTTGAGGTTGTATCGTCGTCTTCGTTCGAATAAGAGAGAGTTGTTTTCGTTTTTTGGTTTCTCGTTTTGCATAAAGGTGATCCTGCTTGAATAGCAATTGTCTGTTTTTGAACTTGAACTTTATTACCATTTTGGTCATTCCTTTTTGCTGTGTCTTGTTTCAATGTTATTGGACGCGTCTCTGTCCTTTTCTGTTGTTTATTCGGCCCTTTGTTCGGCCTGGATGGAGTCTGTTTACGGTTGTTTGTTTTCGATTTTTTCAATTGTCCATATGTTTCCAAATGAATATCGGATGAAATTGCCAACGGTCTGATAGCTTTAACATTGTTCGAGCCACAGCAACATAAAAAACTCATAGTTATTGTATAAAGTTGTTGAAGTTCGTGATAAAAATATGATATTTCTGCTACTATACTAATCAAAAAGTCTTCTGTCCATTCGTTTTGCGTGACTCTTCTTTACAAGTGATTTAATGTTTTTCTTTTGTTAAAACACGCAGTATTAATTTACCAATTTTCAAATGCAGCGCTATTTTGTTGACGGTTGAAATCTACTTTTTTTAATCCGAATTTTATTTGACGTCAATTTTTAACAAATAAATTTCAGCAAAAAAAAACACTCCAAAAGCTCAATTTTCAACTTAGCAACCAAAATATGTCTTGCATAAAAATTTCTTATTTTGATAATTTTCTTTCCACATATGTTTTTTTTCACAAATAAAGACGTTAAGATACTTAGACGTCAAATCAGCTGTTTAAAGTTTTTTTCGTCACCATGACATAGAAAGAAAATTCTCTGTAATTCGATCCTGTCTTCATTCTTGACAAAAATTGATGTGTTTGAGAACATTTTTTAGCTTTTTGATGACCCCAAATTTAGTTTTTGTCATAAATAAAAGGATACACAAATTTTTTTATCCGCTTCAAAATTGAATACCTTTGTATCGGGTATATAAATCTAAGCGTTCTGCTGTGATCAGATGAGATATAATTTTAGTTTTAAAGTATATTTGTCACAAACAACCTGTTTATATCCGAGTCTTATCCTGTTTCCCGTTGAAAATCTGTTTTAGATTTTCATCCCAATAGGGATAGAAATTTTATCATTCCAAGGTTAAAAAATCCAGTGGGGATGGTTTCGGAGTGCAATTTTTAGACATTGATTTTTGAGTGGGGATGAAATCAAAGTCAATTTCCCAGTGGGGCTGAAATTCCAGGGCATTTTCCCACCGGGACAAAATTTTTGTCTAATTTTCCAGAATTTCAGAATCCCAAAGTAAAATGGGTCTTTGGCATGTGCAAGCTACAAAGGTTCCTGTTTTTACACCCTCGAAAATCTTCCACAGGAAATAAATTTATTGACAGTGTCCCTATATTGCAAAATATCAGAAAACGACTTCCTTAAAGGGTCATGGAAGTGTTGGCTGAAAATTCTCAGGGTCGTAAAAATTAAAAAGGTCAAGAATGGGGCATAATTATTAAAGTCTCTCACTACCCGAGGGTACCAGAGCTCAAGTTTTCAGAGAAAATATATTTATTCGGGCTGTGATACTCACCTTAGTCTCTCATAGATTTTCAATAAGGTTGGACTAGAAAATCCCGGGGGGGGGGTACTTAGGCAAATGGAGGGTACAGTATGTGCCGCCCTTAAGGGTACCTTTTTTGGACTTCCAAAGTCCCGCTAAGGGTCGGAAAAATCAGAAGATCAAATTTCAGTCCCACTAAGGGTCGGAAAAATAGGAAAATTTCAACTTTTTACCCCCTGAAAGATCGAAATTTGGTCAAATTAGTCCCGCTAAGGGTCGTAAAATTCACAAAATTTTCCTTGGTTTTCTCTTTCTTAGTCCCGGTAAAGGTCCAAAGTTCGAAAGTCGGGCGGCCCCCCCCCCCCGTCAGCTCGCAACCCTAAGTACCTCCCCCCCCCCCCCGGGTAGAAAATCCAGCACCTTCAAAGACTCGAGCTAGAAAAAGTTTTGACAACAATGAGCTGTGGATACTCTCACGTTAGATGTTGTCGTTGTTCTAAGCATGAAAATAATAAAGATATAGGTGGAGAGAAATAACTTCTCGGTAATGACCTAAAGAGGGGGGGCGTACGGGGTTTGCGATTTCCGAAATAGCGATTAATTTTGCTAAAATTTCCGATATTCCATTTAAAAAAATACTTGCAATAGCGCTTCGTCGTGCAAACGTCATGATTATTACTTCTCTCATTTGACCGAAATTCAATCCCACAATCCTTTTCGTCTTAATTCAAGTCGTGGAAGTTATTACTTGTTCTTTGTAATTGAGTGTACTTTGCGTGCAAGCGTAATCAACGCAAAGGGTGATGGGATAGACTGGAGTCGTTTATAATGCATGTAATACTAATAATAAACACAAATAATGATACGGGATTTAGTTTGTATAAACGACTGGAAGAATCCGGTGTTCCAGCCTTATAGATACCGGGCCTAGCTACGCAGAAACTTGCGTAGCGAGAAAACAATTTATTAAGCAACAACAAACTCTCAAAATAAAATCAACTCAAATGAAACATTTTTAACACACAAATCCACACACATTTTATTTTCAAGAATTTTTTTTGAGCGGGAAAAAATTTTAATTGCGATATTGACACTTTTTTTTTGTTTGGAGTTGGTGCACAAAGGTTTCTAGACGTCTAAAATTTACTTTTTTGCTTTATTTCTAATATGTCTGAATTAGTCGTCTAGCTTGCTAGACTAGTGATGGGATTGAATTTTAGTCAAACATAAAAAATCAATGTCTATTTTTAGATTCGCGACGGTTATAATACCGAAATTCCAAAGCAAAAATTCATGGATTTCCGATACCGAAACAATTTTAGCATTTCGAAATAGGAAATTTGTAGATTTTTGCACGATTTCTGCAACGAAGAAAAAAGGGTCGATTTCCGCGATTCCGAAATACTGTACACCACCCACCTTAATTTAAAAATGGTCGTTGAAATCTTTCATAAATCTATTCAGATCATCATAGAGCGGCTTTTCTTTTGGTGTACCATCTGGAAGCAAAAAAACATCAATTTATAGCTTTATTATAAGAACAGAAAGAGGCTGTTCGGTTGATTTTGAAAAACTTAATTTTGCTGAAAACTTGTTAAAAAATGCGATTCGAAATAGTTTCAACTGATGTAAGACTAAAAGAGTATATTAATTTTTGGCTGGCAGCATCACATTTTCATTGAATTGAAAGTTTCTTATCTTAAAATCTTCACGTCTCATCAGTGGGCAGCGGTTTTCATACTTTGACAAAATGATCGATTAAAGGTCACAAGGTCGCACTTTATCCTTCCGGAGGCGATACCCCCGCTCGTCAGCTCGCAACCCTAGTACCCCCCCCCCGGGCTTTATCCACATTGCGACTTTTTCGAATGTTTAGACCCCACATTCGATTTTTTTACGTCAATTTTAACTTTCGAACCTCCTGCAGTTAGTAGTAGCAAAAAGATCGAGTTTTCGTCAAAGCACTTGAAAGGCTTTTATTTTTTTCAAAAATCACTCACTAAACTAAGTAAGAAATGGAATGAAAAATCCCGTTTTTTGGTTAGATAGATTGCGAGGAGGAGGTAAAAACAAGTCTAGTAAAAATCGCGTATGGAAAACTAAAGCTTTTACGGGATAAACCACAGATCTGTAAAGCCCGAAGGGCTAGATTTGCGGCTTTTATCGAAAAGTGAAGCCTAGGTTTGGAAGGATTTCCTACCAAAGTCACGTGACTAAAATATGCAATTTCACCGGTTTGAGAGATGTGAAATAGCGTTTGCGTTTGGTTTTGAAGCCTGAGAGTAGATGCAGACTGGCTCTCTAGCTCTTCTCGAGGAGAGATAAATTTCACTAATGGCGACAAACGCCGCCATGTTTATCATAATCCATTTTTTCGAAATATTATCACGTGATAACCTGATTTTAGCAGAAATGTGCTAGAGAATCACGTGGTACAAATTTCTGATTTTTCATCAAAATCTACGCAGATAGATTATTGCACATCACTCTGGTTTCGGAAAGACACAAATCATTTTCTTTGGATCCAGATTGGAATTTTTTATTAAGCATGGCCTATAGACTACTGCTTTTTATTATATCCTCTACAAAGAATTTGGCATTCTGTCCTTCTAAGTTAAAGTGAATCTAAATTTAGATTAGATTCTGTGATTTTCTGGTAAATTTTTAAATTTCCTGTTATTTGGTTTATACTCCATCATCTATAAAAAAGTTGGGGAGGGTAGATAGAAGCATGAATTTATAAATTCATGATAGAAGTGACAGGGTACCTCATGTGCTGTTTGTGTTAATGTATAGTTATCTTTAATAGGAGAAATAATTACGCATTAGGAGTATTTCGAGCTAGTTTTGAAACCTAACCTAACTATTAAGGATCAACAGGGTGCAACGCATGCGTGCACTGGACTGGACTGGGGTTTTTTTAGTAGGGACCATTCAAAAAGTATGTACACTCTGAGGGAGGATAGGTTTTTCTTTAGAAAGCATACTTGGGGGGAGGGAGTACAATCAAGAAATGTACATACGCTTTACAAATTTTTATAAACCAGTTTTTTCTAACCTTCTTACTTGTGTTATCCATTTATCAACCTATTTATTATTATCACTTTAACTTTCTTTGTCTTTCATCTGGTCTCTTCAAAGAATTATATTATAGAATCAAGACCAAAGTTGCGTCAGTCAGCGTCAGTTAATTTCTATTTTAATTTTAAATTCTTTTCCAATATCCGATTAAATTATACTTTAATCTGTGGGTTGTTGTTCCTGTTGAGCAGATCCATAGTTGCCAATCAGGTGGAAATTTCTGGCATCTGCACAAATATATTTTCCAGCAGTTTTGAAAAATCATCCAAAATCAATTTTTAAATTTGATGGCCAGGACGGTGTCAATCAAACAAATCAAACGCCGAAGCAATTGAACGCAATCGAATAATTGCAATTCAATTGTCGAACACAATCAAATCGCCATAGAATATTACCCAGGATTTGCTGTTCGATTACGTTTGATTGTATTCGATTACGTTCAATTGATTCAATTATATTAGATTTTATTCGCTTTGCTACGGTACTTAAGCACTCAGCCGCCCGCTAAAAAGCCCTAATGGAGTGACCCAATCTAATTTAATCAAACTCATCAAACATAATCCTCTAATCGAACGAAATCGAAGATTATTAGAATGCAAATGACAATCGAACATAGTTCAACTATCAATCAGTCTGAGAAATCCTTCTAATTGCACGCTTAAAATTCCGAGATTTAAACGCGTAATTGCACGGCTATCAAATTGTAAGGTTTTTAAAAGTGTTTTTACCTATCAATTTCATGTTCCAAATAATCTAAGTCACTATTATAATCATTGCCAGTTCATTGCTTACATTGAGATACATCATCCATTTATTAGAAAAGAAATGAAAACACTTTTCGTTTGTGCGAGTTCAAAATAGACGATTTTCCTCAAGTTTTCTTGGAAAAAATCTGGAATGCTTGGTCAATTTTACGCAAAATTTTACGAAGATTCCAATTCAGAAATCAGTTTTTGTCTGTTTGACCATGGTTACATCCGTTTAAAAAAAAAGTCTCACTATATTGCTCAAGCTTCTTCAAGCAGGGCGGGAAATTAAGCGTGCAATTGCACATGGGTGAACTCGGGCGGACTATGATAAGCGCGCATTTACAAGTTTACACCCGCGGAAGTTAAGCGTGCAATACACCGTTTAGGAGTCTCGCTATCTTCACGGTACTCCATTGCAGAGGCCGGTAAAAATGGTAGGTAAAAATGCGCACTTTAGTACTGTGAAAGGTTAGAGGAATGTAAACATTGTGAATTTTTTTCTCTCCTTTAAAGAGAATGATTTAGATATTTGAACATGATATCAATGATAATTTTATAAGTCTCTCCTGAAAATTTCACAAAAATTCATCAAGAGGAAAAGAAGTTATGATTAAAAGGAGTTCTTTACCTACCATTTTTCTGCTATGTTTCCTTATGAGAACCAGATGTTTACCTACCGTTTTTTTACGGAGGAGAGTGAATTTTCCGTGGTCGCTAAAATCAAAACAATGGAAAATTGGATTGACGCGTGCGCAGTCGACACTCCTAAACGGTGTATTAGAAGGATTTCTCAAACTGTCAATCGAACTAATCTAACCTTACTCAAACGCAATCAAACACAATCGAATATTACCCAGGAATCGGCCGTTCGATTGAGATTCGATTGCGTTTGACAATCAAATCGCAATTATTCGATCGCGTTCGATTACGTTCGATTGGTTCGATTGCGATTTTTGTTTGAAGTTGTTCGATTGACACCGTCTGGTGATGGGTGTTGGAAATTTACCCACATTTGATTTGACGAGCATTGGGATTTAGCATACAAAATACTAAATAAGAAAATATGTTTTTGAGAAACTTATTCTTTGATCAACCCTAAATGGTGTTATCGATCGAGGGGTGACATCCATACACATCTTTACAAGGCACCAAATGTCAGTACTAGGGTTTTTTACCTAATAGATATTTTGTTTTGTGGCAAAATGTTACTTGTGATATTTCTTGATATTGCTGTCAAGACCAGACATCCAACATTTGCCGCAAAACTAAACAGCCCACTGTTTTAGCTGTGTATATTTTACTAAACGTAAGAGTGATGTATGTCATTTGTTTGGTTTTCTTTATTAGTTTGTTAATATATTATTGACCCTGAGGCCTGACTAAAAATAAATAGATTAATAACAATGATTAGTCATAATATATCAATCGTGATGCTCCTTGGATCTCACTATACAGTTGGATCTCCCTCTTTTATAACGCAATACGTATCTCTGTTTTTATGATTGAGGAGATTACAACATATACCATGAGATTGGGTAACTTGCATCAGTGGAGGCAAACATGCATATCCTTCAAATGACTGACCTTCCTGGTTATTAAAATACAAAGTTAAATCAAAACAAAAATGGTAGAGTAGATCTGCAAGCGGAGCTGCGTAGTTCATTTGTTTTGAAATTTTTCTGCTTTGATTGGTTACTTCGATAATCGAATTTATCGATTAGTAAGTACCGTCTGGTTTAAAACATAGCTGTTACAATATTTATCTGGTTTGTATTGGCCGAGGGAAAGTAATGTATGTTGGAGTAATTTGTTATTCATTAGACCGTTGCATTCTCCCAGACAACTATTCCCTGCAAACCTGTTGGAAAGACTTTAGGCGAACCCGAAAAATATTTTTGTTTCCAATCCACCACTTTAAAACTTGACAGTGCTGTTATTTTCTGCAACATGAACTGATAAGAGATAATTAGGCTGAACTTAAAAAAATGTTTGTTTCCGACCAACCCTACCTAGAAAACTATTGTCGCAAAAAGTTTATTGCCACTTTAAAAGAAACTTTTTTTCTTTATTGTGTCTGTCTGTCTTGTTCTATCTTAAGCTTAAGAATTGTCATTCTAGCTCTTTTGTTTTCATTTAAGTCCTTTCTAGGATTTTTTCGTAAAAAACACTACATCTTGAACTTTTTGACTTCACCTCAAAGTTTTTCTTGAAGCCCTATCCTAGCCATGAGTTCACTGCCACTCAAATCAGTCCCATTCTCTTTAACTATTTTAGGGAAACAGGGAAAACAACATTAAAAATTGTCAATACATCTATTTTTTATAAGCATAACAATATTAGCATATTAGCCATCCTAAAATATCTAATTATTTAATGCTCTTTATTTCAGTGTAAAAAGAAAAGTTGAAAAGTTGAAAATTTTCAAGAGGAAGCTGTTGGAATTTTCAAGCAAGATACTGATTGCAGTCTCTAAGTATTTTTATTGAACTTTCCAGCAGCATATTGACAATTCTTTCTTTGTTGCAATGTTGAAAGAAATTCCAGATTATGATCTGCTAAAATGATAAATATAATAGTTAAAATAATAAGATTAGAGGCATAATGTTATAAAATTGTTGCTATATTGTAAAAAGCTTCTTTATCCAGTAGTATTTATCAGTGGTTTGAATAAAAAATTATTCTGAAAACTTTTAAAATTAAATCAAAGTTATCATTACAAAGCAAGGGTAATTTACATACAGTCTAGAATATGTACAAGATATTTTATTTCAACTTTAAACAAATATATAATTTATATAATTTTTTTTAAATTTTTTATTTCAAATTTAGAAAATACCTCTTAGCAGCTTATTTCTTTTCATTTTTCAGATTAAAAAAACTTTTTTCAAAACCAAAATACCATTGCAAAGAAATAAAAATTAAACAGATTAAATTTACTTGTTCATTTTAAAAAGAGACCAAATATTTTGATTCTGTTTCCTGATGCATTCAAATGACCATGAGTTTTCAAAACCTGCTTCTCCGTCTGTGCCATACATGAATGATTCTGAACTTCAAATCCAAACAAGATTCGATGGAACACCCAACAAAACTATCTATGTTACCAGTCTGAATCATGCTCGCACTCCTTTTGATCTACCAGAAGAATCATGTGACAGTTTCATTGACATTGAAGAAGCCAGTGTCAGCTTACCTGGAAAACCAATGAAAGATGGCTCTGAAACCTATCATCACTCATTTATGGCAGCGCTTTCATATGATCAAGATTTGCGCAATCAAAAGAGGGATCAATATGAACCTTATCACAGAATGCAGAAATCAACAAATGTATCTCCTCACCAAGAACTGAATGAGTTGATGAAAACTGTGGATACGAAAAAATCAATTTTTGAATTTGAAGCACCGCTTAGCCCTAAAGAACCATCAATTGATCTTTTAACATTAGATCCTCCGCGGATAGAAATCATAGAAGAGCCTGAAACTGTAAATTTATTTTATTTTTGTCCTTTGTATTTTCTTAATTTTCTAAGTTTAGTAAATCTTTCTTCTAAGAAACTTAGATATTTCACTCAAGCATTGGCCCTTATAGCTACACTAAAACTAGTAAAGCAATAAAACTACCTTCAGACAAAAATATTTTGTGGGAAGAAATTTTTGCAGAATTTAATTTCCTGGTTTTTTGCCAAATCTGCGAAATTAAATTCCGCAAAAATTTGAGACAAGCTGGAGTTTTTACAAGCTCTTAGTTGATTTGGTTGGTCATTAAGATGTAATAAAAGAATCTCATTACTTATTCTAAAGAACACGTCATCTCTATCACTTTAAATGACTAATTAGTGAAGTATCTTGTAAAAACTCCAGCTCATCCCAAAAATTTCTTCCCTTAATCGTCAGCCGTGCAAAATTACTTGAATCTGATTGGTTTAGAGGGTGCGATTAATCGTTAATTGCACTATTACCATTTTTTGCACTCTTCGCCGGGGGGACACTTTTGTCCCCTTAGAAAATTTTCCCTATTTCTAAAAAAACTATGATTTACTAATGATTATTTACTGACGATTACCTCGCAATCGTATGTTTTGTCGTGCAATTAACGATTAATCACTCATGGAATCGTGCAAATTACGATTTTCTCCTTTGTTACTCGTGATTAATTGTTAATTGTACTCCAAACCATACGATTACTAGTACTAATAAGGTATCAGTTCACCAATCTAATGCAACAAATTAAATCAAATCAGCTAGATTTTTCCAGGCACATTATATTGCTTTTTAAAATTCATTGTATTATGAGTAAATTTTTTTATTTTATAATGCAAGGCATGAACTTTTTATTTGTAATTCTTGAACAAGATAAAAATTGATGAAGAAATATCATGTTTCTTCCATTTTTGTACGTTCCAAGAAAAACTTCTTATCTTAGGTTTAACAAATTGGATTTTATACTGCTCATAAATTGATAGTCTCTAGCTTTTATTTCTCTGAATTGAAAGCTTTTGTTGGTTTTTGGACTCTTTTCTAGTTTTTGATGGTACATGCATTGGGAAGTATAAGATTCAATTTGGTTTGCCTTTTTAAGATTAACCTGCATGATTTTAATGAAAGATTCTTTAACTTTCCAGACATACAGGGCTCGTTATGAAAGTGAGGGATGCAAAGGGCCTATACACGGGGCTTCAGAAACAGGCTTTCCTTCAGTCAAGGTTAGTTTTCTTAATGTTTTGTTAAAATTTTATAGTTAGATTTTCTATTTTTTTTAAGAGATCATTCAACAGTAAATTTTTAAAGTGTCTATTATGTTTGTTAGAATAAAATCATTCTCTCAATTAGAATCCAACATATTTTTAGATTGTTGGGTATGTTGGACCTGTCAAGCTTCAGGTGTTTGTTGTTACAAGTGATCTTGAGCCGCATCTTCATGCTGCAACAGGACCTGGCTCAAGTAAGACCACTTGTGAAGAAATATGTCTCGATGATCAATACAAGACTCCTGCAATTGAAATGACCATTACACCTACTGACAACAAAGATGAAATGGTTGCTGTGTAAGAATTTGTTTTCTCTAAAAGTTATTCTCAGTTTTCTCTATTTTTGTATTAGCCTAGTTAACTAAGCCCATATAGGCTAGGGCACACAGCTAATGTCAATATAGTGTTTTCAGCGCTTAAAAGATTTTTTTATATTTACTGATTTTAAGTTTGCCTTGGAACTCTAGGCTATTTTTGTAGTTCCGTAATAAAATTTAAAATTACAAAAGGCATTACTCAAAGTTATGGTATGATACAAAACAAAATTATTCAAGCTGTCTAAGCTGCCAACAATTTTAATTGTTTTCCTTTAGATTCGACCAATTGAGTATCAGAAGGATAAGAAACTTCGAAGCTGACCGTGAATTGAGGAAAAGAGGCATTGAACCTGCTTCGTGGAAGTCCAAGAAAAAGGAAGCCAAGTTAGCTTTTCGGGCAAAGATTCCTTGCACCAATCTACATCCAAATTATGTTATCACAAGCTTTTCAAGATCTTTTTTGTGCAGTAAGTCTTTTTCGGTTTTTCTTTAAGATTCTTAATGATTTTGCCGCTTGAATGTTTTAGGCTCTCAGGTTGATTGACAGCTTAAATCAAATAGTTTATCTATTTCAGAAAACATGGGCAAGGTCAAAGAGCATTCTATTATACCAGAGAACTTTCTCGTGTTTTTTTAGCTTTTCATTTTTAAATTGACATCCTTATGTTTTTGTTTAGCTGCACCATCTGGAAACCCAGAAATTTGGTGGATCAGTAAAACAGAATCGTATGCAGAAGGAGGTGATGAACTAGGATTTATTGGCAAGAAATTTGCATCTGGTTTCAAAGTGCGTTTCTTCTCCAGAGAGGATGATGGTATGTAAACTTTTCAGATTTTAAAAGGATATACTTGATATGCGTAAGTCATTTTTCGGAGGTCAAAAACCGGCTTTTTTGGGTGCTTCCGTTAAAAAATATGACGTCATCTTGACTTACGCATATCAAGAATACTGGTTAAAGAGGGAATTCCAGACCAAAGATTACTTTAATAATCCTGGGAAAGATTATCAAAGTATAAGATTGTGTACAAGATAATGATTTGAAATCTTAGTTTTTTAACTTACATATACCTCATGTTGAAATTCTATAGTTCAGCACAAAAATGTATAATTTCAAAGGTTTTGCTTAGGACTGTCAGGACTCTTATTTGTCTGGATACCCCTTTTAAGTATCTTTCTTGAACTAACAGATAAGTATGTGAATAGTTTCCAGAATTTTTTGTGGAACATTTCTTTGAGAACTCAGATAATACTCACAAAATTTCACAACTATTTGATGTTGTTGACATATAAATGCCATAAAAAGCTATCTTACGAAACCAGCTTTTTTGGATAAAAGTGATATCGAAACACTCAACTTATTTAACTGAAAGATGTTTAGGCAGTATAATTGAAAAAAGTAGATAGCTTTGGACTGAAGTATTTTAATTCATTTAATTCTCTCTGTTCCTTTCCAGGTAATAGCTGGGAAGTTTATGCTGACATCGATAAAACTAAATCGAATCTTGTAAGAATCAATTTCTAAGCTTGTTTTCTATCTTTGCTCTGTACCGGTTGTTTTACACAATCGCAACTTAATTTATGCAGTACAGCATTGCGTAATATCATATAGTTGGCTTTTATTAAATTGGATCAGTTTTTAAGAAAATAAAAAAAACAATGTTTTGACATGATCAACAAAAACAATTACATAATTGTATCTTTAGAATGCATGTGTCGTGAGAATACCACCTTACAAAGATACACTTCTTAAAGAAAATGCTGTCATCCATGTCGAGATCCGTGTTGGCTCTGATAAAGAACCTCGATGTAGCGAACCATTCCTATTCACTTACATAACGAAGGCTGCTGAAAGATGTCAAAATTGCACACAAATCAAAAGCTATCTGAAAAAGATTTGCAATGGAGAAACAGCCGACCTTTCTCCTTCACCTGAGAATCTTGATATTAAAACAGAAGTTCAAAGTCCTGTTCGTAAAATTGTTTCTACTCCAAAACCATCACCACAAAGACAACCTGTTCAATCACCAGCTGTCGTCAAATCTGCTCACCCACACAATCCCAATTCCTTGCTAAACATTGCACCAAATCTGAAAACCCTTCTCAGAACCCAGACTATACCAAATTCACCAGTCGCAAATTTAATGACAATGCCATCATCTGGTAGTTCATTGAAGAGTGTTGCTGTCATAGCTCCATCCTCAAGTGTACCCTTATGCCTACCTTCGACAAAGGTTGTCCAAGGATTGCCAAAACCCGCTTTGCCTAATGCAAATGTTTCGATCTTACCAACATTGTTTCAAAATTCTCAGCCACAAATTTCTACACAGATTTATAATGCTATGCAGCCAACACTTCAAACAACAGTCCCTATTGCAGCACCTACACCAGCAAATAACCTAATGGTCAGTTATCCAGCTGTAAATCAGCCAGTGCAAGTTCATCAGATCAAAAGTTCACTACCCAGCAATTCACCGATAAATCAAATAGCACAAGTTGTTTCCATGCAGAATCATCCCTCAATAAAGCAAGAACAAGCCTTCATTCAGAATTGTCCGACACCCCTGCCCCAACAACAAATCTCAATACAATCTCAAAGTATGTTTAACAGTCAAACTGCTGTTACACCACTCCTCTCTATTGCTCCTACCATTGGCAATCCTGTACCTGCTACCAGTTGTATGCAACCTAGCAATATCACTACCCCTCAAGTGCAATCAGTCAACACCTTACTAATCAACCACCAACAACAACACACTCCAAACAATTCAGTTCCTTCATCGCCTCTCCAAAGTTCTCCAGTCGTTCAAAAAATGGAAACGTCAACACCACCTGCCCCACTCACCGCTCCAGTCACCATCCCTACAATCAACTGTAATACAACTGGAACCGCTAATAATTCAGCATCTTTGCAGCACCAACTGGTCACTTTGACTAATATCATGCAATCATTGAAAAAGCAAATCGAGATGAGCACAGGACCAAATTCTGCCCAACTGGCCAATCAACAACAAGTTGAACCGATGAACATAGTCAAACCAACCTACTCTATGCAGTTTCCCATACCGCAATCTAATCAACAAAGCATAGCACAAATGCAACAGAACCCGCTTAGTAGTATGGGAATGTCTCTACAACAAATCCAAACTTCCCTTGCCACTTCAATGGCCAACATGAGTGAACAGCAACACCAACAGTATCTACTTCAGCAACAAAAGGCTCAGCAACAACAACAACAACAACAACAACAACAACAACAACAGCAGCAGCAACAACAGCAACAACAACAACAGCAACAACAACAGCAGCAGCAGCAGCAGCAGCAGCAACAACAACAGCAGCAGCAGCAGCAAATAATGCAAATTACTTCATCAGCCCCAGACACACCAGTAAGTATTATAGACCAAATTGCTAATTCCATAGCAACCACACCACAACAGCACCAATCACTGAATTTCCCGCCACCATTAGTTCAAGATTCATCATCCCAGCTACCTTTAAACAATGGATTCACCAAAAACATGCCGGATAGTTTTGCAAACATTGTCACAAGCATGCAAACCAATATACCAAATTCGATACAATTGCAACAATTTCAGCAGCCTGCCGCCCAACAGCTTTTGTCACCCTCGTATGATCAAATCGCATCATCGTCTTCTCACCAAATGCCCATTACTAGTTTCCAAAACACAGTTACAGCATCCATGCAGCCACAATGGAACCCGCCTTCAATAAATGACGCCATTGCCTCAAATAAGGTAGGCTTTAAAGAGAATCTAGCTAATCAGCTGGTCACAAATGACCTTAACGTACATTCAACAAGTAATTTTTTGAGTAATTTACCACAAATGAATCAGTCAGACTCGACTGCTCTTCAAATTGATAGTAATGTTATTTTCGCTGACTCTGCAAATGTCCAGCAGACGCTGGCAGACATAGAAACTAACCAGTTAAGCTCCTAGTCTATGATCTTTTGCTTGCTTGGGACATTTTTTGAAATGATTATTCTGTCTTGATTTTTTATCATTTTTATATAATTTTATGCTTAATTTTTAAGTATGTTTTTTATTTTGACCTTGCTATAAGTAGCTTTGTTTTAGAATTGTACTTTAGACTATATTGCCAGATAACTCCCCGACTTTTTTTCTCAATACTTTATGTTATCTTTAAGATTTCAAAACATTCGCCGGGTTTTTCAAACTGTAACAAATGTCTCAGGCAAAATGGTCATTTAAGTATGATTTTATTATTTTCTACTGTCTAAAAACTGAAAAAATATCAGGGTAAACTTTTTTATTGAAATTTTATTCATCTTTAAAGATTTCTGGTATCTAAACCATATTTTTTTATCATTTGTTTTTTAAAGATTGTTTTATATATTATTACAGTAACTAAAAAAGAAATATTGTACTCCCAAGCTTATTTTCATTCGACTATAATTGAAAGCTTTTCTTAAATTGTTTTTACTAGTTTTTGATTGGTCATTGATGAAATCATGTCATGACTTCGCTTTTTTTTGTAAAGAATATTTTTAAAGCTCCTGATTATTACATTGTGATTAATTTAATTAATGACTAAATTCTTAATTAAGATTCATTCAAGCCTTTTGAACAATTTGTATTTTATGCGTGAAATACGCAGCGAAAGAATGCCACCAAATTTGCATAAAATTTTGGCTTTTTTTTGAAAGACTGTTTTAGATCATCATGATAATTTCTAGTACCTAATTTGTTTTGTAATTTTTTTTCTAGATGTAATGCTTTCTGACCTTCAAATTCAATCAATTTTTATGCAATTTTCTCGAAATCATCTATTTTTCACAATTTGGTGAAGTGCTAAAACAGGACATTAATTTTTGGTTCTCTATCTACCATGCTTCAAGTGAATTCAGATTTTCGTAAAGCTCTTTTAACTTGGAAACTGAAATTTTGTAGCCAAATAAGGTAGAAATTTTGACTAATTAAAATTATTTGACTGACTAACTTCTTTTTATTCATTAATTATTATTTTCGATGAATATTTTGAATGATGTAAAAATACATAGAATATAATGATCCCACTTACGATTATAACATATAAATCACACTTTCTCTCACTATCCTCCCTTACTATTCTAAAGCCTCATATTCGGTTGTTCCATTAAAAAACCATACAGGGGGTGGACGAACCTTTTCCAAGTCAAAAAAAAAATATTGAAAATGTGTCGATACCCCATGGGAAATGGCGAAATTTTGCAAAAAACACCCTTTTTGGAAAGATTCTTGAAGTGAGGGTGGACGAACTGAATTCATTCTTTTACCCCGTGGAAATTTTAGAATAACTTTTTAATCCTTGGAAGATTTTTTCTTGGATTACCCTCTGAAAATGTTCGTCCATCCCCCCCCACCATGTGTGGATAGAAAATTATATTTTCATATTTCAAATACCAGATGACCCACGAAAATAGTATAATTGATTGCTAACTGTATCAATTTTAATGACGAAAAAAGGGAATAAAATTCATTTAGAGACATTCCGTAATACCTTAAATTTTGCATTAGATTATTAGACAAAATCATCTGTAACTTTTAAGTTTAGATCTTGGGCCAACTTTTATAATAGCAGGGGGAAATTTGTAAAATCGCTCGACATTTTTAATCAAAGCACTTGTTATACATTTTTGGAAAGCTAATAAGGGGTAGGAGAATCTAAATAACGTAGGTTCCAATTTTTTTTCTCAAGCTAAAATTTTCATTAAATTTTGACCCTTGCATGACGCTGTCATATTTGTCCGAAAAACACACCAAAGTGTCCGAAAAAAATTGGAACCTATGTTATTATGATTCCCCTGCCCCTTAGCTTTCCAAAAATGTATAACAAGTGCTTTGACTAAAAAAATCGAACAAGTCTCCACACAAAGGCACTGCCTCGTTTGTATGGACCTCTTCGCCAATTTTAATGCAATTTTGCGAAATTGAGTAATGACGAATAATGAGCATATTTTCATGGAAAATTAATCTCTTAAAGTATTCCATTTGTTGCCCTATCGCCCAAGGATGGTTGTTTTGTTGATCAAAAGCTTTATTTGGCGAATTGCCAAAATGTCTACATTTTTTTCATTAACATGATGCCTTAATCTAATCTAATCTATCTTTATTTTTCATAATTTGTGAAATTTCCAAAACCTTGATTTGAAAATAACCAGTAAATGGGTCAATAAAAACTTGCTATTCTGTTCCTATAGCAACAAAGAGAGGCTAAAAGATAAACTTACATGACTTACGTACTGATTACATATTACAATCTTCTAATCCAAACCAAGTTCGCTATCTCCATTCCTCATTTACGAAAATCATTTTCAAGATCAACTCAAACCAGTAAATTCATTTTCAAAAAGTGTCATAGTCACTCTGCTTCATCTCAGATGATATGAGGAAAAAAACACTAGAAAAACATAGTTCGATAGACGGACATTGCTAACGACTACATAAACAATTATTAGTAAGAGAAAAGAGATCATCCAGTGAAAAAACTCTTGTCATTACATAATCCTTTCTCCTTGTCTTAGCTGATGAAATAACTGTCTGAGTGAAAACAAAACCGGTCAACTAAAACTTGATAAACAAGCTTTCGAAAAATTGTCAGTTATAATACATAGTAAAATGTGTTTTTTTGTTGATTATCAAGTACATAGTGTCGGTCTGACGAGCAGACCATTTTCTCTTTGTTACTATAATAACTTTGCTACCCAGGTCCAAAGTCTTTCTACGATGCCATGAGAATAGTATTTTCCTTGGTGTGGTCAACCAACGCGTGGTTTGAAATGCTTTGATAAATCAATAAACGTCTCAATGGTAATATCCTGATAATATACTGTAAAGTAAAGACCGGCCTATATGATATGCATTCTTACTAGTTAATTTCCCACTTTCAAAGCTTCCCCAAAGGGGGAAACTTTCCCGTTACTTTCTTTCAAGTAATAATATCTCCTTTAAAATTGTTATAGAGAATAGCGTTTATTATCAATGTGATTTTCTTTTAATTTCAAATTGATACTTGCTGGCGAGAGTATTAAATTGAGTTTCATGTCGAAAGCTAGACGATGCTATCGTCCGTTTAAAGTAAATGCGAGAAAGAGTTAGGGCGTCAGGGCGGTTTACGGGAAAAAAAGTGGCGGTAGAGTTTTGGAACACTGTAAACATCTCCGCCACTGCTTACTCCACCCGAATTTATCACGCCTCTCCTAAACTATTCCCTTTTTAGTGATCTTGTGTAGACGATAGGATCGCCTAGTCGAAAGCTAAAGCGAAAATATTCAACCTTTCCCAAGAAAACTAGCCCTTTCTTTGCTTTTCGCATTTTACATTTTTCAAATATTGGTGGTAAGATTATTGTTGAAGCCGACTCCGGCTTGCTCCAAGAGCTGACGAAATTTCATTTTAAATTTTCCTTATCTGGCACCTGATTAAGAAAACTTCTCCCGGTACAAACCAAAAACTTGAAGAAGAAAAAAACGCGCTAGATTCCCTTGCGAGGCAGCGAAGCTAAGATTTTGCAGACTGAGGGTCTTTGTTTTCGGGGATTGGCGGGCCCAACCGAAATATTTTTAGATTTACAAGCAAGGTTAGTTGAACCCGACTGGAATGTGGCACGTCAAAGGTCGACTATCGTTCCTCTCCAACGAGGAATTGGCTAGTCTGAATCGCAGACCTCTATAGATATACTTCCTATATAGAAACTATAAGAAACTTTTTTTTGCTGGAGGATGAGCAGAACCAGAAGCCTAGGAATGTCAGACAATCCGAGATGCGGTGCAAATTTTAAGGCATCACTTTTCTTGCATATGAATTGTTCCTCTCTAGCCTACGGTTATGTATCATTTGGCTCTATGTTTGGACAGGCCTAATTCAGAATAGGTTTCCTTGTATTTATTCCAACCCCCCGGCTATTAGGTACCAGAGATAAAGAAAATGAAATTTCCGACGGACGAAGGGAGTTGGAAACGGATTTCCTTACGGTTTGGGAACGAGTTTGTCGCATGTGTAGCGTGTGTGGATAAAAATGGTAGCATTTTCATTATCGCCCTCGGCTCACTTGAACATCTGTGCAGTTTCATCATCAAAAAAAAAAAAAAAATTTAATCTAATGCAAGCTTTAAACATTATTTTTCCGGTATCACTGGTCAATCGAGACTTCAAAAGAAGAAAGAACGATGGTTAGAGTGTGTCAATCGGGTCGAACGGAAAGTTCAGTGGCGTTAAGGAAAAGACAACAAACAAACGACAAAGATAAATGTTTTTGAATTGTATTAATATTTTTAGTTTATTGCTGGCTTTCGGATAAACGGTAGCTCAAAGGTTCTCCCTGTCAAAATACTCATACTTGGTATGTACTTCCGTAGTTCGGGAAGAGACTGAGGGTTTAGTCCATGAGGAATTGGGGCCCATCTAGCCTTCGGGGCCCCTATTCAGCCCTATCCGAAAGTTAGTCTGATTCGTCAACCTTGAGAACACGACAAAAAGAAGTACGTATCACAATGTTGCAACCAGGCTAACACCTAGGTAGGAAGTAAGATATGTAATATACTGTACACTGTTCACGCCAGCCAAAGACCAAATGCTCAGAGAAAACAAATATGTGTATTTCAATGTGTTTTGAACCCTTTGAGTAAGATAAGTAGGGGTGAAAAATAGGAAGGAATAGATATACTTCCTATATAGAAACCTAGGAATTGGCCAGCACACACTTTCACAGCTTTAGCGTAGGCGGCCCCAGAGCCATCGGAATGTCAGATAATCCGAGATGCGGTGCAAATTTTAAGGCATCACTTTTCTTGCATATGAATTGTTCATATGTTCGGTTATGTATCGTTTGGCTATATGTTTGGACAGACCTAATTCAGAAAAGGTTTCCTCCAACCCCCCCGGCTATTAGGTACCAGAGATTAAGAAATTATAACGAATTGCTTGGACCTTTCCTTGGTCTTAACTATATCTTCTCGAATTTCAAATCTGCTAAATGGATCCTTTTTTAGGTAAAACATTATCAGCGTCATCTAACGATGACGTCTACATTTTGTTTTATGAAACTTTTGCCGGTGTAAAGAAAATACATTATTATAACGGCATAATAAATTAATTCTCTGATACCTGATACCTAATAGACATGGGGTGGGGTATGGAAATATTTTTAAAATAAACGGGTAAACCCATCCGTTCCCAAAGACACTATCGAAGCCATTCGGTGTATCCGAAAAACGGAAATCAACCTATTGGTTTTAACATGGAAGCTTTAATTTACGTAAAGATTTCAAGCCCAGTAAGATGATGATTTCAATGATTCTCTTAATATAAATTCTACTCCCCCTTCCCCAGTTCCCCAGTCACACTGTATAATATACGATATACGGGTTGCTGATTGGAAACGTGCAGCTTTGACTCTTTTAAGTCCATAAACAATATAAAACAAAGGGGAAAATGGAAAATTTAGATTTTTTAAGTAACTTAACGCAATCATTTATATTTTGTTGAAAAAATAATAAGTAATAAATTTTGAAAAATGGTTAAAGTGGAAAGCCCTTATGGTAAATTCCTGATAATATTATCAGATCAGAAAATAATTTTCAGCGATGTTCCAAAGCTCTTAGACAATAGAATTACTTGACCGCATCAGTAGTAGATTTAAATTTTATAGTAAGCTCTATCGAGAAGAAGTGTACAGAACTAACAAATGTTCTTCAAAATGTGAAATCAGGTCCACAACACGGACTCCTCTAAGAAAGTTTTACCATGAAGAATCCTAAGAAAATAGAATATTCTAATTTAAAAATTGAATAATTTGTTGGATAAAACTTTGAATAAAGCGACGAAATACCAGTGAAATACCAACTTGAATTTATGATAGAAAATCTCATAAAAGCAGATACGAAATGGTAGATACGTAAAATAGGCAGGCTGACAGACAGTTCGTGTTCCTACTTATTACTTGGCACTCGAGTAAGAAAAACATAAGAATACCAAGGTATATTAAAGATGAAGACAATTTGGAAAAATGTTAGTCTATTTTCGAAAACATGTTTTTTCTTTTATAAGCATATGCATACGAAGGCTCAGTTTTTGGTACCTAAATAATGACTCTATAATGCGAGCCTGATATACGGACAGACACTTGCTTATAAAAAAAACATGTATTTCTAGTGAGAGAGGAGACAATACTTGGGGTGTGGATGTTAGAGCCATTTATGACTGTAGAGAGAAACCGCATTTGCTCCCATCGTATACGAAACTCGTCCTCGTTTAGACTATGCCAAAGGCTAGTTTGCAAATATAAATATCATAAAAGAAAAGTAGATAATAAAGATTTCCGAACATCGAAGCGAATTCATTGGCAGAATATAAAAAATCTTGAAGGAAAATGCATATAATTAAAATTTGTAAATTTTACTTAAAAAAGTTTCTCTCTCTCTTGTTAAAGTTGAAAAATTTTCAGATACAAAAAAACTGCTCTCCATTTTAGAAATCATAAACCAAAAAAACCAATGAAGAATAGAGAGAGAAAAATGAAATTTCGACGGAACGGTGTCGCAAAACAAGGGCGTTGGTATTGACCAGGGTGTAATTTCTCAATTTAATCAAGCGATTCTATCCGAGTTGAATGCAATAGAATGACAACAAAATCATATCTTAATCCAAATCATTTTCGTTCAAACTCGCCACGTCAACAGCACATGCACCCAGGATTACGTCATCTTTATCAACTATACTTTCCGTTACGTCATTCTTATCAATGACGTCATTTTTCAGAGTCCCTGGTTCGATGACGTCATTTTTCGTTGTCGCCGTCGATTCGAAAACCGTATCGTCTTTTGCATTTTCGTCATTATCGTTTAAAGTTAAAGTGTCAAAATTTTCCTCCAGACTTCCTTCAGAGGAGCCTGAGGCGAGTTTACTTGTTTCCAGGGTAACGTTATTGGCTGCTAAGGCAACATTAGGGAGAGAAGTCGAAGTAAGGTTACTACTTTGCGTGGCATACTCTTTCTTACGCGTGCTATTATCATTTGGAATAGCACTGGTGCATCTTCGAGTTGAAACCGGTGAAGAATAATTGTTATCCGAATCGGAACCTTTTCGCCCGTCACTCGGGTTTTCGACACTTAAGCTACGTTTCATGTTAACACCGAGAGTGTATTCGGAGGCACTCTTACGGTCTTGTTTCGATGAAGTAGAGTCTATAGCATGTTTTCGTTTCGTAACTGACGACGAGGATGATGATGAATTCTCCTGCGATCCTGATACGTTCGATAGCGAACTAAAGCGGTCTAGTCTGACCGCGTTGTGTGCCCCGCGGACGCGATACATTAGCACGTAAGCATCTTGTGAAACAACTTTTTCGCTTTTGATCTTCATCACGCTATCGTCGTCGAAATACCGCCATCCTGTAAAACCAAAACCAAAACATTGTTAAAAAGTTTTCAGTCCTTTATGTGCGAATTGAATCGTCCACGGTAGTTGAGGATAAAACTTGAAATTGATCCATAGGCAGAAGGATAGTATTTAAATTCTTTTAATTTTTTTTTCATACATTGAGCTGAAACCCACAAGGAACGAATAAATGGAAATGCGTCGAATGGGAAATGAAAACGTGTCCAAGTTTCGGAGAGTCATCTCAACTCGAATTGAGTTTTCATAACTCGAACATCAGTAAAGGAGAGTAAGCAGCAAGACACGAGACATTTAAATTGTTGTCAAATTTTCGTTAAGGAGTGATTTAAGGTATAGAGAATGGTTAGTGGTCACACTTACCAACTTCTTCTTGATCGAGTTGGTTAATCAATCTGACCATACAAGTGTAATGTCCCATCCTCATGTTTCCACGATGAGTGATCACACCACATAAATCGTACACTAATGAATGATCCATCTTGTTGCGCGTCTCCTTGGCAACGTAAGGTGTCAAGTCCAACCCACTAGAATGGAGATAAGAACGTTTACAAATGAATTTGTTTTTTAGACACGAAGGTTTGAAACTAAAGTTTGTGCCAACAACAGTGTGTAGTTATGCCTCTCTTCGTTATCTTTTCAACGGTAACAGATCTTTGTATCGCACGACTAACGGCTAGAATAACAGGAACAAAAACAAAAAACTAAGAACATTCACGGATCTTCAAAATTAATGATACAAAATTGACCAAGTCTTTCATCAAGTGGACAAAGAAGATATTAGATCTAGATTAACGCAGAACTAAATAGAGAGAAGTTTTCACATGTAATACCGTATTACCGATAGCCAAGATACTTACTTCAAAGGGTATGATACAGCCCTATGGATTTTCTGTCCATGATCACCGTATGTGAAACGTTTGAGATGTAGCAAAAGCAAGAGGGGTGGAGAGCTGATCGCCATCTCTTTCTTCGCTGATTGCGGTGTCGCACATTTCGGGCATTTCCTGTATGTAAAGATGGGTGGGAAGTGTAAGCGGTTAGTTTTCATTCACAACATTTATCAAGGCATTGAAGTTTCTGTGTTGCGTTAATTGGCTGGGTATTTCTCTCCCAAAAAGGCTCTTTGTAAAAAACAACAAAAACTTGAGTAGTTTTGTGCTACCAATAGGCTTCTCCGTAGTAGTTTTCATATCGAGTAGATGTGATAAAAAGTCATTGGGTAAAAGGAGAATTTCTAAAAGTAATTTTAGTCAAACTGTAGAAACTGAGGGCTGACAAGCTACCGGGGTCTTACCATGATTCTCGTTCGTCTAGTCGTTCTGGTTCCATAAACAATTTCAGCGAATCATAGAGCGAGCATTGATCTTGGGGAGAGGTCACTCCGAAACATTCAGCCCCAATCTCCTCGTGGATGGGCATTTTGCGCGTGCTAATCTCCTCCCCATTCTTCTCGTCACACTCAACGGAGTTTTGCCATTCCATGATCAAGCAAGCCGATTTAGAGATCTGTTCAGTGGTGAAAGTCTCTGGATCGAGCTCCGTGGCACTTTCCTCATTGTTAACATTCATTTTAGAAGATGCCTTGATCAGGAATTTCAAATTAGACGATGTTTGTGCAGGCTTGATTTTGTTTTCTGCGCTTTCGTTTCCCTTATTTTCGCTGTTCTGTTCACTGTTTGATTCTGCAGGTTCCGTCGCGTTAACTTGGATCGCTTCCGTCGTAAATTTCGCACGTTCTCGTAAAACCTCTTCTAGCCTCTCATAAGTGGTGTCTTTCTTTACGGTCACGAAGAAAGACAAACCCACAATGCTTTTCAGTTCTTTTGTGCATACTTTGGAATGGAAGGACCAGTGTTTAGTTTGGCAGTCACGTGAACAGTAAGAAGCGACCATGCACCGCGTGCAACGTTTCAATTTCCCTTGAATCTCGTCTTGCGTTTTCAGACAATTATCACATCGCATCACGTTTCGCGCGTGTGAGAGGTGCTGAAAAACCGGTACCGAGATGACGTCATTTTCGTCTTTAGCCGACAGTTCAGCGGCGACAATAAATTTTTGTTTGGCGAACGGGGTCAGAGACGATTGTAGGTTAAAGCAGACGTCTGTGACACCGGAAAATAGGGCTATCAAGTGGTGAGGTACTTTGACAGTGGTTTGAAGCATGTTCACTAAGTGCCATAGTTTGGCGTTGGACGTGGAAACTTGAAGTTTGGTGAGCATCGGTGGAGATGTGATATCACGTGTAAAGAATACCACTTGTAAGGTTTGCTTGGATGAAGGGATTGGTAACGAGATTTGTGCGCATGGGTCGTAGGAGTAGGAAACCTGTGGGCGAAAATACATATTAGAATCAATACACAGGCTGCAAAATTAAAGTCTGAAGACAAATCGCACTTTTACTCGAAATTTCTATGTGCTTGTTGCATGACATTTATTTCTGATTGGTTCAAATTTATTGATACTAATAAAGTTATCAGCTGTAAGTTGTAAAGCAAGTAACATGGGAATAAAATCACGTGAACTTTTTCGAGTAATCACATATTTTGACTACATTGATATAATTTTGCAACCCGTGTATTACAACTTCATGACAAACGTGTCGAGAAAATGATTTGAAGAAGTTTGATCTATTTTAGGCTTTGATAAAAGTCATGGAAAAAATTATGTACAAAATGGACGAGAGCTAGAAATGGAGAATGTGCAGTCTATTTGCTAATGGTTCGCAGATCCACCAAGGCTGTACATCCAGTAGTATAGTACTGTTTCAGTTTCCTATGGATTTTAAACTAAATTTACCTTTCGACAAGAATCACAAGTGACTTTCGACATGAGTTGTCCGTGGAACATTTTAACGATGAACGAATTGTTCCGTTTGGTGTGCGAGTTCCAGGCTGTTTCCGGTTTCTCATTTTCACTTCCTTCGTTCGGTTCGCCGCCACGTGGTTGGTTTAAATCCTATAATATGCGGGAAATGGAAAACAGTGGTTAAAACAAGCTACTTTTAGTAGGAGGTTAGATAAAATAAAGGCGGGCACATATTCTTTTACTACAACAACTTTATAGTAACTACACGAGGTTCAAAACGCTTAAAAGATAAATTCAACTTAAAAACAACCCTCAAACAATGTGTGTGAATGTTAATGCGGAAGTCTATTACTATTATGATGCGGGCTTTCGGATAAAAGAATACTAATTGTTTAAATGAAGCCTGTATGATGGGAGCATAATTAGCACCACTGGAAATGTTCCAAGAATATTTTCCAAAGAAATTCCACGCAATTAAAAAGTTACTTTGGTGTGCTACTCTTTTTTTGTCTTGACTCCAGTAAGATGTTGACCCTGACAATTTTTTGGTGATTTTGAGGTTTTATTGTTCATAAAAGGATCATAAAACATTTAATTCGTTCGCTTATTGGATTACAAAGGGACTGGGATTCTAAAGTATGTCGCAAAATCCATGGAGTCAATTTTAAGCAGGTTCTAGTGAACAGTGCAAGCTATTGTCACCTATAGTACACAACATCAAATATGGATGAAAGCTCGATTAACAACTAAGAAAAAATCCTAAGTCGTAGTCAATAAAACTGATTGTTATGGGTTGTGGTATGTTATTGTTATGCTTAATTGTAAGCATCATTATTTTGTAATAGCCCTTGCAATTAAGATGCTATAATTCAATACCCGCTTTTTCCTATATGCAAAGACCACCAAACAATTTTTAAGGCATGAAAAACAGCTATAAATAAACAAGAAATTGCAACAAATTGTGCTGTATGTAAAAATTAATTCAAAAGTTGATTAACTACTCTGTTTAGGTGGGTGGCTAGCAATTACGGAGTGTTTTTTCCGCAGCATTTAAGAATATGATGGAAAATATTTGAGGGTAGTTTAACACAGCAGCACGACACTAACGACGTCAAACGCGTGTTTACCAGCCTGTGAATAGTTCACAGATTTTTCACTATATTTTTTACCGTACATAATTTGCACTCCGAGTAGTCTCGATTTCCAGACCATTATATATGGGTAACTCTGCCACAAAGCCGAAAAAGAGTAAGTCTGTTATAAAAAAAAACGCGCGAGAGAGTTTTTATAATTCTTCCTCTCTCTCTCTCTGGTGCGCGTCTCTCTTTTTAGTTTGAAATAATTTTAGTAGCATTTTAGTTTTAAATTAGTAGTCTAGGTCTAGAAAAAATTGTTCCTTTAAATTATTTCTAAAACCATTTGGGATCATCACTTTAATTTCTTGCACTACTTGAAAGGGAGTGCTCCTCAAAATCCATCTCAGATGATATAAACAGATCTAACGGAGTGCTACTTGGCGTGTGCTAAAGTTGTTTACTGTTTACAAAAAAGCAAAAAACAACAACAACAACTTATTGCTCTATCCTCGTAAGGAAATGATATATTTCAAAAGCATATGTCAAAACACATAACAGCAAGCAACAATATTTTAAATCCTACTTTCGATACGAAAGATTATATTTACATCAATATATAACTACAGATGTAAAATACATTAATATTTCTTGAATTATGAATCTCATCCTGTCGCCAGTCGCATTTGAAAGACACGCCAACCTAGATTTTAACATTATTAACATCCAGCAACCCAAGGAAGCATCTCAGAGACTTTTACCACATTTAAAACAGGTCTTGAAAAGTGCTTATTTCCAGAAACAACCATTGCACAGAAAACCTTCATTCTACGGGCTAGACAATTTACAAGATAGCCTGTTACCAGGCTTTGTATATCCTTGTCCATGATTCTCCTTGGTGGTCATATTATTTGTGGTCATATTATTTGTACATGGCGTTGTGCTCGTTCCGATCCGGTTACGATTCTGGAATCGCCGGAGCATCCCGACTATTGTGCGTCGGATATCTCGACTTCCGATAGTGTATAGATACGGATCAATAACAGTGTTTATAGAGGAGAAGATAATAGCGATACGCATCCAAGTCATAGCGCGGTACTCCCCAACGCAATCATCAAAAATGTCCGTCACTGTATACAAAGCCCAGTAAATGAAAAACGGTGTCCACGTGAATAAGAACGTAATGATTAACAAACCGAGTAGTTTCTCAGCTTTTTGTAAACGTAACCGACGGCTAACGTTCCCGTTCAAGATACTATTCTCCTTACGTTTCCATAAGATGACGGAGAAAGACAAAATTAAGAACAAGAGAGGTAGAAGGATAGACCATAATAGAGCAGCAATCCGGTACGCGAAAACGTGTCCGAATTTCCAATCACGTAAGCAGAGTCCCGTCAGCGCGTCATACCGGAACGAAATAGTTGACGGTAGAACCCAAGCCATCGATAGAAACCATACGATCAAATTATAACCAAATACCGACCGCTTACCCATTCTTAAGTGCTGCCTATGCGGAAAACGTATGGCCGCATAGCGATTGAAACTGATAGCGCATAATGTCAGTAAATAAGATCCGGCGCTTATGAAATAAACTCCGCCACCATCCGTGAAAAACCCGCACATAATGTTCAACGTGAACGCATTTCTGCCAAATATTCCAGTGTCAGGGACGAAACAAAATATGAATAAAGTAATGCATGATATAATGTGTCCCAGTGACATGTTTACTAGTAAAAGGTTCATGGGACTTGATAATTTCTTTTTGGAGGGTATCAAAACCAAAATAAAAGCGTTCGTTAAAAACCCCACAGTCAAAATGATTGAGCAGATGACAAGCATTGGGACGTTAGAGACGGCTTCATTGTACCCACGTCCAGCCTCTTGTATCTGTAGCAAGAAGATGGCAGTCGTTGATTGGTTATACTCTGAAATACCAGTCACCTTTTGTAAACACGTCAATTCTTCGAAATTCATTTTTGTTGCGTGCGTCAGATCAATACGGTTTCAAGTCTCATAATCTTCTTTATCAATGAAAAAGCGTGCATAAAATCTTGCTCTCTTGAAATCTGTAGGCTTCTTTGAGACCGCCGTCTTTACTCTTTGTGACCTCCAACTCAAACCAAAATTCTTGTTTTTCCTATTTACTTCATTTTCTACTATTGTACAGTTTGATGGCTTATGTATTTTATATCCTTTATCAATTACATAAGATTGAAGAAGAGATTACAGAGTATAAAACCGAAGAATTAACAAGAAGAGAAGAAAGAAAAACATCCTATCTATCAAACAACAAACCATATCAGAAAAAAACAATGGAATATATTCTCAATCAACATATAGATATCTAATGAGTATTAAATAACTCGCTATAATGAAAGATCCTTGTCCAAGATAAGTGTTCTATAGACCAGTACCAATAGATCGTTCTAATTGGACAGAATTTCTAAGGCTAACACAAATTTCATCTCCTCTCAACCATTTCCCCCTCTCAATGACATTGAATGAAGGATGAGAAAAAAAATAGAGATCTTAATTTAGTTTGTTTATCCGAAAACAAAGAGAGCTTGTCAAAATGCTTTTCTTCTCAATCGTGTTGTTACTATGACATTTGTTGATACATACCTCACAGATCGATTTACGGTTTTAATTGGCTCGATTATTAACCCATCAAATACCGATATCACATGAAATATAGTTAAGTTTTAATCAGCCATTCCATAAAGTAATAAGAAAAACAACAAGTTTTATTTTTTTAAATAATGCTGAAAATGAAAATAAAACTTGTTGATTTTTATATTACATAAAATATAATACCGCTTGAAAGTGAACACCCTCTCAAGATTTTTTTTCCCAAAAAACAGTCTCCACAGAACAGTCTTCATAACTCGAACAAATTTCCATCTCCCTTACATGTTCGAGTTATGGAGTTATACTGTACTACGAGATATAAAGAGCATAGGCGATGAAAACTTGATCCGCGACAAAATACAAGAGAGGGGAGACTACCTTCTTTTAAATTTGAATTCTTTTTCCAAGGCGATTATTGAACCCTCAAATGTGGCAGACGAATATAAAAGTCTGTTTAATATAAAATGCACTCTTTCTCTGATAGCATGTACAAACCACTCTTAAAGGAGATAGCAAAAAAATGGACTAGCAAACAAGAAGGAGGAAATCCTTTAGTAAACACCTCTAGAAAGTTAAGATGAAATACTTTCATTTTGCTGTAGACTTGTTCCGAGAAAAGATTTAGTTAAAACACTACTCAAAGCATTGCAGAACTTTAGGTGTTGAAGCGAATTTTTTTATCATCACAAAAACTGTTCAAAATATAGCAAAAAGTGTTGACGGGGGTGATAGGAGTGGAAATGGTACCAACGAGGGTAATTTGAAAACCCATTTCTCCATTGATTTCTTTCTTATTCGAAGGAGGAAAGGGGTAGATGGAATAAGCTGGGACCGGACTGGATTACATCGAAGCAAAGTTTTTCACTAGAATGTACTTTGACCTCTGTTTAGTATAAAGACGAGAATAACTATATGTGAAAGCAAATTTCAATGAAATGAACGTATGTGTGCAAAAGAGAAGGAGACTAATAGCACCACTCTGTTTTATAACATTAACAAGCAAAAAAATTTCGAACCATTTTTCATTCCAAAACTCGAATTCAGAAACATCGATAGGCTTGTAGGAGACAAAAAGGGGAAAATTGGCGAGTGGCTACAGAGAAGACTTATTCTTTTAAAAATGCGAAAATAAAAAAAACCTGTAATGCTTCTCACTCCTCGGTCAAAAAAAAAGTTAAAGAAGAAAAATTCATAATAATCTAATAATAATGTCGAATCTCTCTAATAATCTAATAATAATGCTGACTCTCTCTAATAATCTAATAATAATGTCGAATCTCTCTTTATACTACTTAACTTAAATCTAGCTCATTTCGAACTTAGACTTTTGATTTTAGACTTCTTAATTATTGAATAAAGCATATTTTATTTTATTATATTTTTTAAATTAATCAATATTTTTTCATTCATTTATTTTTTGTTCCATTAGCTAAAATAACTTGTAAAAAGTTCAAGCCAATAAAGAAATAGAAATATAGAAATAGAAATCTAGTTCGATCTTCAAGGGATCTAAGATTGTCTTTGAATTGGAGAAGGAAGCGAATAACAGAGAGTAATCTATATCTCTCTAGCTGAGGGGACCAATATTCAAGTCCGAATTACAAAAAGATTCCAATAATATTTGGCTTTTTTGCCTGTCAATAAACTATATTGGGCCGTGTTTATTCCAAAAACAGACAAGGAAGAAAAGAAAGAGAACAAACCTCGTGCAAGTTGTCAAGAAGCGACGAACAAAATTCTTGAGCATCGTGTTGTTGCCATCCCAAGAACAATGTACATCTTTTACCCATAATGCTCTGTAGACAAAAAATAGTGGAGAAAAGTTCAATTTTGGACATTGCAATACTTGTCTTGGGAGGGGCAAACACTTTGTTGTTCATAATTATTGATTCAGTATTCAATTTTGGACTAACTTTGGCTTCAGGCTGGTTTGTAAGGTAGTCTAAGATAGCCTAACCAGCTTCGTAAATCTGAGACTTAAAATAAAATCACAAAAATAGCACACTGCTATGCAAACGTCATAATTATTACTGACAACATTTGACCGAAATTCAATCCCACAATCCTTTTCATCTTGATTCGTAATGCGTGCAAGTTATTACTTTTAAATTGTCAATAAGCGTTGTTGATTAACAAAAGCAATTAATGCAAAGGATGATGAGATTAAAACTCGGACAACAGTAATTTTGATGTCTATTTTTAGAATCACTACGGTATGCTATTGTAGCGTTGCAATGCATTGTGTTGTAATATTTTAATAGAGAAGCCTGTATGAATACCCAGACCTGATTCCTGGATCTTCTGACAACATTTATAATCTACAAATTGACAAAGTTAAGTCACCTTTAGCTCTGATGGTTTGAATGCATTACGTCTATAAGACCACAATATTTTGACCACATCAGCAAAAGCTTTGACAACTTTTCCTCCAGAACATAAAGGGTTATTTGTATTGATGTCTTTGATATACTGGTCACCTAAAGAAAAGAAGAGATTTCTGCTTTCAGAAAAAACCTTGCTGAACCTGTCCAGTCATTGAGTTTGAAGCCCTGAAGGGGCAAGGGATGAAACTCTTGAATGGGAAATGAACCCACCGATTTCCCATCCAAAACACATTGTACTAAAAAATAATTGAAATCAGGCTTGAGGCACCTCTCACTTTACACATTTTTTAAATAATTTTTCTCAAAGACTATAGAGCTCTGAATTATCTTTACAATGTACATAATTTGTCAGAATTGAAGTATTGGTTAATATAATTCACCACCTCTAGGTAACCTGAAATTACCTAGTATAACACTGATTTTATGATGGAAAAGCCAAGTCATACCCCCAATAAATAGTAGACAGTAACTAGTAAACAGAGCAAGAGTAACAACTGTCATCGGGTAAGATTTTTGTAATGTAACTCAACCACTAGCAGCTCCAGTGAAATTGTTTTCAGTGTAATAAAAGGGATGATTCGTGGCTTTTCACAGATTTTTAGGACATACTGTTAAGAATTGTCAAATAAAAGAAGACTAACTTTTCAAGTAATCACGCAATTCTTGAATGTTGGCCAGTAACTGAATAACAACATTCATATAGCAATTATTGGCGTAATTCTCCAACCCGGTCAATCCTAAATTACTCTCCACCTGCGATTGACTGACAGTCTTTTGGATGTTTCTTTTATCAACAGCAGAAGCCTTGGAAGAGCCAGGGAGATTGGTATCAACTTTTGTCTCTGCTTCTTGTTTAGTTTCTGACTCATTGCCTTTTTTGCTCAACGGTGTTGATTTGCCACCTAACAGTTGTTGACCCTTCTTTTGTCCTTTTGAAGGTTGTTTTTTACTAGGGGAAGGTGTGTCGTCGTGCTTCTTCTTGGTCTGAAGGCTTGGTTGACATTCCAAACTCTCCCATTTCTTTTCAATAGTTTTCTTTAGTAACAGTTCAATGTAAGGTTCTTTGACATGAAACTTGCTATCTTTGGTATCTATCTCATACCTATATACAACAACAAAAAAAGGATTTTAATCTTAGGTTACTTTATTCTGTATAGCATTCCTAATTATTCGCTCTTCTCGAGTCAGTAAAAATATTTATAACATGATAATCAAGGAGTTAGTTGCATATAGAACTATTCATGTTCTAGCCAGGATTACACTGTGATTGTAAGAGAATGATTTCTTTATGCAACTGTTTTAATAATAAAACTTTGATTTATTGATCCTGATACTACCCTATAGGTGGGGCATTCCATCCATTAAAGACTCATACTAAGATCTAGAATAATCTCTCTGCTAAGTGTCTGGCAATCAGGATACGAAAAAGAACAAGCAGAGAAATACAGAGAAAAAAGTGGTTACTATGATTATATGCAGTGTACTCTGTACCAGAGTGTATCTCGCGTTTATCACTTCGGAGTACACTCTGTATGCATTGTCTGTTTGATAAAAAAGTTTCCTGCACAAAGACCTCTGCACTGAAGTATGATTTACAAAAAGCAACACTTCTCTCATTGTCTCCCCTCTTTCACCAACACTCCATCGCAGCAGTTGGTTTGAAAATCTCAACTGAGAAGACAACGACAACGGCCTCTACGGCAATGAATTTTGTAATTAGCTGTAGATAATGGGTCTGTGTACAGACAATATGCAGTGAGGCGAAATAACAAAACTGAAATGAACAATACCTGGTATTGAGAACATAGATGAATCGTTTGTTATGTTTCTTGTTGACGCCATGCTCCTTCAAAAACTTCGGTTGTCTAAAAGAATGGACAGAAAATGATCACAAAGAAATATTCAAAAAATTTTATGGTAGATAATAATGACATAATGACTTTGAAATAAAACACAAAGCGTATCTAAAAAATTTTCATATTAGATCTAAAAATGCAGATCATTTTCAAGGTCAATATGCAAACACTTGTGTGTGATGATTAGCATTTGATACTGCCATACCTAGTGTAGAATGATAGAGTGACACTTGTTTCATCAAAGACAATATCTAGGTCATCAACTTCTTTGACGTAAATGTGAACATTGATTAAATTGCTTCCCTAAAAATTAAAAAAATATGGAAAAAGTTGCTGATTTAAAAAAATTACAAATTAAAAGGCTATTTCACTATACATAAATTGCCCACCCAGCTACAAAAATGAGTCTCACGCAGTCTTTAAGTTTGACTTAAATGGATAAAAGTTTTGGCGCAAAGATTGTTTAGAAATTTGTTTGTATATGAAAGAAAAACTTTAATATTTTGTGTTACTGTTAGCAATATTGTGTTACCTGATTGTACCAATCCTTTCTGATTTGATTCAGGATAACTGAATCATTTGACATTTTCCTTTAAATATTCAGCTAGTTCTCACTCTTTCATCTAAATTTAAGCAAAGGGAAATATTATGCAGCCTAGTAAATTATTGACGAGAAATACTAATACCCAAATTTGCAAAATACAGATGAAAAAACAGCACATAGATCCTATATCAGAGCAGCTACGTACCCCCAAATGAACAAGTAACCCCATAAACTTACTAAATTTCATGTGCCTCTGCTGAAACCTTGGGGGAGGGCTGAAACCATGAGTCTTGTCATGTAAAAAGACCGAGACTTAAGTAAATACACAGTTAATATTTCTTAAAAAGCAGTGAAATTTTAGATTTTCGGATACTTTTCCAATTTCAAAAAAGAACTTTGATGGGTAATTTTTATTTTGTGCAATCAAGTCATAGCTGTAAAGGCTTTAAAATGTAACCATATTTTTTATTGGGGGGGGGGGTATTTTCCAACACCCCATGTCACTTTTTTGCTAATAGCTCACTGAAAAATTTTTTTGGCACTCTGAAACTTTGAGTTTTAATATAATCTTAGACTAAATTTTACTATCATACACCCACTAGATCAGGTTTTATGATATTTTTGTGCAGACCTGTCATAAAATCTAGCTAAAACACAGTAAAATCCTAAAATGAGCACTGATGAGCATAACTTTTGATACAGTTATCCATTCAAATTTAAAATTTTGACAGGTTTTAGGTATCAATAAGATGTCTCAGAAAAAGTTTTAATCTTATAGTTATAGGTATGTTAAAAACCGGTCAATATGTTAAAGATATTATTTTTGATTTGTTTTTTGATTTCAAGCCAACATCTCAGAAACTGTCGAACATGCTAACCGCACTGGCTCAACTTCAGTATCTTTGAAATCATTCGTAGGCCCAATTGTAAACTTAATGGCTTAAGAAAAATTATAGCATTTTGGGTTTTAGCCTCGTTTTGGCGAAAAACTCGTCCCCAGGCCCCAAAAATCAAAATTTTGAAAAAATGAAAAAAACACCCCCAGGGATTTGCCCAAGGATCAAGTGTGCAAAATTTCAGCCCAATCGGACCATTTTTGAAGTCTCCAGCCTGCCCCAAAGTTTTAGCCTCGTTTTGGCGAAAAACTCGTCCCCAGGCCCCAAAAATCAAAATTTTGAAAAAATGAAAAAAAAAACCCCAGGGATTTGCCCAAGGTTCAAGTGTGCAAATTTTCAGCCCAATCGGACCATTTTTGAAGTCTCCAGCCTGCCCCAAAGTTTTAGCCTCGTTTTGGCGAAAAACTCATCCCTAGGCCCCAAAAATTAAAATTTTGAAAAAATGAAAAAACACCCCCAGGGATTTGCCCAAGGATCAAGTGTGCAAAATTTCAGCCAAATCGGACCATTTTTGAAGTCTCCAGCCTGCCCAAAGTTCGAGCCTCGTTTTGGCGAAAAACTCGTCCCCAGGCCCCAAAAATTGAAATTTTGAAAAAATGAAAAAAAAAACCCACAGGGATTTGCCCAAGGATCAAGTGTGCAAAATTTCAGCTCAATCGGACCATTTTTTAAGTCTCCAGCCTGCCCCAAAGTTTTGGTGACAGACACACACACACACAGAGAGTCTAGGTAATGTTCTAGTTGGTGATGTGGGGAGTTGGTAAAACTTTACGGCGACCGAAAATTTTCTAATTTAAACTAATGTAGCCCAAAAGTACAAATTTCAAATTAGCCAGTACCAAACATATTATTGACTTTAAGATCATAAAAATGGTAAGGTGCTGGCTAGCAAAGCCAAAATACTTAGTACTGTTATGTCATTGTCATAATGCTGACAACATGACACGTTCTTGTCAAAATATTGACAAAATCTTTAAATACAATGATTGTTAAACAAATTCCCCAAAAAATATTGATCATACTGCAAGTGATGCTTATTGTATAAAAGGATATAAGTTGACAGTCATCTTAGCCTCAAAAAATTCGTAGAGAGCTTATAGAGCTAGAAAAATAATGACACTTTCTTTTGTCATTTTATCATTGGAATTGACACTTTTTAATAAAAATTTTGATCACATTATAAAATACAATGGTTCTAAAGTCACTTTAACCCTTTCCGGACGCACGGGCCACTGGGTTATAAATTTTCAATGTTTGTTGTAAATTTACTCAGGCTAAATCTGTAAGGGAAAAATTGCTCAAAAATTTGGACAAAAAATCACTTCACTCAGATTCTTGGAAAGCTTTTGACATGAAATTTTTTTTACCCGGCCAGTAATTCAATTCTCTAAATCATTTTCAAAGTTCAAGGCGTAAAGCAATTGCCTTTTACTCTATTTCTTTATTCAAAGTCAAAAATTTTGCCTTTCCGAAAAAAAATCTGCCGATTTGTCGGTCACGTGACCAGGTGTCAGCCATATTTAAAATTTTTTTTTTGGTATTTCAAAACCCCTATCACATGTGAAAAAAACGAGGTATTACATATCGTGATATCTTTCATCAATCACTTTCTATTGCAATTTTAGTGAAGCCAGTCAAAAATCAAATTTTTGTTTGCGTCATATAGCCGTGAAATCATGCGTCCGGAAAGGGTTAATCAAGAATTATATTTATGTTCAATGTGATGCAGGAAATATAAATGGATATGAATTGAGAGTAGAAAATAGCTTTCCATGATCTCAGCGCACGTGTTTAAGGATAATAAGCATATTACAGGTGGTATATGTATTATAAGTATTATATGTGTTATATATTACTCTCATATTACATTTACTTTCCAAATCGTACTTTTGATGTATGTTATTCTTTTTCGGTAGCCGGTAATTTTTTAACTCCCCAGCTCGAAACTAGCAACTCTCCAACTCGAAACTAGCAACTCCCTAACTCGCGACTAGAATAGAATAGTTTCCAAACTCACACACAGACATTCTCAGATTCTAGCTCAACTGAAGATGAGAACAGGCTGCTCACCCATAGTTACAGAAACAACATAGAAAAACTTTCGAAGTCCCCCATTTCCAATAAACCAATAAAAACTTTTCCATGTTTCCCTTTTTCACACCAATTCTTCAAAATGAAAATATTTTAAAATTCTAAGTTAACTTCTTTTATTCAATGATTTTTCACAGCACTTTGTTGACAATCTAACTCTCGCCAGCTCTCGCATCGAATTCCCGCTTTTTTCAACGAATTGAAGATGAGTATACCTATACCATAATATACCATATAAGTTAGTCTAATGTGGACACCCAGTTTTAGAGATATAAATTTAATAGTAAGGTCAGAATCACTGACAGACAAAAGATTTTTTCCTCTGTGGTCGCTACATGTCGCTAAAGAAATATAGTTTCCATAAGCCATTCCAACCTTTCTAATATCCGATCTCTAAAGAACGGTGTCGAGATTAGAAGAGGGATGTCAACATTAGACAGAGTTACGGTAGACTACACCTTAGGATCAAGGACAGAAACAAACAAAAGGGGAGTTATGAAGGGTGACCTTTTACAGCCGCCCATAGTGTAAATCACTGAAAGGCCACAGTCACAGAAAATCAGGGCCATGTGAATGCGACAATCTTATTGGTGGAAATTTAATAAACAATCTGCGAAGGAGCGCCACGAAGCAATCAAAACTTTTGATTTGGATATAAATTCCTCAAAGGGATATTACTTGTCAATGTGTTGTGTTAACTTGTCAGCATTGTCAAACCTGCCAACACTCACATATTTCAACATTGTCTCACACAATTTTTGGAAAACTTGATTTCTCACCCAATCTCACACATTTTAGATTTTTGAAAAAACTTTCTCCAATTTCCCGAATTTTAGCAAAAAGTTCCCCCAATTTTTTTATTTTGGGAAAATGTTTCGCCGATAGCGATAGGCAGGTTTTTGGAAAGAAATTTAACCCTGATTTTCTGATTTTCAGAAAAAGGTTTCCCCAATTGCGATTTCTGATTTTTTGAAATCGGAAAACCGGGCTAAGATTTCAGACTTCACTTGACAACTTGACCTTTTTCTTTCCACACTGCCTGACGAACCACTGCTCCCAAATTATTATCCCTACAGGAGAGCGAATTCAAACAATTTGAGAGAAATGGTGAATCATCAGAATTCCAAATGGGATGATTGAGACTGAAAGTCTTACTTTTGGTTACTTTTGGTTACTTTTGGTTGTCTTCGAGCTTCATGCTCTGGCAAGAAACTTTCTGCTTCACACCACAATGCTGCATCCATCAAACCTGAATAAAGGAAGGATGTCGGCAGCTAAACAGTTTTCATGTCAAGAATGGAGTTAGAGTCGGCTCTCCTGCACCCTGTGTAACCATGAATCTGTGGCTCGTCTGGGATCGAACTGAGGTGTCTGTCTAGAGAGTTTTTGAACTTTTCGACTGTAACATTCTTCATATCTCTAATACTCTTGGGCATTGAATTGAATAACTTAGCACCTTGCACAACAAGCGTGCTATCATGTAGTTTTGAACTATGGGTGCGAACACACATCCTTCCCAATCTTGGGAGTTCCTTGAATTGAAATTTATTGTTGATGTTTGGAACCAGATTTTCAGCTATTTTCCATGTATACAGGATCCGCTATCTCTCCCTTCTTCTTTGAAGTGAGTAAAGTTTTAGCTTTTTCAGACAATCCCTAATAGTTTTTTGGAGTGCCAGTTATTCTTTTGAGAAATGATTTTTGGATTTCTTCTAATCTTTGGGTAGAACTGACAGCACTTGGACTCCATAGGACTGAGCAATATTCAATGACTGGAATAACCAATGATTTGTAAAGAGTAATCATTAGTTGGGGTAAACGCGAAGAGAAAGTCCGCAGAATCCAGGAAATCAAGTTTTTTGCTTTCTCAATGACTGAATTTCTTTGATGTGTAAAGACAGCATCATCTGACATTAGTACTCCCAGGTCCTTCACAAATTTCTTCCTTTCGATATTTTCTCCTAAAGGGGATTTGTAGTGAGTTTGGTTCTTCATCTGGACGATAGCGTAGAAGTTCAAACTTTGTGTCATTTAGTTTCATGTTGTTTTCTTCAGTCCAGTCATAGACTTTTTCTAGTTCTTTTTGAAGAATTTCAACATCCTTTGTGTTTTTGATTGATTTGGTGGCACGTGTATCATCAGCAAATGATTTCAATATACAGTACAGTACTTTTTCATCAATGTCACCAATCAATATTAGAAATATAAGAGGTCCCAATACACTGCCTTGAGGGACTCCTGAAATTACTTTCTGGGCTTTGGACTTGACACCATTTACTATTACTGTTTGATATCTTTCAGTAAGGAATGATTCAATCCATCTGTGGATTGGTCTGGATATACCCAATTGCTTTAATTTCCCAAGTACAACTGCATGATCGACTTTGTCGAAGGCCTTTGAGAAATCAAGGTAAACAACATCTGCATTCAAACCCTCATCTAATATGTCAAGAATGAGGTCGTGTTGCTCGAGAAGCTGACTAAGGCAGGATCTCCCACTTCTGAAACCATGTTGGTTTGGATTGAAAAGGTCATTGTTGTTCATGTGATTTACAATATGATTTCTCAATATTTTCTCGAGAATTTTTATCACATGCGAGGTGAGTGAAACAGGTCTGTAGTTGGCAGCCAGAGATCTGCTTCCTCCTTTGTGAATTGGTGTTATGGTGCATTTTTTCAGTTCAGTTGGAACAAGACCTATTTCTAGGCTTTTCTTCCAGAGTAAACACAGTGGAACGGATAACTCATCTTTGCATTTTTTGAGAAACATAGCTGGAAATCCATCAGGTCCTGCAGAAGATGATGGAGACAGCTCATTTATTGCTTTAACGATGGAGTCTTCTGTTATGTTAATCTCATCAATCTTGACGTTTGTTTTGTCTTGGTTAGGTTTGGGTTGTGGTTGCTTTGGTTTACTGAACACTTTAGCATATTGGTCGGCTAAGAGATCAGCCATTTCTTTGCTTCTTTGTGTAAGTTCTTCATTGTAATTCAATAGGGTTCCGATATTAGACCGAATTTTCGATTTCTTTTTTGCATAGGTAAAGAAATAAAGTCTCAAAAAAACCATCAAAAAGTATCAAAAGTAAGCAGTATCACTTGGAAATTTCTATCTCATGCAAAATGAACATCTCAAGTTGGAAGACCTGCATTGTATTGTTGTAAACGGAAAGATAAAAGAGGTAAGTCTAGACTGCCAGTTTTTGTAGTTGAAATCATACTTTATCAAACAAAATCATCAAACGATAGCTCTGTTTGTCTCAGTTAGTGGAAGTACCTCGATTTTAAGCATGTTCAAAGTTCACAATAACAACTACAGAAACACAAACCAAACGAGTGATAACAAGTCATAAAACTAAAAGTCCGTGGTTAGTGACGTAGTTTACAAAATTGTTAAGATAAAATGACATACTTTTTAGTAATTTTTTCAAAGCCTCTTCGTAGGAGAATGTGTCTTTCTATAAGGAATTTTATAACACTTCATTGCAGATTAAAAAGATGAAATTTCGTTTTTTTTTTGCATTTATGGGGAAGAATGAAATACCGTCAACTGCTCCAACTTGGGACGAGTGTACGCAACATGGGACTTGTTGATATCTGGCCTGTATTTTCACTTACTGTTAAATCTCTTTGACAACAAATTTGTTTCAGTTCGGGAAATTGCATAGATCCGCAACGTTGCATTTTTTCGCAACGTTCCCAATGGAAGTGTGCGATTATGAACACCAACTATGGCGACTAATTTTCGCAAACAGAAGCGAAAATTAGGCAAAATCTGGCATATTTGAACAAAGTAACATTTCTTCCAAGAATGATTGTGAATAATCAATAAGTAGGAAATTAAAATGCTAGGGTGAAAAGTTTCCTTTCGGGTTGTTCTTCAAAATGCACATTATTTTGGGACCCCGGTCCAGGCATAGGCTAAGGGCTGGCTGCGGAATATGACAACACAAAAAATGCAAAATTTTACAACGTTGCGGATCTATGCAATTTCCCGAGCTGGTTTTGATAACTCCACCAAGTTTATAAATTATACTTTTTGTCATAACATGTCACGATAACTTTCACTGATAGCGCGCCCTTTTTAACTTTTGTTTTCATTTAAAATGACTGGATGCCGAAACGCTCACATTCGATCGTGTTCCACTACGGATTTTTTTCATATAAAAGCCTACTCAGTGCGAAAGAGAAATCGTGTATTTTTTAATACGTGGCTCATTAAACTCAAATCAAATGACTTTTGGAGGTTCTGTGAAATGGTGGTGGAATGGCCGTCGTCCCGCCCATGTTGCGTAAGATAGTCCCAAGTTAGTTGGAGCAGTTGATGGTATTCTGAAGATGCTTTATTTGATATGAGGATTCCCATTTCCGTAAAATTGCGATTCCCCACATTGTTGCAAAATGAAATGGTGGCTATGGGTAATTCCTTTGTTCTTTTTCGATTTTCTTCTTTTGTTCTACATGTGACGTAAAGACGCTTTACAAATTGAAGTACTTCCGCTAACTGTTGATTACCGAGCCAAATCAAACACCTATCAAACTTTGCCATAAAATCTTCAGTTCAAGTACAGTTTGATTAATATTTAGTGGTTAAAATATTAGCAGTACCAGCATCATGATAGTCAGACAGTTACATCAATATGCTAAAAACATTTTGTTCAACCACCTTCACTTCAAGATAGGCCGTCATAGAATGAACTTCCTTTTATAGGATGAACCATATTCATGTGGCTTTCAGCCTTGCACTCCATCACAGAGGTTAATCAATTTTAATGACTTTTTTGACTAATATGACCAAGTTAAAATTTTTGAATTTTTTTATACTTGAGTATTAAAAAGGCATGCATTCAAATAATAAAGGTTTAAAATTTTTCTCTGGGCTAGTTAGTAAAATATCTTAAATAGGCTCTGTGATGGAGTACAAGGCAGTGTGGCTCGAATCCTTCAGATCCTTGGTTAGAAAAAGCTATACCTGTTTACTTTTTTCTTCTCAGATTCAACAAGCCATCAACCAACAAAATTACCACTGACATCTGAAAATTCACACGACCTTTCCACTAGACACTTCTAAATTATCTGCCATTATGAAGATGTTCCGAAATTAACCAATCGGGTTTACAATCGGAATTCCTCTGGGAGTTAGCGAGTCGGGAAATGTAAAGTTATGTAATAGGTAATACATAATTTTTCCGGGGGTTAAACTTATAAATAAAATTGAAATGGTTTGTTTTTTTCTTCATTATATATTAAAGTTTTCATTATCAAAATTCTAGAAATGTTAGTTTGTAGACCATATTAGAAAATGGTTATATATTTCGCAAAATAAACACTTACAAAAGCTATTACTCACTATTTTTACCCCCGCTTTTTAAACAGCGTCTTTTGTGGGCGTGATATCAGGCGGAGACAAAACGCCCTCATCGTAAGATTCTCGGGTCGTCTTATTGTTTGTTCCTTTTGTCGAGTCTGTCGGTCCTATTGTTCATGCTAAATCCATACACGATGACGTCAATGTTTGGCGGCATACCTGAAAATAAAAACAAAAAGATTATCATATTATTTTTGCATGAATTACGCTACCTTATACGTCATTATAAAATTATACAAAACGAAAGTGAGTCTAGGGCGCCCGCCTAGAGCGCGGGCCCTAATATTTTTTCTCTCGCGGTCTTCAGGGGAAAACGAAAGTGATCGATATTCTTCGAAGGAAGAATTTGCCAAACAAACCCCTAGACAAAAAGATGTATTTTGAGGTTGGGAATGGATCCTGCGAAGATGAAAAAATTTTGACTAGGCGTTTTTTTGGCAAAGCCAAAAACTCTAATTTTTTTCTTCCCTCAAGCTAAAAAGGTTACGGGTTTTGGGCAATCGAGGCAAAAATCAGCAAAAAGCTGGTGTTTTCCGTAAATCTGAGAATCGCGATAAGACCCTCACTGCAAGGCTGAAAGCCACATGAATATGGTTCATCCTATAATTAAGGAAGTTCATTCTATGGTGGCCTATCTTGAAGTGAAGGTGGTTGAACAAAATGTTTTTGGCATATAGACCTTTTTTCAAAGAGGACGTCCTGTTGAATAATTATGTAGTCCAGCCATAAAAACAATGATAGAGCCATGCATAATTACTGTATCATGCATATTGTAATGATTATGCATGGTTTTATCATTTTTTTTTCTGCTGGACTACATAATTATTCAACAGACAGGGTGGCCTCTTTGAAAAAAGGTCTATTGTTATTGATGTAACTGTCAGAGAGTTTGCCGTAAGTATCTTTGCTTCTTGATATACTGATGGCGCTCGATACTTTTTCCACCATTAGATTATCAAAGGCAAAAAGTAGTTGAGCTCCAGATCCTGGACTAGCATCATGATGCATGCAGATCTAATAAAAAAACGACCTTCAAACTGCTGTCAAGTTAACAGAAAACCACAAAAAAGCTGGTCATTAAGATTGTGGTGAGCAGTGAGAATAGAAGACACGAGCAAATACAATAAACTGAACGTATCAAACATAACTAATCAAACTTTCCCAGAATTTCTCAGTTCGATAACTGTTCGGTTTGGTTTTATAAATTGAATACCTATCGATCGTTCAATATTGTTCGATTGAGATTGCATAGTAAAAAGGAGAAGTTATTGAAGTTTTAAGAGAATAGATACATAGGAATAAACACCGACTGACCAGCAACCAAACAAACTACAATCACAATAACTTTACTTGAAGAAACGTCCATGATGGATTATCCCACATATTTTAGTGAAAATATTTCAACTTCACGATGTCATATGTGAAGGGGTTTACGTGTTCTTGGCTATCAACCATATCACCCATATCACTGACTAGGCGGTCCTTATTCCTCCTGTACATATTCAAATTCACTTCACTTTCGTTTTCGACCAAGCACGCAAAACAACAAGAGCCGCAAAAATACAATTATCGTGTGTCGCGATCGTAGTCTGACCCACCCCCCCCCTGCCATCAAAACTGCAAAAAGGAAAGAGCTCACAGAGTGCAATGCCCGGGGGGGGGGACTCATATGATCTGGCCTATGTCATGTGCCACGCTTAAGGGTGGGGTTTTTAATTTTCAGCATCCCAAAGTGCACTGCACTGTAAGGGTGTGTTTCTGTGAAATTGCACTGCAAGGGTGTCAAGTTTAAAAATAAATTCAAAATAATTGATAAGAAAAAAGGTTTTTACCTCTCGTTTGTTTAAAAAAGTTTCTATTGTCTAATAATTACAGCTGATAAGAATAATTTTCTCAGTTTTCTTTGAAACAGAAAATTCCCCAAGCTTAATTTTTCCCGTAGATTTACAGCTGAAAAATATAGTGCACTATAAGGGTCGGGTAAATCATGAGAAAATGCACTGAAAGGGTACCTTTTCAGCCATATTGAACTGCACTGTGAGGGTACGATTTTGAAAAGCAGATTTTACACGGCACATACCGTCGTTTCGAAATCGAGTAACCCCCCCCCGCGGGGGATACTAGGGTTGTGAGCAGACGGGGGTGCCGCCCGACTTTTAGTCTGAATCGCAGACCTCTACAAAACCCCTATAAGGAGCACGAATCCGTTAGAGGATGCCAGCAGCCCCAGGTGCAATGCAAATATTGTGTACCCCTGGGTACCTGAGGTCAAGTTTTCATCAGAGAAAATATTGATATTTGGTATAATCGACATTTGTTCGAGCTGTGTGATACTCACGGTAAAGATTGATGCTCACAATGTCACATTGGTCACATGTAATGGAGACAAGATTAAAAGAGCACGTCAATGTAAAAGAGGCCGACCGTAGTTACACATTTTTATAAGGACCAATAAGAACATAAGGCTTCGATGGCGAAAATATTACGAACAAATTAAGAACATTTTAAAAGGCTTTGCGGACCCTTACAAAACACCTATTTTCTTAGGAAAAGCGACAAAAATACTCGCAAAATGATGAAAATAAGAACAAGTTAAGAACATTAAAACACAAAAAGTTGAGAACATCTGAAAGTTTCAAAATTTTTTGGATGTTCTTATAAGAAATGTGTACTGATCATGGAATGCGCTACGAGTACGACCATAATATCTCCCTCGACGATGTAAAGTTCGTGGCAAATTTAGCTCATCGCGTAAATCGTGTTGGGCTTTCATCGAAATTCTTAAAAATGTATAGTTTTTTTTTCTGTCAAAAATAACAGACAGTCAATTATGATTGATTGAGATGAAAAGCTTGCATTTACATATATCAATAATGCATAATAATTACAATTCCACAATTCTTTTATTCTAACACATGGCGTTAGGGGTGCTTTTTCACTACGCTAGATAGATAAATGGTTCTCATCAACGGTCCTTTTCATAAATTTCTAAGGGTTGTAAAAAATATACAATGAAGAATCGAGCTTAACATCAGATTTTGATCGCTTCATATCAGCATTCCAGATTTAACGTCGAAAATTGGTCATTAAACCTTTTGTTCTCCAAGAGAGGGGTAGACCTCTCTTGGCTTAATGACCAATTATAAGCGAAAAGACAGCATAAATAAATTGGTTGCCATAAAAGTAGCAGAATGTGCCGTGGGATTCTTTTGTAAAAAATTGGTCACATGGGAAAAGTGTTTTCTTTCCCGATAGAGTTGAAGAGCAAACTTTCATCTACATGGATTTAATACAAAAGACGAAGAATCTTGTCACAGAAAATGTTCATTAGAAGGCTGTAATTCTAAATCCCTTGAGCGAGTTGATGATTTTTAATAAAATTTTCTTCAAATTCAAAGGGTTGTAAACGCTTTGACAACTGTTTTGGGAGTCAGTAATGCTTTACTATCAATTTTCTTTGTTTCAGCTAATCGATTTTCGCCAGACAGTCTCAGTGAAAAACCACCCTACGCTAGATAGATAAGTGGTTCTCATCAACGTTCGCCTTTTCATAAATCGTGTTTTTTTTCTAAGGGTTGTAAAAATTATACAATAAAGATTCGTGCTTAACATTAGATTTTGATCGCTTCATATTAACATTCCAGATTTAACGTCGAAAATTAGTCATTAAGATTAAACTTTTTGTTCTCCAAGAGAGGGGTAGAGCTTAGTGACCAATTAAACCAAAGATACACCGAAAATATATTTTTTGAAATAAAATAGCAGACAGAGGTGTTCAGAGCATCAACATTTATCAGCAGTGAAATGGTTTGGTTTTTGCATAAAATGAAAGAACTGCCTCCACTGTTGAAGAACTGTTTATAAAAACGACTGACTTATAATTACTTTCAATTAAATTTTGTCAACAATGCTGCAATTCACTCCAAAATCAAAGGGTCGTGAACGCTTTGACAGCTGTTTTGGGAGTCAGTGATGTTTTCCTATCAATTTTCTTTGTTTCAGCTAATCGATTTTCGCCAGACAGTCTCAGTGAAAAAGCACCCTAGATTAGGGGAGTTTTAAGAAGGCTGTCGAATACCCTCGAGTCGAGGGTTATATGCCACGCTTTCAAAAAACAACAGCCTTCTAATCGAGTAGAAAAAGGAGTCGCATTCTATACCTTCATGCAATTTTTCCGTTTTCATCAAAATTACGTAATGAATATATTGTTTCTTGTTGCTTTACGGACTAGAATTGAATTTATTTGCCATTATCATTAAATCTCAATATAACTCGTATGTAGCATCGGGGTGGGTAGCATCGATCGCCGGAACGAATAGGTGGTAGTGGTTGTGTGTGGTTGTTGCGTTCTTCGGCTGATCGGTGAAAACGTTGTTGAAGGGTCTCCTCCTTTTTCTTCCGAGAATTACGCCAAACTGGGCAGATGTTGTCGTTGTTGAGCTTCTCCAGTCGGTTAACAAAAGCAACTGCATCATGGTCTTGTCAAATACGATTTCAGCTGACAAGACGTTGCAGTATGGATCTAGGATGTTTCTGATATGCTTCATCGCACGAAGGAAGCGATCATTGCTGAGCATTCCCTATGGTGTGTTTGACTGAAGGAGACATTTGGTTGCCTTCACGGTGACTTCAGCTCAGTCATTCGACTGTTGGTTATAAGCAGATGATAGGTGATGACGAACTCCCCATTTGGCAAGGAAATCTCCTGTTGCTTTACTGACAAATTATGGACCTCCATTACCATCTTCAGGAACACCGAATCTGGCGAAACAATTTCGTAGGCAGCATATAAGCCCCTCTGATTCTATGCTTGTGGTGATCAAGCAGACAATCGATCCTCGATGACAAGGTAATGCTAACCGACACATTCGAAAAAATCAGCAAATATTTGTTCGAAAGCTGTTGCGAATGAAGTGGTTAGTTCGCTGGGAAGAAGTGGCTGAGAGGGTGCATTCTTGATACAATGATGACGTCGACGTTCAATATCATCCGTCATGCCGGGCCAAAAGACTGTAGAGTGGGCAGGAAAAGCCATAGTTGAAGCTTCTTGGTGGGCTGAATGAAGCACGTCCAGAACAGTAGGTCGGTGAAATGATGATACTACGACAAGGTCATTGTAAACAATTACATCTTCGACCACGTGGAGGCTGTCGCGATAACGCCATCATGGAATTCTTAAATAATGGTTTCCTCTGAAGGGCAATAATTGTAGAATCACTAGGTGTAGCTACTGATAGGGTCTCCCATTTATCGATGTGAGATTGTGAGTGTCGTTTTGAATATCTGAGGCAGCCATGAACCATGGAACACAATCATCAGGTTGATATGATCAGCAGAAGGATACCGTAAAGTTGTGTTGACTGCAGAATTTTTTTCACCTGGTACCCAGATTACGTTAAAGTACCATGGTACTAGAGTCCCGTTCATTAATTTCTCTCATTAGAATCTGTTTTTTTAGAATCGGTGTTCTATCACCGAAGATTTTGACAAGAGGTTGGTGATCCGCAGCGATGGTGAGGTATCGTGACATCCAAGGGTGAAGTACTTGGCGTACTCGAGGGCATAAACAATAGCAAGCGCTTTTCCTTCTATTGGTTCATCGAGGATCTGCTCTTCAGGGGATAGAAATCGTAATCCTGCTAGGGTGATGCGCCATCTATCTTCGCAGAAGAATGGAGTCATTTCTGGGTAAGAATGGTGTTTTTGTAGGAGGAAATAACCGACTCCCTTTTTCGACCAGTCGGTACAAAGGCATGTTGGTTGCTCGATATCAAAGATTTCAACACCCTTCACGAATGGCGTCGACGATTGCGAGTTTGGAAATTTCAAAAGTCTTGTCAGCTCAGCTGTCCATTTGAAGGGATGGTGGGGTGAGAGAAAAAGACGAAGTGGTTCCATGTACAATTATGGTCGAAATGTATTTAACGTATTTCAGAATTTATAGTTTGGGCGAGAATTGCAATTTTAGTACTTCCACTTTCTTTTATTGAATATTTCGATTTTAGAGGGGTTTAGTGGGCTCTACGCTATATATTCCAAGCCTTATTGGAGCAAATTTGAGCTTTTAAATCCTGAGATCCTAAGGTCCTAAGTCTCATGTTAAAACTCGGAGTTAAAACTCTACTTTTCAATTGTAGTTCAAGGCGCTTTAAAATCATTTGTGGTGTTTAAAATTTTGAAGGAAAATATTTTGCGAAGTTGAGCATTGTTTTCAACCTGGTTCCCTTGTCCAAAGCAGCTCCTAATCTAATGTCTGTTCGATCGAAATCATCGAGTATACAATCAGGGACAAAATACTTGGCACAAAAGGGAAATTCACCGGGGTGTTTTGAAACCACAATCGATTTGTAAGTGCTCTAAAGTAGGTTCGAAGGGTAGAGTTTTAACTCTGAGTTTTAACGCTAGACTTAAGACTTAGGACCTTAGGATCTGAGGATCCAAAAGTTTAAAAATGGTCCAGTAGGGCTTGAAGTATAGCCTAGAAACCAATAAATCCCTCCCAGTTCGAAATAATCGATGAAATCAAGTTGAGGGCCTGAAATTGACATTCTCGCTTGAACTTAAATTTTCGAAAAATGGTAAATTAGCCAAAAGTGCAAATATATTATGGCACGGATTGTAGCGTCAAACCGACGGTTTTAACCATCCCCAGATGGCAAGAAACCTTGAGGAGCACGTTTGTATCTCCATCTACCATATGTTGTGATGAATGTGGCGAGGGACAATCAAATTCACGCAACGGGACACTATGGAAACCGTCCCATGCGTCAGTGACTATTTTCCAAGGTGTGTCGTGGGTTCGTCTTGCAAGGTGGAATGGCGATTCAAGGGGGAGAGATCAAAAGTTCGACGTGGTGATCCATCATGTTTACGGGTGACCACCCGAGATATTTTAATTTAAACATTAAAAATTATCGATATTTTTTTTGCTGAGTCAGCAGTTTTTCAGCATATTTACCCACCTTAAAAATGCCATTTCTCCGTCGGCACCAGGTATGATCAAAACTTAACAAATAACCCTATTTTCTTATATCTACTCTTCACACTGAATCCGTTGGTAGCGTCAGATATTTGATTTTCAAACCTCGAAAAAAACCTCTAGTACAGGGGGGGGCTTAATAAGTTCTAGTAAAAATCGATTCACTCGAATCACTCGAAAACTGCAGGAGATTCGACGGGGAAAGTGTTTTTGTCAATTCTACACCCTATTAGGAGCATAATATAAAAATTTGCTCTGATCTAAGGGGTCTCCTACAAAGTGACACAATTCACTACTTCGGCCGCTGGTCTAAAGTAGCTAAATATACTATTAACGGTTCACTTTACTTTTCATTTCGAATGAAACCAAAACGAAGTGGTATGAATATTAAGCTTCAAGCCCGAATGGCTAGAGACGAAACTTTAACCCTTTTCTGGCAAGAGAAATTGAAAAAAAACGCGCATAGAACGCGCTGTAATCATGCCGGCGGATTGTATCTAGCGGTTCCTTTGTTTTGGAGGACTACCTTATCGGCCAAAACTTAGTCGGCCCTAAGTTAAGTGACTAAATTTTGGCTTGGTGACTAAAATTAGGGCCGACTAAAAATTTGGGCCAAATTAACTGTAAATAGAACCGCTTAGGCGGCCCTTAGTGACTAAATTTTGACGAGGTGACTAAAATTAGGGCCGACTAAGTTTTGGCCGATAAGGTACATTTTTTGAAATCTAGCGATAGATTTTAGTTTCAATCCGGCGTTTGTGTAAAAACTACGTGCGGACGTTCTAGATGGGAAATAAGTGGTTTCATTTCCCATCCAGGGGTCTGGCATCTAGCCCTTCAGGCTTGAAACTCAATGGGCATGAAGGCCCAGCAACATTAAGTCTGTGACCGCAGTCGGAGGCGACCCGAAGGCTCCTCTTTCGATAGCTATCTACCTGAAGGTAGGGGAAGGCGCCACTCTATCTCCATGGTAGAATCTTTGGTATGACCCGGCTAGGGGTTGAACCCACAACCTTGCGAACCGTAGCCGGATGCTCTACCGCTGCACTACGGTCGCTAAACACAGCGACATTAAAACATTGGCAGTTCCTATATTTTCTCGGCTTAGGCTATTACCGTTGATCAAGGGTAATTGATTATTGATCTGCACTAATTTTTACACACGTTCTTTAGAACAGACTTTGGTTTGATGGACTCCAAATGGATAAAATATGAAAACAATTTCAATGAAGTCGTATGCAAGTATATTTACATGCGCTGCTTAAGAACATATTATCATACATAAATTTCATAATATACTAAAACATTATAAAGAACTAAAAGGCCACCGTAACGATTGCACGCAACTAAATCATTTCGTGCCCCAAAAAAGTCATGAACTTGATAGCCTGAATCAGACTTTTATGAAATGTTAAGTTAAGGATCTTTAAACAGAGCAGAAAAATGGTAGATTTGGGCAAAGGTGAATTGCTTTTTTCAAAGTCCGATTGTAGTCTCGAAAAGCCCTCCGGAGTGGAACAAAGATGCGCATTTTCACTTGATGCAAGTTTGAATCTAAACAGATTTATCTCGTGAAAAATGTAATTTAGTCTTTCTTTCCTGCGAAATACTTTAAGAGTCAGAGAAATTTAACTTTAAAACTTAATGGTAAAGCAACAAAAAAAATTAAAATTTCAGCATCTAATAAAATTTTGTGATGTAATAAATAATGACCTATATCCTAAAGAATAATGGGGAGCACTTTATACTCACATCCAAAAAGCAACCGCTAGTTAAAAAATCATATTCCACAATTAAAGGTCTATTTGGCATTCAGAACTTATAATGAGAAAATAGATATAATTAATTTAAAAAAAAACATAATAAGAAAACAAAAAAAGAGAAAAGAATCAAAAAGAAAATACAAAACTATATTAAAAAAATCGAATTAATAACAAAGAAAACACATACAGAAAATAAACAAAATCAAAGAATAAAATGGTATTTTCAAAACCGTTCCAGAAATTTCTTAGTATTTGGGCATTTTTAAAAATCCAATATAATTTTTAGTTAGTGTGATGGTGCAAAAAAATAATATAAAATTAAAAAATAAGACTAGTATTGTATCTGGCAGCCAGCCTATTCGAGACTAAAAATTGTAGTTTAGTTGATTTTATTTCGACTGTTTCTTCCGAAAAAATAACAAATAAATATTATATAAAAACTTTCAAAGGGGAATTTGCGATAAAAATACCACAAAGTTAATTTTTAAGGGAACACGAGATAGAAATATTGTTTCAAAAAAAATTTCCTTTTGGAAATAAACGTGATATGAGGTGAAAGTGCAATAAAATTTATAACTCCTACATAAAAATGATTTTCTTTTTGAATTCATTCGTTTGTTTATAACAACCCAAAAATGAACTCAAAAAGAGTGGACTGACTATATCTTTTCAAAAAAAGAGGTGTTGCTTGCTAAAAAATTATTTCAAATCAACCAACCACTCATTCTTTAGTTGTAGCGAATTCAAAATAAAAAGTTAATATGATAATAATTGTTTGGTGCGCAGGCTATTCTCTTCATGCATAATAAACCCTGTCTTCTGACAGGGTAGAGGGTAATTTCTCATCGACCCTGTTGTCATAACCACCTGTCATCATCCGACCGATTTCGTTTTATCGTCGTCCTGGGAACTAGCCTCCCTCCAATGAGAAGGAGGTGTGGTCCTTCAGAACGTTCCGAACCATTCTCCAATCTTTTGTTACGCAGTTTTCGTCAATATTTCAATTTGTGTGCCATTTGCTGTTCGCTTCCTGGAACACTATCATAATTCATCGAGGACCGTTAAAATTTTGACCCTAAAAAGTAGAAAAAGTAGAAAAAGTGAAAAATAGAGAAATGTGTGACAATTATAATAAATATACTTCAAACTGTGATCCCAAGTGTGGTTCTGGTTAAATGAGAAAAAACCTGGACAGAAAGGTCACTCGCTGCTCTATTTGATTTTTACAGTTTGAAAGAATCAACCTTTAACGATATAATACAAGATACTTTTTAAAGTAGATTCGTTTTAAATAGAAATTTTCATTATTGTGATAAAAGCAAGTAATATTTTTGGCAACTTGAAAAACACCCGAACAAAACTGCAGTAAGTGAATGCAACAACTGCGCCAACGTCAACGTGTGGAAAAGAGGGAAAGTTCTTGACGGGATTCTTGAAAATACGTCAGATTAGTTAGTAGAAAAAGTTATCTTCTTGATAAACTTCAAAACAAAGAAGCTTACAAAAAGCAAAGGAGCTTACAAATCTTGCCATAACAATCAATTTAGAAATCTTTATCCCATCCAGTGTGATCATCTGGAGGTATCTCGTCATCTTTGGGATAGTCATCAAAGTTCGATGCATCAGTGTTCGATTTGATCTGCGCGAGAAACAAAAGGGAAAATTATTTAACCCACTCCTTCTTCATTGACTAAAGCTTCCTTAAGGAAGCGGGACAAATTTTTGCGGAATTTTCGAAATTTTCGCAAAATTTTAATGGGATTCTCCAGGTATTTTTCAAGCTTTCCTAATAAACTTAGTATTGGTGAAGTGATTACGAAAAAATACTTCATAAAAGTTAAAACGCTCTCATAGAGCCATAATTGAAAATTTTCATCAGTTCCATGTCCTGAAAATATGGATGACAGGAAGCTTGCTTTGAACTAATCAGGTACTAAAATAAGAGAAAGTTTCCCGGGCAGGCAATTTATGTTGAGCAAACTTTTAGAATTGGAAGTTCCAAAACATACAACAGAATTGACTATATATTGTCTTTAAACATCTTTACAAAATTGGCGTGTCACTCCGAGGGTTAGTATCATGTGTCTTGACCCAATTTGTATAAGTTATTTTTTTTTCATGTTCATGTCAAAGTTGGTCATATATGTTAGTATATTACAACATATATGATGGTTCTACTCAAAAAGTGAACTACAGTATTAAACTGTATGCTGAAACTTTCAAAAAGTACTCGAAATAGTAAAACAAAATTGTCAGCTTATACAAAGTAGATATTGACTAAAGTACCTTAGGTATGATGGGAGGTTGTAGTTTACGATTGCGTAGGCCGTCCCAATTGAACCCATCGAACCATCTAAAGTGAGGAGAGAAAAAATTACTTTGTTATTATAAGAATATTATGGTCTTTACAATGAAGACTTTTTCCTTTCTAATCTTTCAAATCTGCTTAAAGAAAATAAACAATTATCTAGATAGTTGTTGAGACAGATCACTTAAAACAGAGACGCTTTCATAGGTATGTCATCTGAGGGGGTTTTAGACTGGTTGTGTGTAATGTTCAATGAGTTATAGGGATTCAGGAGCATTGTCGAAATTAAGCTCTCCAGAAAAAATCTATCATATTGTTTCACAGTAGAAGGGAAAAAAGTATTTCGAATTAAAAAAAAATCTTTGGAAAGCTATTATATATTGATTAAAATTTAAACCCTTGAGAAACCATTGAAAAATCTCATTTCAAAAATTGACAGTAGGTACCAATGGAACTAAACGAGCTGAACCAGCTTGACTGAAAATGGTTCGAAACAGCATGAACAGAGAGTGGAAAATTTCTTTCCTTTATCTAGTTCACGAAATGAGATTATAATAAACTTACTTGTGTTTTTGTATGTCTTTCAGACCATTCTTTTGGTACCCTAACCTCTCAGATGGATTATCTCTGTCAAGTGGAAATGGAAAAGAGGTTTTTTAAAATGAGTAATCTGAATTTTTGGTACTAGAAAGAATGAATGTCGTACTGTCTCACAGGCCCATGAATTTTCATAGCTATGTCAAACGGCCATAACGCTAAGCAGGGGTTCTGAAAAATTCCACATAGCTCATATACGGTCTAAATTGTTAACACGGTGTTATGTCGAAATCTAATTAGTTCCTCAATACTGTTTCCCCAATATAAAACAATTAAATTATTGACCCCCTGTCTCGATTAAATCGTATGGGAGGAGATCAATTCACTACAAACAAATCACAAGGGAAAGACTTATAATAAAAAAAGGGGTCGAACGAGACACTCTTAAAAGAAAGATGGAATCAAATCCTCTTCAGTCAATTATCTCAACGGATAAAGCCAATAACATACAGAGTCATTTATCTAAATGCGAGTGTCGGCGGAGAATTTCTTACATTGACCATTTGTCCCCACTAAATACAGCGTTGTAGCCACCTTAGGTGAATCTGGATCAATTCCAAGAAATTTCATGGTTGTTACCGGCACGTATTCTTCAATTTTTTAAGTATACAGACCAAAAACGGGACGAGATTGAGTTTTTACAAGCTCTTATTTGATTTGGTTGGTCGTTAACCAATAATAAAACAATTGTTATTTTTTCTAAAAGAACGCGTCATTTTCATTACTTTAAATGACCAATTATATTGATTAAAGTATCTTAAACTCTATCTCATCTGCCAAAAACAGTTGCAACAATAAACAAGGTATCACTTACTTGCAGAGTTTCTTGATGAGGTTGTGAGCATTGCGCGTGATCTTTCTTGGGAACTCGATCATGTCAATACCCTTCAGGATGATATTATACGTTTTCATTGGGTCTGAACCGGAGAACGGAGGGCTACCTGTGAGCAATTCGTACATCAAAATACCTAACGACCAATAATCTGCTGCAAAATCATGACCCTGAAAGTAGGATTGTTAAAAAATGTTAGAAAGATAACGCATCAGGACTCAAAAAAGATGACAATAAGATTGAAGTTTGTAAAATATTGAAGATTGGATTTTCAGAGAGTAACTGCTCTAAAATTCGACTGCAAGCCTATAAACTTTGAAAGGAACTAAGTAGAGTGAGTCTCCCTTTAATTACCAAAGGCAAAGACAGCTCGATTTGAAGATGAACGTTTTTCTCCGACAAAAAATATTTATCACGTTTTCTCTGGGATTTCAAAAAGCAACCTTGCATACCTTGTTCAAAATAATTTCAGGCGCGACGTATTCAGGTGTACCACAGAAGGTCCATGTTTTACGGCCAAATCCAATCTTCTTGGCGAAACCGAAATCAACCAATTTACAATAACCCTTCTCGTCTAATAGCAGATTTTCAGGCTAGAAAATAGGAAGGTGGCGTGGTTATAAAAATAGATACATGACATTATATCAGGCAAGCGAACAACACGACTTGTATGTATTCTTGACCATTCATGTAAGAAGATGTTTCAAGTACAAAAGCACCACGAGAAACCATATTTTTAACAGGCTTTCCACAACTAAAATTCGATCAAAAACATTATCACAATAACGGTAAGAAAATTCTTACTTTCAAATCTCTGTAAACGATGCCTTTAGAGTGAAGATAAGAGAATGCTTCAATAACGCATGCTACATTGAATCTTGTTGTGTTGTCGTCGAAGGATCCCCTGTAACAATAAAGGAATACGAGAAATGTTTTTCAAGCCCATTATCCCCGGTTAACACAAATGCGCGAATCTTGTTGAAAGAAACGTCAAAAAGCAGAATTTTACGACAAAGAGGATTCAAATTTAAGGATGATATTAAGGTAGATTTGTCATTCGAAACATTTTTTTTGAGATGAAAGACAGGAAAGATTATGCAACGTAAGGTGTACAATATGGAATAGAATATTCGATTGAGCAATCGCATCTGAAAATCCATACGTTTTACTGCATAATAGCAGATTTTTGCAGATGAAAAACCTATATAATTCAAAAGGGATAAAGAAATAAGCCATACCTATCCCTTAGAATTGTCCACAGTTCTCCACCTAAGCAGACTTCCAACAACATGTATAAATACTTCCTATCCTTGAACGTTTTGTATAATCTAAACAAACCGGCAGAAAAAAAAAACATGAAAAGGTGATGACTAAGCAAACAAGAATTATGAAATGACAGGTCAGGATATCACCTTGCAGGAAATCAGTAAGTAAACAAGATATTATCATGGCCACGCTTTATTGCAAAAAAAACTTCTCTACATTATCTACAACCAAATCTAAACAAAGAGAAATTTGAGGTTTAAAAGAGCAAAAGTTGCAAACTTTTACAAGATATTCCGGAAATTTTACATTTTGTTAAAAGCGAGCTTCATTTATAGCAAGGTAAAGTGTTTTCATAAAGACTAGGGATTCCCTCAAGGAGGTCCTCCTTCTACGGTTCTTTGAGCTAGAATTCGAACAAGTCCTTATCAACAAATGTGATTTTCATTCATTAGAACCAAAAATACGCATGACGTTAATTGCATTCAAATGTACATACAAATGGACTATAATCCACTCTGTACTAAATCAAGATCAAAGATCAAAGGAGATTAACATCTCCTTAAAATGGGGGAGGTACGAATTTGTAATTTGAAAAAAATGCCATTTCTTTTCATTTTGCACTAAACAATTATGTTGCTTGGAAAAATTAGAGTAAATTCTTGCAACTTAAATCTTGGATATTTGACCATTAATTAAGGATCTTTTAACTTGTTCAACCTTTTTGTTGGAAAGATTAATTAGAGGATATACTAAGTACCAAACCATATCATAGGTCAAAATATTGTGAAAAAAGCCTTTAACTAACCTGACGATGAACTGGCAATGTGATTCGTACATGATCTTCTTTTCAGACATGATGTGGTCTTGCTGCCTAGTCTCCACAATGTGTTTTTTCTTCAGTTGTTTCAAAGCAAACGTTCGTTTGTTGTCTTTGCTGAATTGCACCTTCAAATGAAGAGTTTTGTAAAGGTTTAGTAGAGATGATGAAGAGTATTTTCTTGCGATTTCTTAACCAAGTCAAGCGTTTACAAACTTTTCACTCGGTGTAAATGGTCGTTGCTAGGATAGGACAGGTAATCTTTGCAACATGGTTTATCTTGAAATATTCATATCTTTTCTCACAGGCCCTTTTACATTTTCTGCAACGATTCAAAGGTGATAAAGATCCTGAAAAATAGGTCTTTACTGCAGGTTTATGAGCAAAATCAGACCAAGTTGAACATGTTATGACTTAGGTATACAAATAGTTCAAGGTCTCTTACCAATTCAACACGACCAAAACCTCCAACACCAAGCGTTGCAATGACATTGAGGTCTGTAAGTTTGACATCAGCAAACTCATCAGCTTCCTTGGCAATTCTGTTTAGTAAAAAATTTTGAAATCAACAAGACTAATATCTGATAGTGACCCAAGTAGACCTTTCTACACCTCAGTCAATCCAAATTTTACTTGGAATGTACAAGTGGTCAAACTGTATTGATTGAAGTGTTGAGTCTCTTTAATGTTAATATAAGATAAGATATAGATCAATATACAATTTTAAATCTAGATTGTAAAGCCTTACGCAGTCGGTGATTTAGGTCCTGTAGAGAGTTTCTTGGGTTGGTCACTATATTTATCGTCATCTTTCTTGATGTCACTCTCAATAAACATAGAGAATCCTTCTCGGTCAACAACCAAACAAGTACATCCTCCTTTACCAGCAATGACATTTGCAGTTCTTAAATCTTCACCTAGTAAAGCCTTTTCTCCGAAATAAGCACCTTTTCCAAGGGAACGTACAAATTGTGGATCACTATGGACTGAAGCTCTTTGTGTAACATCAACCTATGATAATAAATTCATTGTAAATTTGAGAAATCATGCATAAAAATATATAGGCTACAGTAATAATATGAGGGCATATATTGACTCTTACAAGTTTTGTGCTTTGAAATATATTGGAAATTTGGTTGATCCTTTTTATGAAATTTGAGCTTTCGAAAGAAGTCATAAAAACTTATGATATGAAAAACACTAAGCTTTCAAGAAAAGTGGTTTGAATGAATTTTTGTTCAGACAATTTAGACTTAATTGTCAGACATTTAGAAATTGAAATTGTCTTAAAGTTTTAGAATGTAAAAGTTAAAAATGGGAAATGAATGGGACTCTTCATTGTTCCATAATTTTAAAGGTTTCTTGATTATCAAGGTTTAAAAATAAGGTTCAAAATTTGGTCTTTATGGGACAAAAACAACTTTGCAATTATTTGGGGGAAAAGATGCTTAAAAAATGTAACAAGTTTTCTTTTTTGCAAGAAGAAGTAACTTCATTTTAATTTTTTAACATGAAATTTGATTAAAAACTTGTAGCACTAGCTTCTCAAAAGTGATAACTAGATTACAATTTGAGTATTTATTCTCAGTTTTGTCTTCTTTCTTTTTCAAAAAGGGGAATTTTGGGAGCCTTTCTCCTTAAAAATTAGAATAAGATAGATTAATGAAATTTACATCTTTCTTTATGATTTGAAAGTTAGAGAAAAAAAAAGATTGTGTTTACATTTCTTATTTTCTTTAAAATAAAATATCCCTTTTTATTTTGAAATCATATCAAGTTTCTTTGGAAGAGCTTCAACAATCTTACAGAATAATTTTGTCAATAAATATCATTCCCTACTTCTTAAAAGTCTGGTGGAGGGGCTGTGCTAATTCTTTTTTTTCTAAGTTTTGCATGTTACTAATTTATAATTCACTTTTTATAAGCTCATACAGTTTTGATAGATAATTCCACAGCTAGAGAACAGTGAAAAAAGCACCATGTAACAGTTCAGTAGAATTTCTATTTCTACATCATCAAAGTTTTTGTGCAAAAATTCTTATGTCAATATGAAAGTTCATAATTTTCTACAAAAGCTACACTATGGCAAAGGTTTTTAAAACATATGCAAATATTTAGAATGGGATCTAGAGTGGTTGTTCATGAAAAAAAAAATCCAAACAAAAACAAAGTTAATGAAAAAAAATTTGTTAGATAAATGTTTAGGTCACCATTCAATATGAAAATAAAGAATAAATTATACTTACAGTGCCTTTCTTTAGTATAAAGAAGGTATCACCACGAGCTCCTTGCCTGATAATGTATTCTCCCTCTTCATAAAAAGTCTAAAAAGGAATGAAGGAGACAAATATAGAAAAACTGTGAAAAACTGTTCTTCAAACCAAACATACTTGAGAATGAATAAAGCTACTTACACATGATGAAAAAGTGATGCAATTTTATTGTTTTAATCATCTGCCAAAATGGTTGGGAAAAAACAACAGCAATAAAGCAATCAGTCACAAAAATAAGCATCAAAAAACTTGAAACTAACCTCTTCCAAAACATCTGCAATCTTGGAAAGAGAATCTTCTGGAATGTCTTTAAGAACAGGAACGCTGAGTAGAAAGTCCATGTGTTCTTGTTGTCGTTTGATACCAGTGTTCATCATAATCGTTTGAAAGTTCTGTCGGTCAATACTCCATAGTTTTCCAGTGCTGGTTGCTAAAATTTTTGTTTAAAAAAATCATTTTAAATATTCTTTACACAAGAAAAAAATGCAAGCAAGATGAACATTAAAATATAGCTGCCTTGTAATTTCCAGTCACGATGTTCCTTTCAAATAGAAAGAAGAACTTTGCACCCAAGATGAGCAATATTGAAATTTCCAGTCACAAACTTTGTTTCAATTAAGGTCAATTCAGCTTACCTCTAACAGTTGCTGTTCTTGTGCAGTTGTATAAAATAGCCAGTTCACCAAATGCCTTCTTAGCTCCCATAGTTCCAAGTTGCTTGCCGTCTTTCGTCACTTCACATTGACCATCTGAAAATATGCATAACCAAAGTTACTAAATGTTGCTCAGGTCTTAAGTGAACTCACAAACCTGGAAAATTCTCCTTCAATCTCTGAAGGCTTTAAATCAGTTGGACAAAATAGTTTCAAATAGTTGCTTTGGATTGGGTAATGTTTCTTATGTTTTCCAAAATCAAAATTTAATTCAAAGGTCAAATTAATAAGCTATAAATCAAGCGCTTTGGTTACCTTCAATAACATAAAGATGGGATCCAGGTTCACCCTCACGAATAATATATTCTCCTTTTTTGAATTCTTTTTGGTACATAACTTCCACAAGTTCAGACACTTGCTGAGATTCCAGATTCTTGAGGAAGTCATTGTCTTTGATTGCAGCCCGAATAACCTCCTTAGCCCTATAAACAATATGTTTATATCATTGTTAGTTCACATGGGAAGAACAGAAACCTGAAAAAACTGTAATATGTGAAATTTCTAGGGATTATAAATTTATTGATTGATTTGACAAAATGTTGTTTTAAAGCAGTTGTACAGTCTAAGTTGTTAATTACGTTGAGTATGTTGAAACTATTTTGGGAAAATTATTGCTTTGATTCAGTTAGATTTAATAATCCATGATTACTTTAATTACCCTATAACAAAAATGAAGGTTTCAAAGGAGAAAGAAATGTCCTGTGAACTGAAGAAAAATCAGTTTGATATCAGACTCAGGCAATATTCATCATTTTCTTTTTACAATTTTTTAAAAGATTGCATGTAGCATAAAATCATCAAAAATAAGCAAAAAATTTTTTTTGGGGATTGCGTTTTTAAACAATGAAGCTAACCCCTATCATAGTCAGCTTTTAATATTTATAAGTTCAATTCTTTTCCTATCAGGAGTACAAAACTGAAGTTTACTTTCTTTTAAAAAAAATAAAAAAATAAAGAGGAGTTTTTTGTGAGATAAAGTTTTAAAGAAAGAAAGCGAGACTGTAATGGAATAACAAACCACCAAAATGAATCAAAACAGAGACATCTCCATTTCAAATTTATTACAACCTTTCAAAAGAAACATGCTAATATTTCTGTCACTCTTCCAGGTTTGGATATATTAGGGACACTAATATTTTTCAAATAATCCCAGAAAAAAGTGTGTAGTTTGATATAAGAAAATATTGCATCTATTGTAATGTAAGGTTGCAAGGTCTTCCATGTATTTATAGCATGGTTTAGCATTCGAGGATTGTTATGAAAGATAAAGAAATGATATCTTAAAACATAGTGTAGATTTTGTTAGAGTTTTTGGGATGCAGCTGCAGAAATTTTGAAAGAAAAAAGATTAATAAATAAATTTCAGGTTGAAGGATTCTCCAACACATTGTTAAAAGATTTATTGAGAAGGACTAAAAACAAAAAAAGCAAGAAAGAAAAAAAGAAGGATTCAGAGTGAGATATTTTACTGTGGTCTATTAACAGCTGCTTATAAAAAATGTGTCTGATCTTTATAATAGTTCAAGTATGTGCCCTTGTCCTTATTAAGTTGGATGATAATATTTTCGACATAGTAAAAAATGAATTTCTCATTTTTTAGCATAATGAATGAACATTGGGAAGATAAAAGTCTAAAGAAGGTTATGAACTTTAGCCCCCATTTGTGAGAATGATACATAATAAATAAAGACTTCTTGTAAAAAAATCTGAATAAACATATTGAATATTTTCATACACCATTCTCATGACTTTTAGAATTACAAATGATAACTCTCAATTCAGTTATTCAATAAAGATACAATCATTTTCTAATCTATGATTTTTCAATCAAGTGTGCAAAAATTATTCAGTTTTCCTTGAAGCTTTCCCACAAAAAAATATCATTTATAACATTGCTAACAAATTTACAGTTGTTTGAACAAATTAAGCAAACAACATCTTCCCAGGCATTTATTAGCTGATAAAAAAGCTATTAAAAATTATTCTTCCAAAATCTTCCAAGGCTTAAATAATTTGTTAATTTTACAGGCAAAAGCAAAGTTCTTGAAAACTTGCAAAGCAAAGTTCTTGAAAACTTGCAAAAGAAGCAATTAATATTTTGGAAAATTGATTTTCAGCAACAATGTAAATTGGAAAAGGAATATATATCAAAATTGATTTTTTTGCTCTAATAATTCATATTCAAACATTCCCGTATCTGTCTGTATACAAAGGTAAAATCAAATTAATACCGTCCTTTTTGTAAAACTTTCCTGCTGGAAAACAAGCAAAATTTCAAGGTGAATATTGTAATTCCAATCAAATTTTACAGAATTTCATGCCATTCAATTGAGATTAAAAAAAAAAATGCATTTAAAATTTTAATTTTGATTGTATTTGGTTTAGTTTTAATCATGGATTCTGATGGATTCAGTTTGATCGTGATCCCTGGCTCAGCTATTTCATCATGCTAAATCAGAGACACAATGTTATAAAGTTTTCATGAACCCCACAACCCCACAGTGTGATGACTCTTCACTGATTAAAATATATATTTTAGTGACAGGTTAACATTTTCTCTACAGATGCAATTTTTTTTTGGAATAAAAAATGTGAATTTCAACTGATTTTTCAACATAACATTTTGTAGTGCTATTAATGAAATTCTTCACTATATAATGAAGTATAAAATTTGTTGCATTTGGGTTGTCTGATGGTCTACCGTGAAGTCAGGTAACTTGCATCAGTGGAGGGAAACTTGCAAAGCCGTCAAATGACTGACCAATCAAAGAAGCAAAATTTCAAAACATGAACATGTAGCTCTGCTCGCAGCTCTACTCTACCATTTTTGTTTTGATTTAAACTTTGTATTTTAATGAACAGACAGGTCATTCGTTTGAGGGCTATGCATGTTAGCCTCCACTGATGCAAGTTACCCAATCTCACAGTTCAGTACCTGTTTTCAAAACATCCTGCCTCAGAAAGTCACAGAAATTGCAGGGTTTTTGATTCCTCCATTTTGTCTTTCTGCAAACTGCCTGATGTAATTATCAACTTTTATGCTTCCTTTACTGTATTGACAAATCTTTAAGATAATCCAACAAATTTTTTTACCAAACACCAGACTCGTTTTTCAGGCAGTGTCAGGATGTTTTGGACCTGAATGCAACATATTTCGTATGACGGCTCAATTAAAAATACAAGACCCTGCTGATGCCCATGCAATCGCCCAATTGTTTAAGTACGTTGTGTGAATCTCATCTTGTTCAGTCAGGGGGTATAAAAATAAAGTCTCAAAATGTAATGTTTGAATCCCTGGACACGCAACAAGGAAATCCCTTAATTGACATTTTGTAGGACAAGCAAAAATAGAGATACACGTTTTTTTTTTTTTAAGAAACACACTTTTAAGAAACATGAGGCTCAGAATGCCTAAAAACTAAGAAACATCTAAGAAACATGCTGAGGCTGAGAATGAGAAAATAACTATTTTAATTCGGTTTTTCTTAAGAACCTTCCAATTCAGCCTTCAATGAGGCTGATTATGTCAAAAAGGTTAGAAACATGTAAGAAACATTTAAGGCTCAAAAGGCCGATTTCTTAAGAAACATTGAGGCTGCTTGGTAAAACTAGTTTCTTAAAAAAAAAAAAACGTGTATTCAAAATTAAAATCAAGACACAAAGTGACAAAAATTGCACAAAATAACCTCTTAAAATCCGAAATTACCTTTCAGAGAGTATATTTATAGCAGGCAGTTTAAGCTACAAATGAATAAATGTATAGAATTCTGAATATCAGATATTACAAAAACAAGCAGAATCGTGTAGTGAAGGATCATTTCAGCTTTTAAATTTATGGCCATATTGGACTTACTTTGAGCTTTTAGAATGCCTTTTCAATGGAGCAGCAGCTAATGCTTGCGTCTTTGACAATGATTGGGGTTCAGCTGAGATACCTTGCATTCTCTGTCTAGTTTTCGATGCAGCAACAGCACCATCTTTTTGTCCAGGATTTAACACAGATCTATATTTATCAAGTTCCCTATTCAAATTTCTAATAGTTTCATCCTTCTTCTTCAGTTCTTGTTCCAATATGGCTATTCTTGAATCCCTCTTTTTAATTTCATTGTCCTTTTGTAATAATGCTTGTTCGAGCTGCCTTAAACTGCCCATGTTTGAATTATTGGAGTCCCCTCCACCACCAGCAGTACTGTTCTGCACTGAACTCGACGATGAAGAGTTCGAATTATGGAAAAACTTAAACATTAATTCTGCTATCTCATAACAAACCCGCAAATGCCTGTCAACAAGTACACTCGGTTCTAGTTGATTAGACAAGCCGATAGTTCAAATAACGTATTTACTAAAATAATAAAACTATTTTTGTATTCTCTGTTCACAGGGTGTGTTTACTCAAGATGGCTTCCATGAGAAAAATCCGGGTTGGCTAACAAGCCAAACTTTTGTTTTGATTTGTGTAGGAAATTTATATCAACGTTTTGAGGCCGGAGTTATTCAAAAAAGTCAAAAAATATGCTTCAGACCTAAATTAAAGTTATGAATTTTATTAATTTCCACTTGATATACCGTATTATATTCAAAAAATGAATAGAAAACGTATACTTTCTCCGTACTAAGTTTTAGTATGATTAGCGCACCCGGTCAGCACTAAAGCAAAATCGATAACAAAGACGCCATCGACACAACTTGTGAGGGCGCAAAGCTCCGAAGCATCAATGGCGTTTCTGATTAAACGTGTATTGACAATCTTGTGACAAAGTTGACAAAGAAATGCATTTACAAGAGAGAAATCGTATACATGATCACTGAGACGTAACTTTCGGGCATGTAACCAGGGGAAACGGGGATACGCTGAAATTATAAATGTTTACTTTTAGCAAGTTAGTGCTCAGCTTTTTTTGCATAACAATAAGAACAATTTCGTATGAATTATGTCGGTTAAAATCTGATAATTCGATAATGTGCCTAGAAATCTTTTATCAAACATGAAATATCAATTTCACAATCTTATCGTAACAATTGTTCCTGTGTTACTTCCAAGGAATTTTTGCGGGCGCAAGACACGGGAAGAAAAAAGCGCTCGCTTCGACAAAAGTTAAGTGGCTCTAGCAAAGAGCTATATGAAATAACGGTCGAGAAAGAGATCGTGGAAATTCAAAATGGAATCTATCTTTTATAACAACAAGCTGTCATTTCTTCGTGGTATTTTTATTAATGGAATGTTTGACATAGCATGAATAAGATGTTTCTCTATACTTCTCTATTGAAAATCTCATGCTGTGCTACAGTGCTAGCGATAGATTGGATAGAATGTTTTCTATGCAGAGTTAGTATTGAGCTATGGAAAAAGTGCAGATGATGCATTAAGGCAATAGATTTTTTTAAGGTCTTCTAAAAATGTGAATTCTAAAAACCTATAGTTTTTCTTGCCCTTTTCGCCCGAAAAAGGTATATTCTAAGGATTGTATTTTAACAAATTCTTTGCTATTCTTGTAGAGCCCCGTAATTCCGAAAGAATCACTTTATATAGGGGAGCAGATATAGCGATAGAGCCATTTCGCAAAACTTGACAATTTTGGTTGTAAGAAGTCTGGGTAAGAAAAGGGAGCGGAAAAAATGCTATTTTAGAAGGTTAATTAGTTATTTCATTCCAAACTCTATCACATTCAAGAACTAAGTACAAAAAATAAAATCGAAAATATCGTGACCGGTAAAAATTCTTTCGGATATCTACAATAAATTAAAAAAATATTATATTATCAATTTTAAATAACAAGCTATATAATATGGAACAACGATGAAGATCTGTATTTACTCGAATACAGCCTGGGAAGCAATCTTGGTGGGGCTGAAATTGAGTTAAAATTCGCTACGAAATGAGGCAACACAGCTACGTAATAGATGTAGATTTACAGAAAAAAAGGAAGCATATATTATAAAACAAATTAATCTTTCGACACACTGTATTTCAAAAAAATATATATATATTCAAGAAGGGAAAAGAAAGGTTAATTTTGACTTAGATTTTCGAGGACATTTCGCGTGACCGAAATTTCAAAAGTATTTTTTCGATGTAACCGCATCAAAAGAAATGATTTCTCCTGATTCAAGATGTCTAGAATCAAGAATGAAAATTTTAATTTTTGAAATAACATTAAGTAAGTATTCAATAATACATAGTTAAGATATCATTTCGTCAAAAAAAACCACCAGCCTTCCCAACCTCCTTAGATTTTCTCCGAGCATTTCATATCCCTTTGGAAACATTATAAAGAATTCATATTTTACACAATTTACATTAAAATGAAAGGAAAAAAATTAGAAATCAAGTGCACACATGAGTGCGACACCCTGTTTGATCCAATACGGCTGGTTTTTGGATGTGGGTAGTTCAACGGATAATACGAAATTGGTTGAATGTCCAGTCGTCGACAAAGTACCTATAGAAAAGAATAACAATGAAACAGTAAATTAACCCAAAATTATTAATCACGTAAATTTAATCCCTTTTTCTATCACCTACCGACCTACCTGGTGATGTTTTAGTCTAGAAATGTAAGCCAGATTGATTCAGTCACTTGGGGAAATCTAATGGTAACTAAGTTGTGACTGAATATCAGTTTTTCAAGGCAAACTTATAAAATTCTGTACATCATAAAAATCATCAAAGCGCCGTATTGCCGTCAGCCGTATCATAGCCTTGTAAAAACTGGCTTGGTTAACCAGGCTAGTGATGTTTTACCATTCCTGTAACTTTTATCATTTCAAAACATTAGCGAGTTTTTCTGTGACAAAGACGGATGGTTAGGTTTTTATTTTGCTAGATCCTGACTGACTAAGGTGACGATTTAAATGTCATTGCATTTACGCATTCTAACATTTGACATCTTTGGACCCCGATGAAGTCCTTTGCAGTTTCATATTCTGTATTCCAGTTTTAAAAGACGCCGTCTTCAAAAATTCCTGGTCAGCCAAATTATTCCCATAGTAATGACAAGGTTCCTCTTTTTCTAATCTATGGAATTTCCCAGGCTTAGAAATTGTCCTATCGATTATGACGTTTTAGCTGTGTATAATTATAGTGTAGAATGTTAAATCTGATATCCTGGTCGATCTTTCTTACAAGCGTAGGCGCTAAGAGTGAATGAAGGTCAGATAATTAACTTTTGCTGGGTATTAGATAATTGGTGAGCAATTAACAAAAGAAGAGTATTATATTGTCACGCATAGAAGACCGCCGAGTTTCTGTGAAGATTCTTTTATTGGATTGAAAGAAAATCTAGCGGTTACAAAAAATAGAAGAGGGCAAAAAGAGCATAACGTAACTATTTGTAGATGCCCGCTAACATATATGGGCATTTGTGTCCATAAGGTACTCCTCAACCCGTAGCTACCAATAGTTATCTTTTCACGTCCGATTTTTTGTCTTTATAGCAATGCATATCTTAACTTTCGATCAGCCGACGATCGGACGAGATCTTCAATCATCTCTAATATGTAATCCAACAATTCAAAGTTTGTCGGAATATGAAAACGTCACAGAAAGATAAATGGTAAGGACAGTTTCTATCAGCTTTCAAATAAAAGAGACGAATAGCTTCAAAGAAATGTCAAAACGATTTCAGTTATGATTGACAGTTGGCTGTTAAAATAAAACTTGCATTTGTCACGCGGAAAACAAGTCTTTGTTCTGTTGATTGATAGCGGATATAAACTACAAGTCCGTCGAAATTGCTCTCTTCATTGTTTAGCTTAAGATCTCTGACCAATATACATTTCCGGAAAAATATAGGTTTTTTTTAACTGTGAGATGCTAAAACTGCTTGATGAAAAGCAAGTTTTGTTTTTATTCATTTGTAGATAGCGGTGAGAACGTGCTTCGATTTCTACGAGAGTTACTGATAATTGATTGGAAGCTAGTATTATGCTTGACGAAACAGCATTGGCGGCTTTTATCGTACGAAATTTGAGAAAATATAATATAGACGAATCAAGCCAACAGCTAAATGAATGCAAGTTTAATAGCTTTTTAGGGGGCATTTTGACACTGACGGCTAGCTGGAAGGAACCGTTAAAAAGCATGGTGTCTAAAGCAAGACTGGGGAAGCAAATTAAAGAACTAAGAATTTTGCTCCCCCTTGCTGGGAATAGTTAAAAGCTACGCAAGTTGATTAAGCACAAAATCTTTTTGATGATTACTTTCTTTTTTGGCTATTAAGCTTTTTTTCACACGTACGTAAAATCTTACTTTAGACCTTACGGAAAATCTTTCTTAAGATTGTCTTATGGGAATTTTCCCGTTTAAACTAAGCTATTCGAGGTTTAAAAAGGCATTGGTCTAAGTGAGGTAAGTTTTAAGGGCCATTTTGGCGCCGTCCCCCTTTAGGCTCCAAAAAATAAAACTGTCGCGGGGGGGGGGGGGTACACTGCCTCTTTGCTACCCCACTGTTCATTTCTTCAATATACAGTTCAATTCTACCTTTTGCCACGAATCCAGACAGAATAACCAAAACCCGCCAAATCAGTGTGCCTGTCTATAAAAGTTGATAGAATGAGATAAAGAGAATTTAAGAAGATCTGATTTGAAGTATTTGACCTTGCTAAAAAAATTTTTTTCACTAAAATTCTCATAAATCATTTAAAGAGGGTTTTAGTTTGGGACTATAGATTATACAATGTTACTTTTTTAATAACTTGCTCTGTCAGGCACAGATTATCGGGCTTTTCACAGCTGGAAAAAAAGAGACACAATAAGCACCAGAGATGGTAAAAAGTAAAACTGTCGAGAACTTGTTGAGAAAGAAAGGAATATAAAACATGAAAGTAAACCAGAGAAAGAAGAGCGTTTTAGGAGCGATGGCCAAGTGGTCAAAGGCGACAGCGTCTCAAACCAGGGATTCGCGGTTCGAACACCCGCTCCTTCCAATGTTCCGCTCAATTCATAGATAGCTGAACCGGCTGCCCGTGGACCCCGTGAAAATAATCAAAAGACTGTCTAAAAGTCTTAGATTACTGGGCTATCCACGTAAAATATCGACTCTATCTATCTAAGAACGCCATCTTGAAAAAACGTATCATAAACATGATCTAACATTTCTTATCGTCATTTACATTATCTCTCCCTCTTGTTCTTATCTTGGAACAACTTGAGGTTGCAGGCGCCTATATCTGTTTCAAAAAATGGGAAGAAACAAACCCAAAATATTCATGACGGCCCAACCAACTCACTATTATTATAGGATATGTTTGAGGCCATTTCATCATAATGTAAGAATAACCCGCTGAAGATCACAATAAAATTTCGATAGCTCATTGTTCTATCCAATTTCTAGACTATTATTACCCCCACTTACTCCCTAAAAATTACCCATCCTTGCATTTTTGAATGTTTTGGCTGTACAACTTGGTCAGAGCGTTAAGTTCCCCATACCCTTTAGAGCAGAGCGTGGTATGCATAGAATGGATGATCTGTTACTTTCATGGGATAAACTTTCACGGGGATTAAATTTCGCGGACGAAGCCCTTCCAAATTTCCATTGGGACTTAATTTCGCAGATTTTCACGGATGACACTCAAATCCACGAAATCCGTGAAATTTAATCCCCGCGAAAGTTTATCCCATTAAAGCATGAGATAAAGGTAATTCAAAAAAAATTATTCACCTGCTCGTGTCAAAGTCTTGTATACTGGACACTCGTATATCCCGTCATTTGGTTTGACACGATTCTGAGCTGGTTTCAACCAAATCACTGGCATCTCTGTATACAGTTCTTTAGGTTTACTTTCAGCTAACTCGTGAATACTGTACCCCCATCGAGCACCTTCTAAGTATAAACCACTGATGTAACATCCCGATGTTGGTCTTGATGTGAGTTTTTTCGCAGGTTCTTTCATTACCTGAAAAAAAGATTATTGACACACTTTGATTGGTCGATTTGGGCAATATAAAAGAAATGTGAACGGAAATATTAAAAAGAACCAGAATATTTAACACGAGGACAAACACAAAATCTTTAAGAAAATATTGAATAACCAATAAAAAGCTCACTGGCAATTTCAAGCCATCGAATTTTATAATTCTAGTAGCAGCTAGTAGAGCCTAGACCAAATGCTATCATATGAATCGGAATAAATGATCGAACGATTTCATACGCTGGCTGACATTGACATTGAGTAGATTGAGAAGTTGTACCCAGCTGGCACACAACGTTGTTTTAACATTCAACAAACGTTATAGTAAGTAAGTAACATTAGGGGCGCCAGATGGACGTTGTTATAACGTTCTGTGCCAGCTGGGTAATAAATCTTCCGAATATCTTACCTCGTAATCAAAAGAGATTGTATCGATAGCCATAGCATTAGCACGTGCGTAATTTTGCAATGTGCCAGTCAAAAAACCTTGTGGGAAGAAGAAACCACTGATCCAAAACACCTTAAAAAGGAGATAAAGAAAAAAATGTTCTACATTTTTATATGTATGCTATCTGTAAACAAACCAGAGATCTACGGAAATTTCAAGAATTCATTGCCGTACTACGCTACATTTTACTTGAGCTACTCTCTGGTACAGAGTATTCTGTATTAGACCATAAACTTACCGGTGGTATACCATTATCTATCCATCCATTGATGAATTTAACACGTTCGATTAAATCTAATACCCATGATGCAAGAGGTTTCAAAGAAGGATACGCCTGGAAACGAACAAAATGCAATTTTCCATTTATAGAAGAATCATAGAGGGATTTTTCAGACTACAGTTGACACTCTCTAATTCGATTTAAAGGGGAATTAGATTTCAATCGAATAAGGGAGTGTATCAAATAGTAGAACGTCGTTTACGATTTTCTTGTTGACGGAGACGGTTAGCTTTTGATTGATCTAGATCCTGATTGACTGAGGACAGCGTAAATAAGCATTTTTACCGTCCTCGATATTGCGGGTCACTCAAAAAGTGAAAACACACAAGCCCACTATTACCAAGTTTATATATATGTGTTTTTCTGCGGCGGAGACGGTAAGCATCTAATTTGTTCAGATCCTGACTGACTTAAGACGACAGTAAATCAGCAATTTTACAGTTCTCGATATTGTGGGTCGGAAATGCGGGTTATTTCAGATCGCTTCAGTCACTTTACCATCCCCAAAAGTGCAAGTACATAAACTCACTATTAACTCCTACAAGGTGCCAGAAATCCTCCAGACTAAATTCCGAGCAGAGGCTTGAATTCAAAAGTTCTAGTTACCTTTCCAGCCCACATATCAGGTACTTGATTATTGAACAGACTATTGGACATCATTTCCAGTTGTTCAGACATCACCACCAAACCTTTTAATGCTTTCAATAAATCCTGTGAAAATCATGATAGGAAAATAGTTAAAAGTTGGGAGGGAGAGAGATACGAATTGGCAGCAAATATCTTTTCAGAGGAGGATGGATTCAGGGAGAAGTAACTCAAATTTCCCCGTCAAAAGATGTTTCACCCTAAACTTTTCAACAGCCGTCCAAAAATCGACTTAATTATAACAACTGAATATTTTAGAGAAGAAATTTTACTGCGAAAATCTAAAATTGATACTCTTCATAAAAGAGAAAATAAGAGAGAAAATAGAGCAAAAACAGGCGAAAATGGCGAACTGTTTTACAGTATCTGTAACTAACCTGTAGCGTATCTTGCACGGTGGTCAGCAATTTATTATATCGCGTCACCTCCTGTGCAAGTACAGTGTTCATCGACTCCTCATACATGACAGGATATTTTTGTAAGACATCTGCCAGTGAGATTGGATCTGGTACTTTGGATAAGATGGATCGGGCAGTCTCCTCCATGATCTATGAGAGTGGAGTAATAAATGAAAGATGAATAAAGTTAAAAACTCGGCAAGCCGCGCCACCAATACGGTTTTCACTGATCCAATATATACCGTATCCCTCGAGAAGACCGTGTAACTAATAATATAGGTGCTGTATTATGGTATTGTGAATACGGTTACTAGATTATGTTTGTTTGATTAATAATGTCCTAAAGACTTCCATTATCATACCCTAATGTCTCTTAAATTTAGTCATCTAAATTCTGTCTCATAAGTATGTGGTATGTGTATGTTTATTGAGCTTTCCTTGAGCTTTCCTCAGCACACGTTCATGCTATGTTAGAAAGTTATGCACCATTGGAAAGATATTTCCAAGGAGAATAATCTAAAGGAACAAAGATTTTTGAAAAGTTGAAAAAAGGTGGGTGCTGAAAAAAGGTGGGTGCTGAAAAAAGGTGGGTGCTGAAAAAAGGTGGATGCTCAAAAACCAAAGTGTTCACATACTTTTGAGACAAGCTTTAGATACTAGATAACCAAAAGTAATATAGAAAATATTTTCTTTCCACGCATGCGCAAACTCACTTCTTCACGTGACCGTCCAGAACCTGAAGATGATTTGGGTTGAAGTTTCAGTATACCATTTAACAAACTAAAAGTTTCGTTCTGTGCAAATGTAATGTTTGCATTATCGTGAAGACCGAAGATCTCTGGTGTGTCATTGATAGGTAGGTGTCGTATGTAATCCATATATGCCTGTGTTGCAAAGATAAAGTATAATGGTTGAGAATAGATGTTGCCTATTACACGCTTACTTTGTAATTAACAAGCAGCGAAAAATTTGGGTCAGGCTGGGTTGGAATATTCTTATGTTTTTCCTGCTCTAAAATCGTGGCTGTTTTGCCATCGTCTGTGAGCTATATCTTCAAAACACGACCTTTATTAAATCTGACCTGTGGTCATAGTACAAGTTTTCAATATGGGAAGAATAAAACAACCTGTACTTTACCTCGTGTTCTGAACCTTGTACTATCTGTTTATAGATTCCAGACACGGAGAAAGTGTGACCATCATCCAGCACTTTTGGTGCATAGAAATCCTCCAAGATGGTCATTATACATCTACGATCCCAATCGTCTGTTACACGACCACCATAGTTGATATGACCGGCTGTGTATTTCAAGACCTATAAAGTAATGAAAAATATCAACGATAGGTATAATATTGAGATCCATCTTAAATTTCTTATGAAGGAACCTATGACAAAGCTCCATCATAAAATTTCCTGAAAACGTGTTAAATATAAATCCTTTGTTCTACCGTTTGAAAAAGTAAAATGTTTCTGATTAAAATAAGTTTGTTTTACACAACCCTAATTTATGTTGGAATTTGCAGCTCTGGGAGTGAAATGATTCATTACTGGTTAAGAACACTGACCTTAATATACCCTGGACCAAGGGTATAAGGCAAAATCTTTGATCGGAGTTTTTTGAAAAGTGTTACCCTAATGTTAGCACTACTCAATAGCGGTGTAAATGTATCGAGAGCGTTAGATCTACTTTTCTTCGAATACTTTTGGTGATGTAGCGCCGTTAATTGTCAATTTTTAACACTGCAATGACTTCTTTTTGGGTACCACTTTCAGAAAACTCCGACCAAAGATGGCGGATATAGCTTGGTCAAGGGTTTATAAAGGTGGCTAAGTAGTGACATAGAACAATTTAAATTTTAACTGCGTATTCTTCTGTCTTACAGTACACTCTTCTGTCTTACAGTACATTCTTCTGTTTTACAGTACACTCGAGACTTGAAAGATTGGTAGGTATCGTAAAAGAATTTAGCGAACCCGCTAAAATTTTGGTCCCTCTCACAATAAAGTTTTTTTCGGCGTAACTTAGATCACCTTTAGACATTATAGGTTTAACATCGCTTCGGTGTGGTTTTTTTTACGGATACGAACTGTTCGTATTAGTTTCGGAATGGTTCGGATCAAGAAAACGGAGGAGTTCTGTTCCGATAAAAACTGTGCAGCGTAACTGTTCCGATCCGTTTTGTTTAGTAACGTATTCTTTTTTAACGTTTCAAATTTTCGATGTCAACACAATGTTTCGGAACCGTTTCGTTTTAAACGGTTAGTGTTTGAACATAGTTTTACTTGAGAAATCACTCCACTGTAAAATAGAAACAGTCTGCAGTAGTGAAGTAGCAGACCACGTGGTATGGAGGGACAATGAAAAATTGTGGTTGAAGCGGTAATTAAGATTAACCAACCAAAACGAAAGTACTTCATTTTAATTAACAAAACTATTTCAGGAAAATGCATTTCTTAAGTGGACACAAACAATTATCGAAGTGGTGTAAACAGCCTGAGGACGACTCGTTTAAAATATTGCACCAGGCTTCATGCTAAATATAAAAAGTGGTTTGATTCATGTATCAATGTGTGACAACCTATAAAACTTAAAGATAACTGTCACATATTGCTGACCGCAGCTAAATCTTTATTTAAACTCTTATATGGAGATTTTTTTTCCAGTTTAGATCCAGTTTCGGATGAAATGATGGTCGACACTCCAGCTACTGAATGACCACCCTCTGGTAAATTTTTTTTCGAATATTCTTTAAAACCAGGGTGCTCAACATTCAAATGAAAACATTCCAGCCGTAAATGAAGATTTCTGAGACGAATCAGGCTATAAAGTCTACACAAAAAGTATTTTTCAAGTTATTTGCCAGCTTGGTTTTGTCTAATTTCAAAGTGGCTATACCTCAACAGTAACCCGATAGACCTTTTCATAAATTACGTCACGAACATCACTTGCCTCGTTTTGAAATTATGGCCATGGTGATTAACTCCCAGCAGATTTTATTAAAACTACTTTCTATTCATAAAAAAGGGACATAATAACCATGGTAATTGTTTGAATACGAGGCAAGTGATGTTGGTAACGTAATTTATGAAAAGGGCTATTCTTGTCATTTTGGCGCATTTGAATGCAGGGCGAACTTTTAGAAAGTTAACCATAAGTACTGTATACACAATGGATCTAACTACTTACCTTATACGGAATGTCAGGATATTCATCAAGAAACATGCTCAATTGACTGATACAAATTTGACTGTCGCCTTCAGTAAATTCGTAAGGAATGTTGAATCCTAATGGTCCATACTTTCGTCGTTCGATTGCAACACCATGGAAAAGACATAGCGAGAATAACAAGCTTCGGAATTCGTTTGTCTAAAGAGAAAAAAAGAAGTGCTTCAATACTTATATGTACAGAATAAAAGACGAAAAACTAAACCCATTCATTTATAAGCCCCCGCCCTAAGCACGCAATTCACGCGTATTTTTTTTCTCGAAATACGCGCAATTTCTGTTCATTCCTTCTGTTCAAGTTTTCCAATTCACGCAATCCCGCAGCATTTTAAAATCTTAACGCATCCACGTAAGTGAAAAAGCCCAATCACGAATTTACTGCCATCCACTTGGGGGGGGGGCATTTATTCTCCATTGACTTGTAACCAGTAGATTCTCATCAAATCTTGGTCAAAAGTTTTAGAATTGTGATTTTGATGATTTCTGGATAATTTCAGAGAGAAACTTGATGGTTCGTATCCCTTATAGATATTTTGGAAGTGTGAAAAAAGCGCTTCTACCGGCAGCAAGTATCGATACTTGTACCCTCCCTGTCAAAATTTCTTTAGCTCAAACAAATTTGTGTTTCCCTTGCGTGTTCGTGTTATGGAGACTCACTGTAATATGTTAAATCAAGACCGATTTTTCGGAGCATATCGTCCAATCACTATCAGCCAACAAGAGTACTATCATAGCTGAGATCTCTTCCTGGTTTCAAATTCCTCGAATGTCTATATATACTCCAACAAACTTCCTTGTACCCAGGAGAAAATTTTAAAGAGGCTTTTCTTGATTTTTAACGATCCGCCCACAAGTCGACATTACTTGGCTAGATAGCGAGTATTTTTACACAAGGTTAGATTTTCTTTTAATTATAGGGTTACAAATTCATTGATGAAAAGAGTAGCGTCACTCAGCATTAACTGACCGCAAATGAATTCGGAATGTTGACCGCGAACACAAGAGCTTTCTTTTATCCAAAACAAACTCGTTTCAACTTTTACTCGCTTTGGAAGGGGTTATAATCTTAAAAGTGGACAGTTTCTAAATTTTGGGGAAGAAGAAAAAAAACAAGCAGGGTGCTGTTAGGACCTACCTGGTGATGAAAGTTACATGGAAATAAGGAAAAAACTGACAACATTCAGTCAGAGAATCATCTTTGTGCAAAAAATCAGACGATGAAAGGATGAAATCTTGAGGAAATGCCAAAAAGAAATTCCGGCATATTTGGGCATTTTCGGCAGTAAGAGTAGGTTTACTGAAAATCGGGCTCCGTCACATTTTAGGTATTGCCATTTTGCATCATTGTGCAAAAATCAGAACAATTGAACGAGCCAATCTCGAGAAAAGCTTGCATCATACGGAGGGACGGACGGACGGAAGGACACAGGTTAATCTAAAGGACCTCCGTGGTAGGTCCAAAAAAATTGCGTGCCTAGTCTAATTGTGCATGGAAGTTAAGTGGGTTATTGTTTGAACCTTCAAAGTTTGACTTTAGTCTGCGGTATACTATAGGCAAAATTGAGTGCATAAAACTCAGACTTACCCTTCCACATGAGTTCAAGAAATCATCATTCCAGCCGATATACATTTTCAACAGATTAGCTTTGATTCCTTTTGGTGGTTCTACCGTCATTTTAGAGCTGTTTTGTAAAATGGAGACAGGGAATTTTGGAGATGGCATACTGGTTGCCCACATGCGGAAATCACGATGCACCTAAAAAGAAAGTAAAAGACATTTCAGCTGATGTGATATATAGATCTTTCTAGGGAATAGTTCGTTGGAATACATTTTTATCTTTTTTTTCACGTTGGTTATATTCTCACTACTATCTAATCCATCTACCCCGATTTAGACTATATTCGCACGTTGGTGCTCTGTTTCGCCCCAGTATGATTTTCGTTACGGATCGAGTGTGTTCATATTGGTATCGGAACGTTTCGGAGCAAGAAAACGGAGCAGTTCCGTTCCGATGAAAAAAGTGAAGCGAAATTGTTTCGATCTGTTTTGCATTGTAACGTCTTCTTTTTTAACGTTTCGGAACGGAGCGAAACCGTTACGTCATGGTCTTAGAGTTTGCCCAGATTGCCTGTTGAAAATAACAGTCAAACTAATACCCAAATAACCGAAAATGGGTGAAGCAAATGTTATAACTGAACTGCAAACAAATGATCTTATCAAACAAATGATCTCATCAAAAACCCTTCTATTAAGGTAGAGAAACAATGAACAAGACGCAACTAGACGATGTTTTCGTCAGCCAAGATTAGCACGCAGGAAAAATACGGTGCCGTTTATGGATGTAGAGGAAGAATGCCGTGGAAGTAATGAATTAAAAGAAAATTATAGTTCGCCCGCGCGAACAAAATTTCCGTCCAACTTTTTACTTCCCGCGTGGCTACTTTTCCTTTATTTTGTACGAATTCGTCTTAGACTATAGGATCGTTTAAGACGCAACAATCAGAAGGCTAGCAATAGAATATACGATAAACTAATACACGAGAAAACTTGAGGTTTATAAAGGTTAATAAGTAGTAGTAAGGCTCCTCTTTCGATAGCTATCTACCCGAAGGTAGGGGAGAGCGCCACTCTTTCTCCTTGGATTGCTCCACTTACCCTTGATCCATCTCTTAATTGTTGAGCATCAAGCAGAGAGGCATCAACTACCATTTTGAGAATCTTTGCTATGACCCGGCTGGGGGTTGAACCCACAACCTTGCGCACCGTAGCCGTATGCTCTACCACTGCACTACGGTCGTTAAAGGTTAATGGATATATCTTTGAATCGAAAAGTCAGTTTCAAAGGTTTTACCTTGTCTGTATCAATATTCTCGATCAACCTTTCAAGAGTTGGCATCCAACTTGGGGCCAAATGACAATTCTGGAAGAAGACCCATTTACCACGTTCCATGGCACTATACATCAAGGCTTCGGCGCGAGGTCCTTGACCCTGGCCTAACGATATAGCATTCAGCTTTTTCGAGAAACGCATTTCTTCCGCGAATTTGTATAGAGCGGACGCAGGATCTGTACCAGGCGATAATACAAAGATAAGCGGTGTAGTAGGTGAGGAATCCTTGAAAACTTGACCCAGGTCAGCCGTCTGCGGCTCAATGAAACGTTGACCCAAATGTCCGGCAACGAAATCTTGCATAGCGTTTGTCACTTTATCCGCACGTATGCAACGAAGGACAAGAAGCTTCTGGAAATTGTCTAAGCATTCAGCCCATTGGCCAGGTTGAGGCTCCCTATGGTAGAAAATAAAATATAGTCAGTCTGTTACCATATTCTTAAAAGCGAAGTCGATACTAACTAACACCCAAGACTCCCGCATATGCCGCCAACTGGTATGAAAAGTCTAGATCAGCACTAATAAATTTCTTAAACTGACTGAAGTCTAGCCCTAGATCTCGATAAGAAAAATTTGGGGAAAACTATAGTTGTTGAAATTTCAGCGAAAGAAAGACCCTGAAAAAAAACTAACAAAGTATATTTAAGAATAAGCTTACCTATGTGGCTCAACACTATCGAAAATTCTTTTGAACCCCTCTAAATTGTTTTTAAAGTCATCCGCAAAAGCTTCGAATTTCGGCAAGTTGCTCAGCATGACAACTTCTCTCCACGCGCGATCAGACAGCCAATCAGAAGCCGGATTGGGTAGATCACGTGGCACAGTTGAGCCACCAGCCAATAAGAATCTCCATTCGTCCATGTTGATTTTATTCTCGTTCATTAGAATTCGTACGGAGAGGAGGAAGGAGAATAAAAGTTTGTGCTTCTCGAACAAACTACGGCAAACGTTGGTATAAAGAGAGTAGGTGAAAAAATCATTGATGTTCTCTATACGGCGTGTGATGTTGTCTAAAAAAAGGAGAGCAAAGAGAAACTGTGAAAAAACTGGCTAAAGGGATAATCAGATGGTCTGTAATATTTTGCATGTGGGATCCTTCTGTTGTGCGGAGCAAAATCTCAAAATATTTTTGCCTAATTATTTTTTCAAAGTCGAGATATTTAAGTTACAAGTTTTTGGCTTTTAGGATGAAAACAATAGAATTTCAACGTAAGAACCGTGTAAGAACCCATTTTCAAAAATTTCAAATTTTGACATCTCGATTTTGGAAAATTGTTACACAAAAACACTTTGAGGTTTTACTAAGGACCACAGAAGGTTTCTGTAATCGAAATATCTGAAACCAGCTGATTATCCCTTTAAAGTTTACAAATTATGTAACTCAGTACAGTATGGCAGATTGCTTTAATTTCAAGTCAAATAAAAAATTGTTAATTTAAAAGTCTTAAAAACTAAATAGGGTTTCCTTGTCCCGTCAATGACTCCGAAAACAACGTCTTAAGCCAAGATACCCTATCATTGTCTAAGAAAGCTTACACCGATAGCCAGTTTTGAAATCTGAAGAAATTCCAAGGGAAATTACTACTGCAAAAAGGCAAGTTGGATCAGTTCCAGTTTGAGGGGTCACTAGTTGAATTCTTAACCAGTTTTCAAAGCTGGTAAAGAATTTAACCAATTACTCCTGGAACCGGACCTGACAGGGTGTCTACGAACTTTTTTTCACCATTTTCAAGGTTTTCAAGGTTTTTTGGCAAAATTTTAGTGTTTTTTCAAGGTTTTGTGGACCATTTATTGGGTATTTTCAAGGTTTTTCAGAACTAAAATTGACTTAAATAGTAGGATATGACTTGTTAACAAGGTGCATGGGAGGTTACTACCAGTTTATGGTGTAGAAACAAAGAAAATCTTTTGAGCTTTAGCATAGACCAAAACTTCACTGACGACATAGGCCAAAACAAAACAAATACTGTCACAATCATGCATTTTCAAGGTTTCAAGGAATTCTTTCAGATTACATTCACTTTCAAGGTTTTCAAGGTTGCTTAGTCCAATTTCAAAGTTTTCGAGGTCCCATAGGCACCCTGCCGGACCTGATCTGACAATTCAAATTAGACGTACCAGCTTGTTCAGCGTTCAATATTCCATTCAAGAAAATATTAATGAACCAATCCAGTGAGTATTGATACATGGGATCGATCATGGCAAGATCGTAGGTACAGAAAAATAAAATTTGCGTTCGAACAGCCACCGGGATGTATTGGGAACGTGTCGCATCGATATCCTTCTCTGTTTGTTCAGCTACGATTACTTTAGACTACAAAAAAGAGGGAACATTAAAGAATTTTTAGTTTCAAAAATTCGCGGAAAAGCAATAATAATATTTTGGTCCATCTTGCATTCAAACCAAGTTTTTTAACACGTTTGAAGTTTCCGTTATTTCAAGCTCCTGGGGACATTCAAAGTAATCTAGATGTCCTATCATACTCCAAACCTCAAGAAAGCTTCCTTCTTCGTTAAAATCTCGTCGTCTCTAAAACAAATTTCCCTTCACTAGTCTTCCTAGCATTATTCAGGGTTGAAAGATGTGTTGAAACAAGATCAAAAATGATTCTACGTTAAACGGCCGCTTTTTACGCCAAACCTTATCGTTGTTATTTTTTCATTGCTGTGTTGGCAAAATAAGAGCCCATGTAAGGGATCGGAATTAAATCAGGGCCGGGTTTAAAATGGTGAAAATTGAACATATGAGAAATAAATGCCTACCTTTATTTCTTGAGATTTGACTTTTGATTGTTCAAGAGTTTTAATCAAATCGATATCATCCACAGGACTTCCTTCAGATGCAGACAACTTATGGAGAATCTTGTCCTCAATCTCTTTCAGTTCTTGTTTCATCTTAGCGTTACTGATGATGAGTTGATTCTTAGCTTCTTCCAAATCAGGTCGTTCCTCGGCAACCACCAGAGCTAACATTTGATCTTCAAGACCACTTGGTGATAATGTGAAATTGACCAGTGTAACTTTGGTGGATGTTTCTGGTGTATAACATGGATTTGGAAGTTTTGTGGTGATGTAGAATTTGAAATCTTCATGGTAAGGGATGATGGCATCACCAAGTTTAATGACTGTGCTTCCAGATTGTTTGTAAGTCTGAAAAGATAAAGGATAAATCTCATGAGCTCAACCGAACAATATAAGCTGAGAAATGATGTATTATATTGGACAAAAATTTTACTCATTCATTACGTAACAGATATACGTAGGTGGATATGTTATGTTGATTTCTAAAAAAGGCACATTGAAAAGTGTAGTTCTATTTTCAAAACATCGAGCTGGAAAAGAATTTTGCCATTGGCATGGTTGCTAACCAATTAGCTGAATGTCATAGTTGTTGTCTGTTGAGATATCAGAGTAGAAGAACTTTTGAAATGAACTCAGAATTGATCTCCTGATCTCCCGAAAAAAAGTTTCTTAGAACCGTAATAATTTAGAAATTTTTAAGATAGAAATGTCAGTGATACAATGATACATTTACAATGATACTGTAAAAGTGTTTAGCGTTTAGGTTCAATCATTGACCATTATATTATAAACCCTAGACTAAGCTATATCTGCCATCTTTGATTGGAGTTTTTTTTGAAAGTGGCACCCACAAAGACACCATTACGGTGTTTAAATTAACTTCAAATTGCGCTACGGGGATTGGCGGGTTCAACCGAAATATTTTTAGGTTTACACGCAAGGGTAGTTGAACCCGACTGAGGATGCAGCACATTAAAGACCGACTATCAATCATCTCCGATAGTGAGGTCTTGTAGCACAAAAATACTTCAGATGGTGATTAAAGAATGAAATTTGGCACAGATGATCCTTAGAGGGCCTAAAACTTAATTTTAAACAGTAACACCAAATTTTGCCACCTGGCCACCTGCCAGATGACGTCATCAGGTGGCTTATCAAAAATTTATTTTTTTGAAAATATTTAAAATCTGATGGTATCAGCGGAAAGAGCATGAAATGCTGATGAAAATCGAGGTATAAAACATGCCTTCAAAATCTTCCTATCAAAAGTTATAAAGGTTTAAAGTTTTGTGATGACGTCATCATAAGCCTTTCCAGGCAAAACCTAAAATCCCGTAATAACGGAACTAGTTGACCAAATTTAGTGTTTTATACATGAATCCATGTCAAAATTTGAAGTTCCATCTGATGCTTGGGTCTAAACAACATAGGAAGGCTTAAAACATCCAAAAAAATTAGTTTGTTGTACACTGTGCTCCTGAAGGGAGAACGCTGCGTTGATTTGCCTTGTAAAGCTCAAAATCCAAGTTTTAGTATTCTGTAGGATTTAAAGCTTTTAATTCAATTTGAGCATCGGAATCGGAAAAAGCAATGAATTTTGATATGAATTCATGTATAAAACATGAAATTTGGTCAATTTGTACCAAAATTACGAGGTTTTTAAGTTTTGCCTGGAAAGGCTTATGATGACGTCATCAAAAAACTTTCAACCTCCATAACTTTTGATAGGAAGATTTTCAAGGCATGTTTTATACCTCAATTTTTATCAGCATTTGATGCTCTTTCCGCTGGAAGCATCAGATTTTGAATATTTTCAAAAAAATATTTTTTGCTCAGCCACCTGATGACGTCATCTGGTAGGTGGCCAGGTGGCAAAATTTAATGTTACTGTTTAAAATTAAGTTTTACACCCTCTAAGGATCATCTGTGCCAAATTTCATGCTTTAATCACCATCTGAATTATTCTTACGTTTTTATGTGCTACCTGACCTCACTATAATGTTGGTTATCGTATACAAAGTGTCCAAACAAAACTTGGAATCTTTTCTCAGCTCTTCTTGCAATCTCCAAGCTAATATTTAGGAGAATTTTGGTAAGGAAAAGTTCTTACAAAACCCTTTTATATGAGACGTCCTTTTTCCGTCCCCTATCAACTTAGCCAAGTGGCTTAAAATCGTTTAGACGAAAGCAAAACACAAGTACTTGAGATTAATTTAACGTAGCTCAACCTTAAAAATCAATTTTCGGATTATGCCATATAGCTTAATTTATTATTTCGGATTCTTCATGGATATATTTTTACAGAAGAATGGATTCATTTTATTGGTTGTTTCTGTTTAGACCGAAATGGTGATTGATGAACAATTTTGATTTGAATTTGAATCGTCAAGCGTGGCTTTTGATTGTGAAATCCAAAAGGTCGAGTTTTCTTGATTTGAACGCCATGCAAGGATTTCAATAATTGTTCAAAGTTCTTGTTTAATGGGTACTCTATTAAGATACTCTCCGTAAAGTCGGAGGTTCTTTAAATTGTGCTTTTATTCAGACTATTTGATGTTATGAAGGCTCGAGTTATGGAGACTTCATTCCATCATGTTTTGGGACTGGGTACGAATTTGTTCTATTGGATCTTCTCGTGGTCAGAAAAATCTCAGAGCTCTTAAATCACGTTTTTATTGGAGCATAATTTTGACGCCACTGGATGTTCGATTTTAAGGCTAAGAATGTTTACAAAGTATTCTTATTTTCACCATTCTGTGAGTTTTTTTTGTATAATTTTTTAAGAAATTGGGTGCGTTAGAGTCTGCTGTAATTCAGAATATTCTTAGGTTTTGGCCATCGAAGCCGTATGTTCTATATAGCTTGTTCTTTGACTAAAGAGTGCTCCATTTCAATTGGCAGTCCACGTTTTACATCTTTCATTCAATACATTTTTCTGAAGACAGAAACATATAATTAAAAGCAATACCTTGTTGAAAAGATTTTCCGTAAATTTTATGCAGATAATTTTTAAAAGTCTTTCAAAAATTTCTAAAATTATGATTTTTCTACTGGACCAAAATGTCAACCTCAGTGGAAACCTAGGCTTGTATAATCTAAAAGCTCCGCTGAAGGTGAAGGTTTCGTCTCCATAAGATAAGAACAGCAAATGTCAAAGTAACCATAGCAACCACAGGTGAGTGGTATTGTGGGTAATGAGATGAAAAGGAGGCTAGTGTGTAACCAAACCCTTTGAAGGTAGTCCCTACCGCCCCACGAACGCCTGTGATAAAGCTTGAATCTTGTGGATTGACCGTCTGTAATATCAGAAAAGTGTTGGTCAACTGTCCTTGAAAGTATATGAAATTTTTGGTGATGTTTAATATGGCGAACAGTAGAATCTGTTTTGGGAGAGTATCCAACACTCCAATGTTTGTTAGCATGAATGACGTCATCATGGCTGAACTTGCTGCTAACGAGGTTACGTATAAGTAAAAATTACGCATGTTATCGGTGAAGAAACCATGTTTGACAAGAAGTAAGGTGACGGCTAGTGTGAACCAGTTTGATGTCATGACGACTATAAGAAGTGTGCTCAGTGACCAATGATATTCGGACGGTGCGATGATGGTCATGTTTGAGATGAAGGTGCCGACGCTATACCGAGCCATACCGTACGCCAAGCATAGTGTGATAATATCGAATTGAAGAAGATCTGAATATTTCATCAGGCTTGTTGATGATGGATCTGGTCTTCCTGGAGCTGCCTTCGTTTTATTATTTAGATGTTTAGTGTTTGTAGGTGACTTCCTTTGGCAATGCTTATTCTGGTGTGCTGAACTGATCTCTTTAATATTCAAAGATTGATCCACTTTCTCGGCAGTTGTCTTTTGACCAGATGAATCAGAATGGATCTTTTGGTTTTCCCACGACGCGAGAACAAAAGAAAATTACAGCAATAAGAAGATTGACCATATTGTATTTGTCTAGTTTCAAATATCCGATTCGGATTCGGAACCCGGTAAATAGAATTGGTAATCCAGCACCGATGTTAATTCCCAGTTGGTTAAACACTTCAAACCAACTGATCACTCTCTTCAGCTTTTCTTGTTCGTTTTGGTATGATCGACGAACTTCTCCTGTGAAATATTGATTTGAGATTGATTGAGGATTAAAATCAGGTGTACAGTATATGCCCCAAAACGGAGACGGCCCCCAAAACGGAGGTTTTCATTAAAATGAAGATTCTGACTTGTAGATTTATCAGAATTAAACGATTTTTGTTTATTTTGAAAGAATGATGGTTATACTTAAAAATGAGCATGTTTTTGCTGATTCAAAATAATATATTTGCGTCTAAAGGAAATATTTTAACACCAAAATTAGATAAAAATTGCATATAACTCACTCTAGCTCCTTGGATATTGAAAATAAGTTATGAAAACGGGGTATAGGAAACTTTCTACACCTAATGCCGTTCAGAAAATGCAAATACATCTGTGACTTTAGAGGCTGGGTAAAAGATATAGCATCTTGAAGGTCAACCAGTATTTTGGAGCCCTAGAATCAGCATTGAAAAACTGAAAAATCTAAATATGAGAAAAAGCAAAAATCTTGGAATTCTATTCCTATCACCTTGAGTTAATAGTTTATAACAAAAAATTAACATTATATATAAAAATTTTCGCTGAATCAGCAAAAACGGCGGCAATTCTGTCATTTTTTTGCAATATAGGAGGAAAATATCTTTAAAGCTTAATATTTTCAGTTTCAGTTAAGCTTTTTTTCTAAAATTTTCACAGCTTATTCCATACATGAATGGAACTATTTTAAAAAGAGATTTGTTTTCAAAAACTTGATTAGGACGTTGTTAAATCAAAATTGTCATTTTGAAAATTTCTAAATTTTCAGTTTGGACTTTGCAATATCGAAATCTTGAAATATTTCATAAAAATCATAAATTTTACATTTTCGGGTCGTAAATTTATGGGAAAACACAAATATGTTCATAGTTTTTCCCCCTATTACCACTGGGCTTAATAATTTGATTTTAGCTACACCTCCGTTTTGGGGGCCCCAAACCTACATTTTGACAACCAGGGGTATACTGTAAAAATTTATCAAATAAATTTATGCCCAAAACCCTCTAAATCATATTTCAAAACTATGGTCAAAATTTTGTATTAATATCTTAAAGATATCTCGAGAAATTTCAAACCTCCGTTTTGGGGACCATTAGAAAAAAGCTACCTATCTTTAAGCGATTGAAAAATATTGTTGAAATTGAAAACTTTGAAAAAGAACTTAAAGAGAGATGAAGTAGAGATGTTAAAGGTTTTCATGCAAAAAAATTTTTTGTAAAATCTCTTTTCCTCTAGATTTGAGAGAAATTTCAAATTTGATCGCCGTTTTGGGGGCCACATACTGTACGGAAAACAACGCACGAGGAACACAAATTTGTTCGAGCTAAGCTAAGGAAATTTCGAGTTATGGGTACTTGTTTGTAAAGCAGTGTTAACTGAAGGGACGAGAAAACTTGTTCGAGATAAGGAGGTAATCAAACTATAGAGGTCCGAGTTAAAGAAACTACAGTCAACTCTCTCTAATTCGAACTTCTATAAATCGAATCTTTCTGTAATTCGAACTAAAGTATTAGTCTCCTCAGCTGGAAAGTGGTTTGAATTACTCTCTGCTATTCGAATCTTTCTATAATTCGAAGAAAATCTTTAGTCCCTTGAAGATCGAATAAGAGAGAGTCTACTGTACTACTATATAGGCTTTTTTCTAAGTTAAATATGGTAAGTTATAACTGAAAATGTAAAGTCTTACCGATGACTGCAGTTTGCAACGATTCGGGGAATCCCATCAAAAACCGCCCGAGAATTACCAACCATAACTGCCCGTGTAAAACATAGAAATTCCCGCCAAAAGACAACAACATTACGCCCACCACCACACGCCTCAAATTTCTCGTGCGGTCCGTGTAACGCCCAATAACGGCGCCACCAATAATTTGTGCCACCGAATATATAGCCTCAGTTACACTGTAATAAATCACTGCTTGGGCTGTTTGGATATGGAATCGATCTTTGAAATAATAGAGTAGAAAATATTTGGTTGTTTGGTTTTCTAGCCCATATAGGAATATCATTAGATAAGCCAGCCATTTGAAGGTTTCTCTTTGCTGAAGCCATTTCGTGTAATTCATATTAAATTTTATGAGTATTTGAAATATAAAACGTTGATACCACCATGCAGTATAAGATACCTCGCTTTATACAGTCTTTTAGAGATTACAAGAAAATGTCTGAAAATGAATCAACCTGCTTATCACATCAGCAATCGCATGGGTAAAGAACATTCATTTATTTAATTCAATTTTCTAAAAATAAGACTTTTCTTATAAGAACAGGTAAGTTTTATGTTCTATTTTTACAAAATTCACAAGCATAATTGTTCTTACTCGGTTCTTATTTCTTTCATAAAATGTTACAAAGGGGCTGGTATTTGCTGAATCCATTCATGAAATATATGGCTAAATTTTGGCCAAATTTAATCCTCCTGATTTTACTGAATTGCTCTTATAAAAAATGGGTCGAGTGGTTAAGGGGGGTTAGTCATATGAGAAATTCAAAATGTCATTTTTTAAACTTTTTGTTATATCTTTTTAAGTAGTAAATATTTTTCAATGAAACTTTCCACAATTGTAGCACAACTATAAAGGATTTGAAAAAAAAATGTATAAATAGCAAAGACGGGGGTAAATCGTCCAGGGGGTAAAAGCTATAAAAATACTGTGTCAAACTTTTAAGAAAAGCTAGAAAAGCTATTCAAAAATTTTTTTTGGTGAATGTTAGTATTATGAAAGTCTCCGGGATGAGTGGAGAAATTTTGTAAAATTTCAAATCAGGGGGTCTGGAACCTAAAATTTGTACTTTTTCAGTTTAAAAGTTAAAAAATGCTCCACATTCGTGTCAATCCAGGTCAATCCAATATGAATTAAAATTGATGAATAAACAAACGATATAACTCTTATTTAAAAACAAAACCTTTAAGTTTTGGTCATCGAAGCCTTATGTTTTTATATAGTTTGTTCTTTGACTAAAGAGTGCTCCATTTAAATTAGCAGTCCCCGCATTTTACATCTTTCAATACATTTTTGCGGAACTTTGGCAAGATCTGCGTACGCGGGACGTAAATTTGTATATGTTCAGAAAAATGTCCCCAAAACTGCTACCTCTAAAACGAAAAATATCGACTTTGCTCTGTACTGAAGAATGGGACCTGTTTAGCCAGCGAAAAGAAGCATTTACCTCGTAAATTTTATTGAAAATTAAATTTAGTAAAATTTTGGTACTGATTTTGTTGTTTTTTGTTTTTAATATATATACTTTTGAAAAAAGTAAAAGTGGTACTAAGATTATATCGAGTTTGACTATCCAATCAAGTGCGAGATGTCTGTTTGCGTTGCTGCTACTTTCACTTTTGCACACTTGCGAAACATAAACAAAGATGGCGATTTTTGTCAAGGCAGGATCCTGCTGATTTTTTAAGCTGGAAGGCATCTTTTGCTTGTAAAATGACGTTGCTGCTGCTCACACTTATTGGAAATTTTAAACGAGTATCATTCTTGAGGTTATTTTACCACTTCCTCTGGGAGAGGTGAAGGCTGTCCTATCCTCCACTTCCTGATGGTGGTGGCTATCGTCAACTGCTGAAATTTTCCATAAATGGTGTGATGGTTGTTTACTTTGTGGCATTCAAACTTCATGGCACATTTTTGTGATCATTGATTGGAGTAACCATTACTATTACATCAATTAATCTCATGGAAAACTATTTTTATTGCTTGATCAAACCAAATATCTGCAACAGCCAAATCAGATTTATAAAACAACATTCGGATTTCGAAATATTTTAACTTTTTAGACCCTATGATTTTATTGGAATTATGTCATGGTTAAACTTAACATTCAGCGGGTATTGTTGCCAAACAATGATTTTTTTTGTCACATTGTCAGCCAATACTGTTCGACTATTCGAGTAACACTTTTACGAAAAAGATCATACGCCATATCGAATATTGAGTGATTGTGGTCAGTAACATTCCTTGAGGCTGATTGAGGAGGTACGCTGCTGTGAAGAACAGACAAAATATTTGCAGGAGTTTCTTAATTATTCATCATGGCATTAGAAAGACTTTGTTGTGGTTTGAGATCAAGCAAGCGCTTATTATGTACGTATTAATGCAACACACAAGAAGGGGGTCAACTTGTGATCATGTTTTGTAACATGTGATGTTCAATGACATTTATAACTTTTACATATACTATAGGCAGCAATCACTAATACACTTCCATTTTATTTGAATCTTTTCAGTCAGTAGTAGAAAATTTCAAATTCACTGGTGCTGGTGGTCATTATTCAGCTCAAACACTTTTTAAATAATTCCCAAATAAAATAAGCACTTTTGAAGCATTTTCCTCAAAACTCTTGAGCGTGTTTTTGGTGAAGTGAAATGAAGATGTTTGTGATCGCCGCCTTAGAATATACTTTAAGTGGATAAATTTTGGCGTGGAATTAATTTGGCAATTGGCCAAAATACAATTTTTTGACGGGGATTTAGCTAATTTGACGATAGATCAATTTCATAAAATTTGGCGGGAATTTAATTTGGCGAAATGCAAATTTTGAGACACTTAAATTGGGAAAAATTACTATAAAATATACTGAAAAGTTGTTATTTTTTACATAATATTCTTTTTGTTAAATTTGGCGGGAATTTAGTTTGGCGAATGGTCAGTTTTTGAAATTTTGGCGGGGATTTAATTTGCCAATATTTGTTAAAAATTGCCGAATTCGCCAAATTTAATCCTCACCAAAATTAATTCACAAGGTATGAAGTATTTATTCAAGGGGTTCGAAGTCATTGCATGTTTAGCTTTTCTGATTGCATGAATGTGTGGAAACTAGAGAATGTAGTGAATTATAAATTAGTGACATTTTTGTGAAAATGGTATTCATTTTTACCATTTTAGTTAGGACATCCTAACTATCAAAAAGTCTATAATACAATGTCATGTTTAATACTTAAAAGCTACATAATCTAAACAATGACGAGAAAGACTACACTTATAATCAACATACCCCTATGATGTTGATTATTATGTTGATACCCCTATGTTTACGTCCATGCTACAATGCTATACTCTTTAGAGTTTTAATTTTTTATTTTTGTTATTTACTTTCGTGGAAATTTGTATTGAACAGATATTCTTGTACTTTTAATCAGGGAAATTTATTTAAAGCTACAAGTATTACAAAATCGAGCACAAATGACTTTTTGTCTTCTAATTTTCCAACATCCTCTTTTTTGGCATTATTGTTATGACTCGCTATTAAATTCTAGGTGAAATGTAAGATCTTATTAGTTTGTTCTTTAAATTCTGCATTAATTAATAATGGAGTCGATTTCTTGTACATTTTGAGATTTCTAAGATTTCTTCGCTTTGCGAAAACAGAAAGCTCGTTCCGCAAGCCCTTTTATGTTGATTCTCAAGACAGAAACATATAATTAAAAAGCAATACCTAGATTGTAAGTACATTTTATGCAGATAATTTTAAAAAGTTTCAAAGTCTTTCAAAAAATTTCTAAAATGATGATTTTTCTACTGGACCAAAATGTCAACCTCAGTGGAAACCTAGGCTTGTATAATCTAAAAGCTCCGCTGAAGGTGAAGGTTTCGTCTCCATAAGATAAGAACAGCAAATGTCAAAGTAACCATAGCAACCACAGGTGAGTGGTATTGTGGGTAATGAGATGAAAAGAAGGCTAGCGTGTAACCAAGCCCTTTGAACGTAGTTCCTACCGCCCCACGAACGCCCGTGATAAAGCTTGAATCTTGTGGGTTGACCGTCTGTAATATCAGAAAAGTGTTGGTCAACTGTCCTTGAAAGTATATGAAATTTTTGGTGATGTTTAATATGGCGAACAGTAGAATCTGTTTTGTGAGAATATCCAACACTCCAATGTTTGTTAGCATGAATGACGTCATCATGGCTGAACTTGCTGCTAACGAGGTTACGTATAAGTAAAAATTACGCATGTTATCGGTCAAAGAACCATGTTTGACAAGAAGTAAGGTGACGGCTAGTGTGAACCAGTTTGATGTCATGACGACTATAAGAAGTGTGATTATGATGACGTCATCAAAAAACTTTCAACCTCCATAACTTTTGATAGGAAGATTTTCAAGGCATGTTTTATACCTCAATTTTTATCAGCATTTGATGCTCTTTCCGCTGGAAGCATCAGATTTTGAATATTTTCAAAAAAATAATTTTTTGCCCAGCCACCTGATGACGTCATCTGGCAGGTGGCCAGATGGCAAAATTTGGTGTTACTGTTTAAAATTAGGTTTTAGACCCTCTAAGGATCATCTGTGCCAAATTTCATGCTTTAATCACCATCTGAAGTATTCTTACGTTTTTATGTGCTACGTGACCTCACTACGATGGTAGATTGCCACGTTCCTTCAGAACTTTAGCGTGGGCGGGCGCCAATCCGCCATCAGAATATCAGATAAAGACTTAGGTTGGCCGGGACGGAGAAACTGCCTCAAAGGTTTATATAAAGCTCGGTGGTTTCAATACTAATACGTTTGCACCGTTTGTTTGTGAAAAGTGATTTCAAAATCATGCTATTCATGGCAATAGCGATAATGATTTAGCAAAACATTTCACAATGGTAAAATTTATGTTAGGTTCAACAACCATATGCTTCAACAGCAAATGTCTTCATTATTGAAATCAAGGTTGCAAAGAGTTGTGATAGAACATATTCGTTAATTTTTAAAATAAATGTTGGAGTTTCTGAAAGTATTGAAGGGAGAAAAAAGGCCAAAAAAGGATAAATACCGTGTCACCGAAAAGTCCAAATATCTTATTTTATATAAGAGGGTGATTTTCCAAAAAAAACATACGCAGAAGGTGTGACTTGGTTTATGATCTAAAAAGTACTTTAGATGGTATTTTAGGCCCCAAAAAGAAAGAAGACTTAAACAAGGATAGGCTTCTTTCAGACTGCTCATCCTCTAGCGAAAAGTTTATTGTAGTTTCTTTATAGGGAATTTATCTACAAGGGTCTAAGATTCAGACTGCAACAAGTAGGGCTTGGAAATAATTCGTGTGAAACAGTAGCAATGGTTGCATTGAAAATGCACCAAATCACATTGATAATCGTCTGTCTAATAATTTCAATCCAACCAGCACAAAGTCGTTTTTATGTTATTGGTATTTTCTCGACATGTCACAACAAAGGATTTGATGACATTCACAACATCAACAGCATTTCTAACGAGGACTACATCGAAGCATTGGTCTATCGGAACCTAATTGGGGATGTGATGACAAGAAATTGCTTACCGTTAGAAAAAGAGCAAGACTATTGTAAAGATTTCACTAAATATGTGGCTTACAAAGAATACGATGTTTGCCAAAACCACGAATTAGCACTGGAAACAAGCTTACGACTTATTTTCGATCCCCTTTACCGGGATCAGAAAAGCGAATCTAATATTCTAATCGTACTGACATATTTGGATAAGGAATTGTTTAAAACACTGATATCAATGATGCTACCCGGTTTTCCCTATCTAAAAATTGTATCTTTAAACAAGACCTACACGATTGATTATAACTGGAAGGTTTTCAAAAGATCTGAAGAACCTTTTCAGAGAAACCCCCACACAGCTTGGCTAGCATTATTAGAATTCTATGGCTGGCAAACGATCGGGGTTTTCTTTTTGAGACGAAATCAGACTCTGGTGAATGTGGTCGATGAAGAAGCTTATACAAACTTTATAAAAAGTATTAAAGGGAAAGAGGTATGTTATATCAAACAAGAAGTCAATATGGAGAATCTCCAAGAATACAACCAGCTGATTCATAACATTAAAATGGAAGCAAATTATGATAAACCGAAAATCTTGTTTGGTGATCGAAAAGATCAAATAAAATTTGTCAGAGATTGTGAATGGGATTTCGATCAATCTTTACGACACTTTTGGGTTTTACACAACATCTTTGAGGCTAGAAAACTTTACGATTACAACAAGAGATTGGACAATTACATTTCTATAGATACTGGGTATCAGTACTGGATACAAAGAAACTTGGCAGGTAGATACCATAATTTATCTTCCCTGGGGAGCGCATCCACATTTACAAGCAGTGGTATAAATGTTGAACGCCCATTAAGTTTTGTTTATTATATGAGAACCCACCATTTTAGATACGTACATAAGTGGAGGCTAAGTATTTTAAGATTGTTAGCTGGTAAACTGAGGAACTGGAATAGCATTCGATTAACGTTCGTAACGAAATATCGAGACATTTTTTCACTTCCTTTTTCCGAAGAACTAGGCAGCAAAGATTTAGAAATGTATTATAACGATCCTCGAATAGGTTTTCAAAAATACGAAGGACTATTAGCAAAATGTGACAAATTGGTGTGCCCGCCAGGGCGGTTTCATACTTTTGGGCGTCGCTGTCCACCCATAGAAACAACATGGAATTATTCAGTAGGGTGGACTTGTATAAAATGTCCACCAAATACCATTAAGAAATCGATTGGTGACTACCCATGTATTAGATGTCCAGATTTGATGTTCTCGAACGCAGATCGGAGATATTGTTACGATCCATACCGAATCTTTTACAGAAATATATCAGATAACTGGGTGGTTCAACTATTTGCCACTTTCAGCTTGATTCTTGCCATATGGATAGTTGGGATTGTAGCACTCATGATCATTTACAGAAAAACACCAGTTGTCTGTGCCAAGGATTTCAAACTATCCATACTCCATTTAATATTACAATTTCTCTTAGTGGCGTCTTCGCTTTACAGTTTCCAAGGACAGATAACTCCAATTCGTTGCATTGCACAACCAGCATCAATATGTCTGCTGAATACGACTTCATTATCTATCATCTTAATCAAATCACAGAAACTTTTACAAATATTCAAAAGCAGAGTTCGAATAGAACAACGAGAGATGCGTAGACTAACTTTACAACAAGCCACTGTAGTTTTGGTGAATTTGACCATAGCAGCAATATTACTATTCATCTCCTTGAAAATAATAGGATTTGAAATCTTAACTATTAATGATCCGATCACTTTAATTCGACGTTTTCAATGCGACATGAGTATCCATATAGATATTCAAATTGGGTTCCAAATTTGTTTACAAATAACATGTTTCATTCCAGCCTATCGATCGAGGAAGTTACCAAGCGTCTACAATGATGCAATGACGACAGTATATCTCTGTTTCACTCTGATCATACTAAACATAACCAAATATCCTATACAACCTTTCCAGAAAACAATCGATGATAAAACCAACGTTCAGTGGGCTTTCACACTACTAAACGTCTTTGCTACCATTTTGATTTATTACACACCAAGTTTGCATATCATACTGTGTAAAAAGCACAAAAACACGAAAGAATATTTTCGCCAAAAGACAATGGAAGCTTCCACCAAGCGTGTCAAAGTTTTAACATCGTGATATTTTTAATGTATTATTAAACACTAAACTTGTAGTATATTCTTAGCTCTTAGAATTTTCTATTTTTCTGGTTTTGTGATTCGAAAAGTACCCTGAGAAAATAAATTCTCCACTGGACTGAAGTTGAGGGTCACCAAAGACTGCATTTTCATTAACTGTCTACCCAAAGGTGGGGGAGGGCGCCACTCATTTCCCTGGATTTCTCCACTTAACCTTGATCCGTCTCTTTAGTTGTTGCTGAGCTTCAAGCAGAGAGGCATCAAGTACCATTTTGAAAACTTTGGTATGACCCGGTCGGGGATTGAACCCATAGACTTGCGCACCGTAGCCGGATGCTCTACCATCACACTACGGCCGCTAGTACCCCAACGGGTGCTGTAGAGATAACAAATTGGAACAGGTATGAATTCAATCGAAAGTTAAACAAGATTTTCACTTTTTTGACCTTTGAATTGCTTGACATCCAGTTATTCCAAAGGTTTAGCATTGTTCTTAAATTGTTTATATATTTTTGATGATTTTTGATTTATAAAAAAGAAACACTAAACTAAAGATAAGAGTCTCTCACAGGCGTAGTTAAAATGGTATAAAGAACGACCACAATAAAGAAAGTTATCGTCAATTTGGGTAATTTTACCGTAGACTATGATTCTATTGTCATTTTCCAGCGGAAAAAAGACCGAATTCCCTGCTGGTTTAAAAATTAACTTCGGAAAGTTAGCGGATTTCCTCATTTGACACAAGCTATATGATTGTACATCTGAAAAAAACCCTTTGCAATTTTCAGCTGGTTATCCCGGAAAAAAAATGGGAAAGATTCCGGAAAAGTGAGTGGAAATCTTAGAACGTGAAGTGGAATCTTACCCTAAAGACGGTAAAAAACTTACTCAGTATTTACCAAAAGGAGTCTAACTGGGGGGGGGGGGGCACTTAAGGTAAATGAACTACCATACACGCGGCCCTTAAGGGTAGATTTTCCGAGCTTTCCAAAGTGCACTCTAAGGGTGTAAAATTTGACCATATTTTGCTTGAAAATGGTCAAAAACCTTCAAGAAAATGCACCGTAAGGGTCGATTTTTCGCCCAAATTTTCCAAAATTTGCTCTGCACTGTAAGGGTCTGATTTCAAAGGCTTAATTTTGGGCCGCACGTATGATCGTTTTTGAGTCGAGTGCCCCCCCCCCGGACACTAACTTTAAATAATAATGATCATAACTTACAAGTTTCAAGAGGACTGGTTCGAGGGCTGGATCCAATTCTTCCCCAATATTCTCCAACAAACAGGGTTTACCAAAACGAATAGCATTTTCTAAACTTCTCAAGAAATCACGATCTGTCAGCTTGATGACGTCAATGCCCGCTTCTCGTTCCTTATAGAAAAAATAAGATGGAATGAATTTCAATTATGAGAAAAATTGTTTGTTCACTGGTCAAGAAGGTTCAAATTTACTGAAAAATTCAAAGGTGTGTCTTAGTGATTTAGGACATAGAACTCAAAATGGTATTTAAAGTGACAAACAATTGAGTAAATTTGATGACGTCATCAGGTGGTGCAGAGTTCATCAAAAAAGAAATCTCGTCAGCAGGTCTCAATTCAAAGACACACTGTGAAAATTACATCGATGACAAAAAGACAAGTCACTCCAAAAGTTATCAAAAGATTCACAAAGAATCCGTTAAAAAAATCCTTACCAGACTTTTAATCCATTTGTTAGCTTGGCCCTGTGGATCAATAAATAAGGGCCATCTTCTGGAATATTCCACAATGACGCCATTATCCACAGACAAACCATCTCGTGGTAGACCGTAGATTTGCCAGTTCCGGATTTTGACCGGATCACCGAGAGTTCCGACCAATGTGCAATTCTCAGAATGTGCGATATTGTAACCTTTCAATTCTTTCATCCATTCTTGGACGAGGTCCAAACGGTATTCACCCTGTGTGTAAAGAGAAAGGAGTAACTTGTTCTAGTCGAATATACTTTTTTTCTATTTAACAAGGTCCAGAATTTTTGAGGTCTTTAGATGTTCTCAACTTTTTGAGTTTTAAGCCTAAAAAATTTTTCTAAAAATGTTACCCCCATACTGTGAGTCTTTTTTATGCTATTTCCTAAAGAATTGGGTGCGTAAGAGTCCAAAGCCCTAATAGGTCTTGATATATTGGTCGCTAAAGCCTTATGTTCTTATATATTTTGTTCTTATAAAAAACGGTGTAAACCAATTCCATGTGAGACCGGTCTCCATGAGTGCGTGCTGCGAGCGCTTCTTTCGGCTTCAATCATTTTTGCTTCGGAAAAGAATATAACAAGTCATTAAAAGTCATCCGCTGAGTGTACATTGTGAATATTTTCTTTCAACGATTAGCTTACCGACTTCTATGGTCTTTAGGCTGTTAACACTATATAGTTTAAGCTCTCTAATTAAACGTTCTATTATTCGATACGCCCTATTATTCGATGAAATTTAAAGTCACCTTCAACAAGAAACTTTCACAAACGATGCTCTACCATTTGTTACGCTTCTTTACCTTATCGGGGAAAACTTCGTCGGGGAAAAGTGACGAAATTTTGGCCAAGTGACGAATATTTTTCCCCGACGAAACTTTTCCCCGACGGATAATTTTCCCTGACGAAAATTTTCCCCGACGAAAAACCCTATTTTGAAATTAAACTTTTTGAAGAAAAAACAAGCTGACAATGATATTTTTCAATGGGAAGTCTTGAACCAGAGTGCCCTCAAGAATCCATAGCAAACAAGGATGAACAGTCGGAAGATGAACAAGAAACCAGCGAAGACGAGACCGAAGAAAAAATAGAGTTTAATGAAAATATGGGATTAGATGTTGTTAAAGAATGAAATAAATATAGATGCAAAACAAATTATTGTTTGAAAAATACCCCAGGGAAAATTTTCGTCGGGGATAAGTGACGAAAATTTTAGCAAGTGACGAATATTTTTCCCTGACGAAAATTTTCCCCGACTAAAATTTTCCCCGCCGACCAAGTTTTCCCCGATAAGGTATTCGATGAACTAACAATTCCCCAAGATCGGATTAGAGAGCGGCAGTGGTACTTTTTTTCAACGATTACCTTAACGACCTTTATGGTCTTTAGGGTGTTAGAAGTATTGTCTATGGAAGAATCGAAACCGTGCATTAGGGGAAGATCAAATCATTCAATTAACATACAGACCGATTTCCAAATTGGCTATTCCAGAAAGAAATTGTAGCCCCTATGCTGAGGAGGTCCTTTGAGGGAAAGGTGACTCGCCCTGGATTTTCGATTTTGTTTTACTGACCACCCTGAATTTTCCACCTCATTTTTTTGACCACTCCATCTTTTACATTCGAAAAACCAGACCCCAGATTTTTTCCAGACCACACTTTTTCTGGAATAGCCCAATATGAACTTATTTCTTTCAATAAGGAAGGGCCCATTATTAGAATCTTTGGAACTTTTAGCAAAGCGAAAAAATACTTCGTTAGAAAATTCGAGTTATTAAAAATCGAGTTGGTGAGAATCAATAGTTCTATCATTTTTAGTAACCTTAGTTAATCGATATAATATATGATACAAAACAAACTAATAAATACAAAAACATCAAAACTTGGTTTAGAATATGAGTTTAGTGTCTTTTTGAATAAACATCTCATTTAACCCCTTGCCGTAAGGGACATTTGGAAAACATTCTGTATTTTCAATGATACAATCTAACAGTACTGGTCCCTCTGAGTTTAAAAACTGATTGATGCTTTCTTGAAAATTGTCCTTGGTACATGTTATTCCGATGACACCAAAGGCTCTGGCAATCTGAGCAAAATCTGATGCAGTTCGATATTTCATAGCAACAGTGTCCTCGAAATCTTTAAAATATCTTACAGAAGACTTGACCATTCCAAGGCAACCATTATTCATTGTAATAATTTTAACAGGTAGCTGTTCTTCAACTACTGTTTTTAAATCTCCAATAGACATTAGAAAGCTACCATCACCATCAATATCGATAACCATGTGATCAGGAAAAGCTATTTGTGCACCAATAGCATATGGAAGACCAGTACCCATGGCACCACAACTTCCTGATGTAATCAAACGTTGGGGATGTGTCCATGTTAGATGTTGGCAAGTCATCATTTGATGATTACCAATGCCAGTAGTCACCAACACCTTATCCATTCTATTTCTCAATTGCAAATTCAGTTCTCTTAGAATGTCTTCAGCAGTCAAATACTCATTTTCAGTAAAGATTGGATATTTGGAACGCCCATTGTAGATTTCCTCAATCCAAGACGTTCGTCCATCTGGGTCACGTTGCGAATCTAATTGTTTCATTGAGTCCATCAACTGTGGTAAAGTCAAGCAGACATCACCGATAATAACGTTCTTAGCGTTGACCACTTTGTTGATTTCGCTTTCATCAATATTCAAATGCACAAAGTGTTTACAATGTGGTGCATATTCGCTTAAATCTCCAGTAGACCGATCATCGAATCTTGCTCCTATAGAAATGATACAATCAGCATTTTGAATAGCGTAATTTGCAACGACTGTACCGTAGACACCTCCCATTCTTAACGAAAGTCGATCATTTTCATCAAGAATACCAACACCATGTAAAGTAGTGACTACTGGTATATTCATGACTTTGGAGAATCTCCGAACTTCTTTATAAGCCTGACACGCACCTTTACCAGTATGTATAACAGGTCGCCTGCTGCTGTTAATCACTTTACCAATATCCTCGATGCTATTGAAAGGAGTATAGAAATTCGAATTTATAAAAGTAGAGTGTAAATCGGGTATTGTTGTTTTGTGGTGTGATACTTTGGCGTTTAGGATACAAGCCGGTATGTCAATATGAACAGCTCCTTTCTTCTTGTGGTTTGCAATCTCAAATGCTTGGTTAATGATGTCATCAACATTATCTTGCGGTTCCACCATATGACTCCACTTGGTGATTGGTTTGGTGATATCAACGGCTGGTGATTCTTGGAAAGAATTTTTACCGAAAGCTTCCAAAGAAACATTGCCAGAGATTAAGAGCTGAGCATCCAATAAAGAAGTCACACAGTTAGTAATTCCCGGTCCACTTGTTACCATAGCAACTCCGGTATTCCCGGAAGCTTTGGCATATCCGATAGCAGCATATCCGCAAAATTGTTCATGTGAATTGACTACAAGTTTGATTCTACGGTTCTTCTCATCTTGTGGATAGAATTGATCCAACAATGGAAATATAGCTCCTCCAGTATAACCAAACACATGTTTAATATCACGTTGAATAAATGTCTTATAGATCAGTGCTGCGTTACTAATCATTTTCGAATGAGAAAAGAGTTATGTAAGTTGATCATTTTTCCGATGAGAATTTAATATTGATAAATGAATGGCCGAAAAAATTCACAATGTAAAGATTGTTGGAGAAACAAAAGAATTTTCCACTTGTAACCGCAACAAAACCATAAGACACAAAGTATGGTTTTTTGAAAATGGCATTCCTATAGTTATCGTATCGTTGCGTAATTATTATTTTGCAATGAAATGTTAATGAAATATTAAAAGATATCTTTCATCACAAAAATTAAAAGAGTACACTACTCCGAGTTTCGTGCGCTACTGCACTTTTCAAATGTACAAAATAAAAAATGAAAATGTTAATGATAAATTTTATCAAAGTTTTAATTGTTTTGAATGGATTATAGTAAGAATGGTATTTATAAGTGTTGTCAGATTACTCCTTTTGGACAAAAAAATCCATACACACTCCAAGATGACAGATTGGTATAATTAGTATATGTAATCACATGATAACGAGTGCAATTCAAATATAATAGCGCACCGTCCTGATTCTATCTGCACGTTTTTTTTTTTATTAGAACCCAGTTTATAAGAACATTGAGGCTGAAATTCGTCCAAAAATTAAGAACGTTGTAAGAACATGCCCAGCCTCATTTTGGAAAAAAATGACAAGAAACTACAAATTTTTCCTCTTTTCAAGCAGTTTTAAACAAACTTAGGGATAGATTTTCTAAAATCGAGAGTTAAATATTGTCCAAATTTTACCAATTTTAAGTGCTCTTTATTTTGCATGATATTGTCGATTTAGAGTTGTCTGAAAAATTAAGAACGCATTTAAGAACATTTTAGGCTGAAAATTGCTAAAAAAAAAAGCACATCAAGGCTCAGCCAAATTTTAGGTGTTCTAATAAAAAAAAACGTGTATTCTGTCAAGAGTTTAATTTCAAGAATTTAATTGCAAAGATGACGTTATGAACTTCCGAAAATCTATTATTAGTTTGGGTAAAGATACACCAGTTTCAATACGTTATTAATCTTTTCCTACGAAAAAATTGAGATGAAAAATTGGTCAAAAACCGCTATTCTCAAGATTTTGAGACAAAGAAGGTTTTTCCCGAAAATCTATTATTAGTTTGCTTAAAGATACACCATCTAACGCAAGAAACTTTTAAAAAAAGTTTTTTTCATCGCCGTAAATAAGGTTTTTAAAGTCGAAATACTCTTCTTCGCAAAAGTCTTCATTTTCTTCTTCATCAAATTTTTTCATAGCGATTTATAAAATTTTCAGATTCAGGAATAGCTCAATCAATATTTTGTACTTGGCAAATATGAAAAATTCACTATGGTCAGAGCCCTTCATTACTTTAACAAAATTATTTTTCGCGGATTGGGATAGCCTATACTAGACGTCACGGCTTTTTTCTACGCTGTAACGTCTATTCCTTTGCGACGTTTTCAGGCTCTAAACATTCGATTTTTTGACGTCACTTTAAACGTTCGAAGCTCCTGCAATATCACTTGAAAGGCTTCTATTTTTCGAAAATCGTCAAAGTTGAACTCACTAAGAAACGGGATGAAAAATCCCGGTTTTTGGTGAGGTACTCGTCAACCGCGAAATTGAGTCATAATGGAATTAAATCGCCCTATCCGCGAAATATTTTTGACCAAAGATCCAGAGCCTGACAAATTTTATATGTTTATCAACCGGTATGCATTACCCTACTTCAGTAGCCCCCCATATTCTAAGTATAAATCAATTGGCAGCTGTTTTTAACCCCCCCCCCGCTCGGGGGGCATTAGCGAGTTTATGCATATCTTTTCTGGGACGGAGACGAATAGCTTCTGATTTGCCTAGATCCTGATTGTCTGAGTACGACGGTTAGCATATAGCAAGCACTTACCGTCCTCGATTTGGAGGGTCAAAAATGCGGGTTATTCCATATCGCATCAATCACTCCACTTTGCTCAAAAGTGTGAATACATAAACCCGCTAATGAAAATTATCGAAAGAATGTAGAATACTTACAGTGAAAACACCAAGATATGCAATAACACCAGATGAAATGAACACGTCACCAACTATACTTTTAATTTGACTATCGAACGTCACAATGGATTCTTCCCAGCGTCCTTTTTCATCTCCCAATCCACCAATTAACTGTAAAGAAAAAACGAACGTTGTAAAAATTTCAGTACAAAGCTCCAGAACAGTTTATATTCTTAAAATTATCCCTCCCCCAAGAAATAAAAAAATCCTTCTCGAGCACTTAGGTTCAATAGATAAAAACAGGGAAATTAAATGAAGAACTTGATATAAAATGAAGAATCTAAGTTAGGATTTTTCAACTTAAGTTCATAATAATGAAAATAGATCAAATTGTAATACAGATTTTAAATAGCAAAAACGAATTAGAAAGATGCAACTCAAAAGACCGAACATGTAGCAAAGAGACGTTTTGTGGATCCATAAGCCAGTCACATTTCTCTAGAAAGAGATATAGTCGATTCTTTCTGATTCAGACTGCTCTATAGGAAAATTTGTGTCTACTTTTTATAATTAAGGATTTCTCGCACCGGCAGGGTTTAGAAGAGGTTTTGCGAGAGTCTGTTGTTTGATTCATATCAGGAAAATGAAAATGACAATCTTTACCTTTTCAGCTCTCTCAAGCCTGGCTGTACATTGGTTTGTTTTGAATTCCAAATCTTCTTTCTTTGAAATACACTCATCGTATTTAGCTTGCAACGATGCAATGCCTTCCTCAACTTCAGCAAGTTTACCTTTAGCTTTGTCTAATAACCGTTGTGTCTCCATCAGCTCTTCTTGAGCAAGTTTCAAGCGTTCCTGAGATGAAAAAAAATACAATATTTCTGTATGTTTTCATGATGTTTATTACGTAATGTTTCATACGGAAACAGTCCGGTTTTTGTCAGTAGCGGCAAATTTGAAACAATTTTTCTCTAGCTAAAATTTACCACACTGACGAAAACTTGGGTGTTTCTGTAAATAACATTAAATTAATAAGAAAAATAAGGATAAATTATTCGGTAAATTGTGCGCTGATTTCAATTAAAATTCTACAACCCACTTAAATTTAATACTTTTTTAAACAGCGGTCAAATCAAGGTTTTTCATGTGAAACGGAAAATGGATTTGACACAGCAAATTAGCACATATTCTCAAGATTTTAGAAAACTATGCAGAAATTTGAGACGGAGAAGCTTCACTTCTTTGAGATGGAAATCCGTCTGAGAAGGAAGAGCTAATGACACTGTTTAAAATGTCAGGTGAAGATTTTGTTTGACTTTGTCTACGAATTATAACTTTCATTTATAGTCAGCAAGATGGACAATTATTTGATGGAATAAGTTAAACAACTCTTACCCTTTTAGGTGCAACACCCTTGGCAACGAAATGGTATTTGTGCATAGCTCGTACCCATTGGCAAATTGATGTACATGCTTTTGAAACCTGTCAGTTAGAAAGACAACCATAGTGTTTAAGAGTGTTGAAATGCTTTATAAAGATGGCGAAACTACTAAAGTAAACGTTACTTCTTTATATATTAGCGAGGAATGGCAAATCAGGTTTTTTACCAAATCTTTGCCCATAGTTCATATTTTATCATTAAAAATTTGCCAGTTCTTGTTCGTTAAAACCCCTCCTCAAAAAGTCTTTGAAATCAGCCAAATAAGATTCTTCTCCGGATATTATTGTCACGATTCCATAAGGGATCGCACATAAGGGTTGGAAGATATATTGTCCAGGGTATTGAAAAATTGTCCGTGGGATAAATTTGATGCTTTTCCAGATCCCCCCACCCCATGAAGGATTTTTTCTGGAAGAACCCACCCATTCAAAGATATGCCAGTAAAATACCTTTGCAATAGCAGCCGGTTGAAAGTCTTCGTTATCAATATAAGGTTGAATCCTCGTGATGACAGATTCGGGTATGTTTTCTTTATCATATTGAAACAACATATCCAAGAATTTGCCAGGATCTTGGAGAAGTGTACGACCAGGTTCTAAGTAGTCGTCCACTTTGGTTCCAACCTTAAATGAAAGATGAAACACAAAAGGTGAGTTAAATATCAGACAATTATATGGTAGTCGCTTTCCTCGTTTAAAATTCTTTTTGTCAGTTTGTTCCTCTAAAGAATCCTGCACATTGTAACACGCATGTGTAATGTATCGTTCTTTAAACCAAATGTAGTTAATTTCCGTGATAAACAAAGATGAATGAATACGTAGGAGTGGTATAGTCGGTCGGGGTTGTGTACGGCGAAATTTGTCGTTGTTTTATGATATTTGTCGTTCTTTTTGTCTATTTTTAGTAAATGTAGGATTCTTTAGACAAACCCCCTCTGTTATTAGGAAAGGTTTATAAAAAAATCAGTTCAAACAAGCATAGTCTCTTCCATAATATAGGTATTTGTTGTAAGCTATTTCGTTTTAACTTCTTAGGCCTCAAAGAAAACACACAGAATTTTCACAGTTTCTACATTGAGGGAGATACGAGTTGCTAAGCAGAGTATGCATTTCCTTATTTAGACTCGTAGTCATGGCCGCTAGCAAGGTCAAAATCGCAAACATCTCCGAGCATCTTAACGAAAATCACAAGGAACAAGTGATAATTTTATGGACCTACCTGGTTATGCATTTAACACATATATAATTGATATCTACGTGAGCGTGACCATTAAACAATCATTCAGAACACAAATAGTGACGATCTATTAAAATTAGTCGTTTGTTTCTTATAAAAAAACGTTTAAAAACCAAAATTTCATGCTCTTGAAATATTCTTTTAAATTCAAGACTTCGTGAGCAAAAAAAACATCTATCTCATCAAAAAATTGAGTAATTTGGCTAAGAACATTGATGTATGCTTATTTATAGTGATTCTTATAGATAAACATGCATTTTTTTGAAAAAATCATCTTGAGCCATCTTTTTCCTATGATGGTACCCTACTTTCATGCAAAAAATCAGAAAAAGTTAATGATCCAATTTTTCACAAAGTCCAAAAAACCCGTTTTTTAGCCGTTTTTTGGCCCAAATTTTGCCCAAAAGATTTTTTTTCGAAAATCGGGCTCCTTCACATTCGAGGGTTTATAGTTATGCATCTTTGTGCAAAAAATCATAAAGAATCAAAGAGCCAATCTCGAGAAAAGCTAATACCTAAGTAATTGATAATATGCTCATAAATAAATATCGAATTTGGCCAGTTTTTCTATAAAAACACGCCAAGCAACCAAAATTTCATGTCTAAACACACACATTCTTCAAAAGTAAGCCCTCATGAGCAAATAAAACATCTATCTCATAAAAGAATTGAGGAATTTAACTAAGAACATTGATGTATGCTTATTAATAGTGATTCTTATAGATAAACATGCGTTGTTTGAGCCAACAAAATTTTTTTGAAAAAATCTGCTTGAGCCGTCTTTTATCTATGATGGTACCCTACTTTCATGCAAAAAATCACAAAAAGTTAATGATCCAATTTTTCACAAAGTCCAAAAAAAATCATTTTTTCAGCCGTTTTTTGGCCCAAATTTGCCCAAAAATTCTTTTTTTCGAAAATCAGGCTCCGTCACATTCGAGGGTTTATAGTTACACATCTTTGTGCAAAAAATCAGAAAAAACTAACGAGTCGATCACGAGGAAAGCTAATAACGAACGAACGAACGAACGAACGAACGAACGAACGAACGAACGAACGAACGAACGAACGAACGAACGAACAAAGGTTAATTTACAGGACCTCCACCCCACCGGGGTAGGTCCAAAAAAACGTTGGTATCGATTTGTGAGAGATGGAAAACTATATTGCTGATATCGATGCTACAGTTTTTCGTCATACGATGTTATAGAAGAGATAATGATGATCATTCTATGGATATATTTCTACTAACCTTCTCACCAGCCACTTTCTTTGGCTTGACACCTTTCATTATGCAAACAGATTCAATGACCATTTTGACACCTGGAGGTGGACGTTGTAATGCACGAACCTAGAGATGAAACCGATAGTCAAAATTAAACTTAGACCCTTAATATCATACACACAAGGTTATACAATAATATAAAAATATAATTTCGCGAAAGTCATTCCATTCCATTCCATTTTCGTTCGGTCCAGATAGCGTTGTGTAAGTGCGACTAATTCTCCTAATGCGTAGCGTAATAGCGACCGTAATGCAGTGGTAGAGCATCCGGCTACGGTGCGCAATGTTGTGGGTTCAATCCTCAGCCGGGTCATATCAAAGATTTCCAAAATGGTACTTGATACCTCTCTGCTTGGTGCTCAGCAATTAAGAGAAGGATCAAGGGTAAGTGGAGCAATCCAGGGAAAAAGAGTGGAGCCCTCCCCTACCTTCGGGTAGATATCTATCGAAAGAGGAGCCTTTGGGTCGCCTCCGACTGCGGGCGCAGACTTACTTAATGCGTAGCAGCCAATGATAATAAAAACTTTGAGTAACTCATAGGCGGATATGCTTTAAAAAATAATTCCATTATTAAAGAGAATAATGGTTCGTGGCAAGCATTGCTTAGTATGCATTGGGCTGTTCCATGAAATTTTCATACAGGGGGGTGGACAAACCTTTTCAAGTGAAAACAAATTTCTTGGAAAAGTGTAGATACCGCCTGGAAAATGGCAAAATCTGCAAAAAAACCATTGGAAAAAATTCTTTTCATGACTTAAAGTGAGGGTGGGCGAACTAAAATCAGTTGTTCACACCTTGGAAATTCAAGAATAACTTTTTACTCCTTGGAAAAATGAAAAAAACACTTCTTTAGACCCCCTGGAAATGCTCGTCCATCCCCCTTGTATGGTCATAAAATGGAATGGCCCATTCATATGTCGCATACGTAGTATTTTGATGAGATTTTAAGGAAAATGTCGGTGTATTTACCTCGACAACATCGTTTCTGTTCAACGATTTCAAACTTGCCAATGCAGCTTCCTATAAAATATCAATTGTTGAAAAAAATAAACTACTAGTAGATTCAAGCGAAGGATGAGACTTGATTTTTTTAAGTAAAGGCAGTAAAAGGCAGTAACAATAGCCATATAGTTGAGTTTCTAGAACTGAAAGTTCCAGCTCAGTAATACAAAAAAAAGGGAGCCTAAAGACTATCAATCTCATAGACTCTGAGACATTGTTCAAAATTTGGAATTTGAATGATCTTCGGATAAATACATCATTCGGCCAATATTCTGATGACTTTAAAATCTTGGATAAAAAAATATTAGGATCAGAATTTCTGTCAGAAATATTTTCTAACGCTCTAAAAGTTATCATATCTTACCAAAGCAGGAATGGCTTCATTTAAATCACGTTGAGCATCATCAGCGATAGCTTGCGTTTCTTGGGCTTTCTTGACTGCACCTTGTTCTTCTTTCTGAACGACCTCTTTCGTTTCGTTTGCCACAATCTGTTGATCAAAAATAGAAAAATTTGGGTGAGAAATCATGTATAGATTTATTAGGCTTACTTAGGTCGAAAGACGTCACACATATGTTCTTAATCCGGCAACCCTCACTCAATACGGGTTTTAATGACCCATTATCACGTCTTCTACCTTCTCGAAAGATCATGTAGCTTCAAGTGTCCGAAATGGCCATGATGTCAAATATTTGACACCGTTAAACTCTTGTATATCGGAACCCAATGTAAATTTCAATTGATACAGTGTAAGTAGGAAGTCAAAAATGTTAAAATGCATCATCCAAATATTGGACCTATAGTTTTAAATTGTAACAGTCTTGTAAAGTTTACCCATACAAAATTCGAAAGCACAATTAGAGCGCTCTACGTCAAAATTTGAAATTTATGGAAACTTTTTTTTGGACCACCCGGTACAGCTCATTATACTGTTTTTAGGATACAAAAAGTTTTAATATAGAATACTAAAGATTTTGAGGAACAATCTCGCTTTCGTGAAAAACAAATTGTGGAAGTAGATAAAAGAGGATTGGTATTTTACAGTATCTTTTTGGATTTTCTCCATAGTTTCTTCAGTTTCAATAGCAGCTTGTGCGAGTAATGGTTGCATGGTTTCCAAGTCTTCTTGTAGTTTTGATACTTCCACTTGTGTACTCAAAAGCTAAAAATGAAAACGTCGAAAAACCTTTTACGGTTGTCTCAGTAGGCTATTTCACAACAATGCGTAATATTTAATGTGTTATCATGCCTTTTCAAAGATTTAGACGATTAAAGTCTATTCACGATAAAGTGTGCACTCTTTTTTCTTTTATCTATAACTTTTGAAGGAATTCTTCAATCTTTATAAATTTGGAATCATTGGAAAGATATTAGTGAGTGGGACAATTTGAAATAAAAAAATCTTTAAAAAAATTCTAAAAATGAAGATGACAATGAAGAAGAAAAAAAAGAAAAAGAAAAAAATGAAGATCTTGTAGAAAAGTGCTATAACTATCATTTTCACTGAAGTGAATCCTTGATCATCGAACGTCATCACTGTGAAAAAAGTTCTCAAAAATAATCATTCACTCAAAATATATCAAACAAAGTTATAAGCTGATTGACGTCTAAAAACGCTGTTTTCTGCAGTTTTTTGCTGTTTTTTTTGGGGGTCAATCACTTATTAACTTTGTATCATAACTTTATATTGAATAAAATTTTAATAAAATTTCTTCACAGTGATGACCTCCTAAGATCAAAGAATCTGTCCAGTGAAAATGAAAGTTATAGCACTTTTCTACAAGATCTTCATTATTTTCTTCTTCATTTTCATCTTCATTTTTAGAATTTTTTTAAAGATTTTTTTATTTCAAATTGTTCCACTCACTAATATCTTTTCAATGATACCAAATTTATAAAGATTGAAGAATCCTTTCAAAAGTTATAGGTAAAAGAAAAAAGAGTGCACACTTATCGTGAATAGACTTTAATTCAGACATAGTAGAAATAAAGCAAAAAGTAATGGAGGGAGCAAATTTTTATACAAACTAAATCCCGTAACAATAATCGTATTATCAAATAACGTCTATAATACTGTATTACACTCATTATAAACAAGTCCAGTCTAGTTTCTTGTTGGAATTTTTATAAGATATCTTTCTAGGCATCAGCTTTACGTCATTGCACATGGTAAATGTTCAGCACCCAGGGACTATTTTTGAAGATGTTGATTGAGTTGATACTTCATAATTGAAAAACAAAGCCTAAGAATTCAGTCAAAATTCATTTTAAAAGCCACTTCAAACAAGAATTCTACGGGGGGAATAAAACTGAAAACTGATCAAACAAACCTTGTCAAGACCAGTTTTAGTTCTGTTTTTGGCAGACATGATTTCATTTTTCTTGATGCCTAAAACTTTCTTAAAAATACCCAACAATTCAAGATAGCTTGTCGGTGTGACGTAATTGTATCGGGATAATTCTGCTAAATATTGGAGCGATTTTTTAGCGACCGATTGATGGAATGTACCAAACAGTTTGACCTGGAATGAAAATAAATTCAAATCAAATTAAATTCATCCCTTGTAATACACCAATCGTGTATTACTTCCAAATGCAACAGGGAGTGAATTTTAAGGAGATATCGTTTTTGCCATGAATGGCTGCCACAATATTTACGTACTCTTGAATATAAATTGGAGTTGAATGGAAAAGTCTCTTCTCTCCCTACAGAAACCAATAGAGGTAGGTCTAGAAAGGAACCATTTTAACGATAAATCATTTTCATACATCGAGGAAACTCGTTATTGGCTATATACAGTGGAATCTCTTTAACTCGAACCTCTATAACTTGAACAAGTTTTCCGGTCCCTTTAGTTAACAATGCCTAATAAACCTTACTTCATATTTCGAAATTTTCTAATTTTGAACAAATTTGTACCTCTGTTTGTTTCAGTTATTGAGTATCTACTGTATATGAGAAAATGACATTCATAACTTACCAATCCTTCAACATTGGTATTATCAGGATCGACTTCAGGCATCTCAGAGATGAAGGTATTGGCAACAGAAATGAGAGCTTGTTCAGGCCATTCACTAAACCAATCGATTGTACAGCATGTCACCAAAGATGGAAATTGTCTCAACCGCGCACGGAATACTTCGCCAATTGGACTGAAAAAGGGGAGAGGAATATTGAGGCCTGGGAATGATTAACCCAACCGTTTGAATATTTGACTAACGTAGGAACTAAACAGGGGAATGGTAATTTTATCGAAAAAGGGATCGTATCGAATGGTAGAGCGTCGTTTACGAGAGTTTCCTGTTTCTATCAGGATGTCCATAAAATGTTAGATGGAGGTTGTGAAGCAACTAGGTATAATTGCAGTTGAATCTCTCTTATTTGATATTCAAGAGACCAAATATTTCCTTCGAATTAGAAAAAAAGATTGGAATAAAGGAGCAAAATTTACATGGCTTTAAATTTGAGGAGACCAATGTTTTAGTTTGATTTACAGATGGATTCGAATAATGAAGGTCGAATTACAGAGTTGACACGAACAAATAACACCTACCTCATACAAATGACCATATGAATATTGGAGCGAACACGTTTAGTATATGTCATGAAGAGGTTGACTTTGGTTGGTTGTAACCCTTCATCTTGAACGATAGGTTTCATCGTAGTGTAAATAGTATCTAACTCATCAGGAGCATATATGTTGGGAACGTCACCAGCGTTGAGAACATTGTTCAAATCTTCCAAGAAGATTTCACTCTTGATCTAAAGAGAGGGAAACATATTCATGCAGAGTTACCATCATATATACAAAAACGTTAGCTTAAGTATCCAAAATAAAAGTAGAAAATGGGACAACAGCATTTTCCGATGGAAATAGAATTTCAATTGATGTTGGTTAATTCATATTCTCAAAGCCTGTTGAAGTTTGTTCGGATTACAACGATCTGCAAATTATGAAGTATTCCATCGAAACAGGTTTCCTCTTACTCTGTACCAGAGTATATATAACTCACGCGTATAACATAGCGTAGTACGGCAATGAATTTTGAAACTTCCGTGGAAACCAGGCCTATTTATATACAAATTTCTTCTCTATGGGGATCGAGAATTCGTTCAAAGTACATAAAGTTTGGAAGATTTCGTCGAATCAGTGAAATCTTAAAGTCAATACAAACTGCATTGAATGTTTTCGATTTCATAATATTCACTGCTGTTCTTTTCAACACGTACAAAACCGTTGTCTAACTCGTATTCCATAGCGAGCTTATGTATTTGCACTTTTGAGAACGGTGAAGTGACTGAAGCGATTTGAAATAACCCGCAGTTCTGACCCGTAAAATCGAGGACGGTGAAAGTGCTGATTTACCATCTTCCTCAGATGGTCAAGATCTAGTCAAATTAGAGCCTTACCGTCTCCGTCGCAGAAAACACACATACATAACCTCGGTATTCCATCAAAACTTACCGCCCTTATTGTCCCCACTGTAAATTGCATGGAGGCAAAGTTTACTTTTGTGGTATAGGAAAAGCATACGAAACAATTCAACGTAACAATACCTGAGTGTCGACGAATAAGAAGACCATGGGTTTATTCTCAACACCAGCTTTCATTAACAACTTTTTCAAGTCATCTTTCCATTCAGTAATACCATAACTTTTTGATAACTCGATTTGAAATAAATCATACTCAGCTCTGTTTAGAGAAAAAGACAGAACAAAATTAGTGAGGAACAGGTACAAAAAATGCGTGATATTATTTTTGTCTTCACAGAAAATATTGAATAAAATCTGTTCGAAATATTGAATAAAATCTGTTTTGAGTAGCGGGCCAAATACTTAGCAGTAGTTTTTTTTTATATCTGAGATAGATAATTGACTTTATCGAGCCAACATTCTTTAAATCTTGTAAAATTTTAGTCATTTCTGAGGCGGAAATGCCTCTTTCTAAACTTCACTTAGACGGAATTTCGTACTAGACGATAGAACTTTGAACACTGGTTTACTTAGAACAACTTTATAGTCCAGTCGGAGAGACACTTGTAAACATATCATCTTATAGCACACTGTCAGAATTTTCTAAATTTTCTTGTTGACTGTCCGAAATTTTCTTGCAGTTGTGTATTCTACAGACCAGAATACGAAAAAACAAACAGGAAATTCTTGACGCCGAAAACCTAGAAAAGAAAAATAAAGGAAATAATACTGACATGTGACTTGCAAGTCGTGTCAAACTTTGACGACCCGATCCACCAACACCTAACAACAGAGCATTTCCAAGAGGCTGACGAATGATACGACCGATGCGACAAATATGTTGGATAGCATCTGAGAACAGGACAAGCTTCATCTGTGATATATTAACTTGGTTATAATCCTCTAGATATTCTTCAAGTATAGTTTTCATCTATAATTGAAAAAGATTACGCTTTACAACAGTCCATGCAAAGCACATTTGAATAAAATTTACTCCTGGGGGACTCGATATGAAAATAACCGTATTTGCCAACTAAAATTAAGGTCACAAAATAGAAACCCTTACAGCGCAGGGAAAATTTACCCAAATTGGAGCAAGTTTGGGAAGAACATTGATCTTTACGGTGCATTACCCAAAGAACTTCCCAAAGAATTTTTTTCTTACTCCTTTACACCCTTACAGTACACTTGCTCTCATAATTTCCTGGGCACTTACCAAGAGTTAATAAATCCAATATCAAATGAAAGCAGACATACAATATATGCTTTTTTATACATACCTGAAACAATCTATAAGTGTTCTAGGGGCAAGGGGCCAGAATACTAGCATTAATTATATGGTTGATTACATTTAGCTTAGATTTGTAAGGGACGAGCGAGGCGATAAATCCGTAATAATTGTATTGACTCACTACGTTCAGGCTATTTTGAAATGTTTTCAATGAACCTCGGGGTTATTAATCCCAAATCACCCTCTAAACCATGTTATTACTAGTACTTATTGGCCCAGCCGCGCAGCGCAAGTGGGCCTTTAAAAAGCAACTGAACGATTTTGGCTTTGTCGGAGCCTGTGCGCGCAATAGATTAACAAGTCCAGTAGTCCAGGCTAAATCAGCGGCCGATTTAGAATTTTTGCCTCGCCTGCCCGCACGATGTTTGACCTACTCTTATATTGAATTGAATTGGTAGTAAAGTCAAATTTCATTCTCTTTATGGCAAAGTATTTTTAAGGTCAGGGAGCAAGTGGGAGTATTTGGATGTTGGAGTTTTATATTTCAAGCTTGACAGAGACTTTTTTCAAGTAAACTTATGTTGTAATTCATTAAATGATAATAAAATGCAGCTCATGTGTAAATTTGAATAAGTTTGGAATGTTTTTCATGATGCTACCCGTGAAGATGGTCAGTTTGGATTTTATATCGCTCTAAAAGGTCGGTGGCTGGATTTTTTAAACCTGACAGAGAATTTTTCAAGTAAATTTATGCTGTAACTCATTAAAGGATACTAAAATGCAGCTAAAGTGTAAATTTGAATAAGTTTGGAATGTTTTTCATGATGCTACCCGTGAAAATGGTCAATTTTGGATTTACTCTAAATAAACCAAAACGGTCGGTGGTTGGATTTTTCAAACCTGACAGAGAATTTTTTCAAGTAAACTTATGCTGTAACTCATTAAAGGATTAACTTTTTTAACTTTTTGAATGTTCAATGTTCCGTATTTCAATCTCTGCCGAAAATGTGCATTAGGATTCTAAGACTCGATGTTTCCTTTGAAACCAAAAATTGCAAAAATACGATTCCGCAAACATTGATTCTCTTAAGGTACCCGATACAAACGACATTTGGTTTTTGCCACGTCAGCTGGGCCTTCAGGCCGCTTCGGCTTCTTGTTGTAGATGAAAAAAGGTCAGTACAATACCCGAAAGTCAGTCAGGAGTAAACTCCAATCTACTTTTTCCCAAGCTTTTAAACTTTTTTTGAGATGGCTGTATAGTAAGGATGGTATTCTAATCTGATAATTCTATTATTTTTCACTATGAGACCTCAGCCAGCCAATGGTGAACAAAGTATCTTAAAAGTGCATAGGACAAAAATCTCTAACAAAGGGTTATGAAACACTTTTGCTATACCTTTTCTTCATTAGTAATTTCATTATACAATTTGACTTCAGCACTGGGAATCATGAAATCACCATAAAACAATGGTGTTCGTGTAACAACCTCATCAAATCTCATTTGAAAGGAATCTACCAATTTTTCTTCTAATAGTTTCTTGAACCATGTTCGATCTTCATCGTTGACCAGACGGTCTTGGAATATACGGCAATTCTCATGATACCTGTTATGGCAACAGAAAAACAGTTATTTTAATATTGAAGCTAAAGAGTTAAACTCGAACCTCCAATACAAGATCCTTTTGGACTTCAATGTTAAAAACAGAAGTAAAACGATCGAAATTAACCGAGTTAAAGAGTTGAAATAAAAACCAAGTCCTATTTGATTAGCTGCATAGATGCAAGGGTATAATGTCGCAATCTGATTGGCATAGAGCGCAGGTCCGTTTTATATTGTGACATTATCTTTATTTAAATACTTACCATAGTCTGAGCATGTCAGCTTTACTATCAATTTTATCAGTAGATGCCATTAATATACCCTGAAAGACTTTTGACAAATCACGCAAATTGAATGTATAGTGACTTTTTGCTGGTGTTGGAAGTAACTAAAATAAACAAGATTTTTGAGGTTCAATATTAATTCTGTGTAAAATATTTAGTGACAAAGCCTCTGGGCCATGGCGTTTTAAAGTTCACTTTAGCTTTGCTAAAAGCCAAACCTATGAGACCATCTTTATCGTTTTATATTGCACTTGTATCAAATCTTAAAAACCCTTGATTTCGAAATAAAATAAGAGTTGCTTATGGTTAGGAAATCTTTGGAACGGCTTGGCTTACCTACAGAAGATATTTTTTATTCGATTGTAAGAGCTCAAACAAATACCTGAGTTTGAATAGTGTTGTAGACAGCTATGGTATGATTGACAATTTGGTTGCTCAAACCAATAATCTCTTCGTTTTGTATATTTGCTGGAAGGGAATGAATGAATGAATGAATGGATTGATTAAAAAAAAACAATGAACAAAGAAATAGTGATAGATAAGGGACAGTTCGGACGAGGTTCTAATCTAATTTAACTGTATCACCCTATATTCAAACTTTTCGAAACTTAACATAAATCTTGATAAATTAAATGTCTGAATGTAAAATGAGCATATTATGAAAACTGACTAAAAATTTAAAACACTTTCTGACAAACCTTTCATTCCTGTTCGAACTGAAACGAAAAACAAAAACAAATTTAATACGAGAAGTAAACTATGAAATATCTTATGTCATAACCCTTTAAGTGCCAATGTCGAATATATCAGACATGGGCTATGTAGGAGGGCGCCTCCTGTAATGCCCAGTTTGAGTTAGAAATCGTTTTTGGACTAACTCGTAGGAATTGGATTGGGCTTCATGGCCATGCAAAAAAAAATTAAAAGTGAGTCTTTTCAGCGAGATTTTAAGCTAAAAAGTCAAAAAAATGCAAAAATTTGAAAAAAATCCACTTTTTAAAGATTTTGACCATTTTTTGATCATTTTTGGTCAACGAGTGATCCAAGAACCTCCACATTTTGCTCTGATTAACTTGATTCTGTCCTCCAGGGAATAAGTTTGAAGTTTTACCACTCGGCACTATTCTATCATTCAGTCAGGTCCGCGCAGCGGATTGCTTTAATTTCCCTTACCTACCCCCCTTAGCCGCCGCCCACCCCGCCCACCCCGCGAAAGAAAGAGGAGACTCTAAGCTATCCAACGGACTATAAACGAGCTTCCAACTCCTTCTAGATCCGGAACTAGCGATTTTCTATAAAAAAACTTAGAAAAAAATGACCGTGGCACTTAAAGGGTTATTAAGGTACAAATAACTAAAAGGTGATATTCAGATAAAAGTATAACCAAACTGGTACGATTAATAACATTATAACACATTAAAAAATGTTTTTCACTTTATTCAAGTCTGTACAATTAACCAAATTTGATACGACAGACTGTCTGAGCCGAAGGGATCACCTAACATTATGTTCGAGAGAAATTGAAGCTGGAAAGAGTCTACTATATTTAATATTTCCACGCAGTCTAGATGGAGGTTTTCATGCTTTGTTAAGTTACGTATAACTTCCACCATTATGAAAGCAAACGTCCAATCGCCTCTTAGGATACGAATGTTTCTTTCCATAATGGCAGCGAGCAACTCACAAAAAGCCGAGGGGTTTTCATTTTGTTACTGCGTAGAAAAAAGCCTAGTAAACATCTAGTAAAGGCTACCATAAATGCGGAAAATACGTAACTTAAAGGGATAATCAGATGGTTTGAGATATTTTGCCTGAAGAAACCCTCTGCGGTTTTGAGTAAAACCTCCAAGTATGTTCGGGTAACTATTTTCCAAAGTCGAGATATCACAATTTGAAATTTCTGAAAATGGGTTCTCACACGGTGTTCCCGCATTGAGTGCGAGTAGGCCTCCACTCTACGCGGGAGTATATGGTTCTCCTCCGTAACGTGTTTTATATTTCTCAATGTTTCGTGCGCGTCTATTGTCTTGTTTTATGTATTATCTTTGTCTTGTCTTGTCCCTTGTGAATTTGTATCGTGACGTCACTTAATTGGATTTTGTAGGCGTTTTTAAAATGTTATTTCTCTGAATGTCGTTTATTGAACTGTTGTATGTTGTTGTGAGTGCTGTGAGGGTGAAGTGAAAGAACTTTAGTATTTTAGTAAGTATTTTCTATGTTTGTGTACATACTTAGTTCTTTGTTGGGCTTGCGTCTTCTGTGTGTTTTCCAGTGCTTCGTTTTCAGTGTGCTTCGTCTAGGTTTTGTTTGGGGGTTTGCGTCTTTTCTGCTTGCCAGCCTTTCGTTTCTTTTGGGTCTAACTTAGGATATTTTCAGTTTCTTGTAACTAGTTTATGGCAAGTTTTCTAACTTCTAATTTTGTGCATTTGTTTTAGCGTCCCTGAAATATATGGTCAGAATATACTCATCGGGGTCATTGATATATTCCTCGCTACTGCGTTAGCAGTAACACACGGTTCTTATGTTGAAATTATATTATTATTTTTACTATAAGTCAAAAACTTGTAATTTAAATATCTCGACTTTGGAAAGTATTTAGGTAAAAATATTTTGTGGTTTTGCTCAGGACAATAGAAAGATTACACATGCTAAATATCATGAAAATCCTCTATTCACTCACCAAGCCAACTTTGAAGGATGGTTGAGAAGATTCTTTGTTTACTAAGATCCTCCATCTCACAGAAAGAAATCAAATTGAAGTGTCGTGTAAAGCGGGCGGTGATTGGATTACGCCCACCACCCGGTGGACCCAAAGCGCACAGTAAGTTGACATCGACGAGTTCACGGAATGCACCTAGAAGTTAGCAGAAAGATATAAATGAACATTTCAGATTGAAGAAAGTCAATTTGAAGCCGTATATTGAAACATATTGTATTAATTTTCCAGGTAAACTGGAAAAATTATGAAAATCCTCCACAAAAATTCACCACACATTCGCTAAAATTTGTGTAAAACAAAATTAATTTACCAATTAGGTGACACAAACATTAAAACATTAAAGTTCTTTCGCAAAAGAACGCTAGGTCACGCAGCCAGGAGGAAGAGAACAAACCAAAAAAGATAGATACAGCGGAGTCTCCATAACTCGAACACGTACAGTAAACGCAATTTGTTCGAGTTAAAGAAATTTCGAGTTACCTTGGAGTTAATTTGGAGTAAGATTAAGAAGACATTGTTAACTGAAAGAAACATAAAACTTGTTCGAGTTAAAGAGAAATTCGAGTTATAGAGGTTCAAGGGTTCGAGTTAAAAAGACTCTACTGTAAAAGAAACACCTTACCAATTTGTTTCCGATCGTACCATCCTTGGTGATCACAATATTGTCGTAACAACTCAATTGGAGGTTGTGCTCCATACGTCTCTAATGCCGGCATATTCAAATCGTCGATGAATAACACGAAATATTTACCGAGTGGTGGGCCAAAAACACCTTTACGCCTAAAAAAGAGGAAATAGAGAAAGTTAATTAAATGCCCCTACAAAAAAGGGGCACTGCTAGGTTTGCGAGATGACGAGTAAGTCCTAGCCAAAGTTTGAAGAAATTTTGTCCATTTTTTGACATTTTTGCCACCTTAGAGAGACAGAAGATTGCAGCCAAAATTTTCAATTTTGAGTCCAGATTTAAAAAAATTATTACCCTTGAGGGAGTCGATTTTCGATTTTCGTAATTTTGGAGACTCATTTGCTTTTTAATGGTTTTAGTATGTACCCCTTTTAGGGACTTTCGAGGGTGTGAGAGAGGGACACTCATATCTATAGTATAGGTAACACGAACAAATAATACAACACTTAAGTTTTCCTAACCTCCAACAAAAGGACTACCTGATCATACTGCTAGGAGGAAGGAACCCAAAATAGACTAACAAAATGAGCAATAATGATCAAAAAGGGAAAAAAACCCTTAGGGCTCACACATACCCGGTACCGGGGGGCTCCCGGGCAAAAGAGAGATTCGATATTGTTATAAGTCAGAACTTGTTGAATAAACTAACTTTACATACGGAAATTTCTCTTCTTCATATCTTTCCTGGATAAAAATGTTCAGCACTGAAGTTTAGACGATGTTATCGTCCGTTACAGTGATAGTAAAGGCGGGAAAATATGGCGGTATACGGAAAAAAATCGGCGGGAGAGTTTCGAAGAAACGGACGATAACTCTTTGGCATAAAAACGATTTTGCAGTTTTGCTTGGACTAACCAGTGAGACTGGTTAGTCACTCCGTTCTGAAAAACGCCTAAGTTTAAAGGCCGAGCTGGTTCAAACGATTAAAAACACGCTGGTAGGAGAAGACACAAGACAAGATGGCTGTGGTTTTTCTGTGAAAATCCAGCTCATTATGGATTTTTTCTTCTTGGTTCATTTGTTTTATTGAAACTACAAGATAACTACAAGATTACTCTTTCCTCAAGTATGTTTAGAAGCTGATTTTTAAATGATTTCTCAACTGAAGTCAACAGCAAAAAGACACAGAGAAACTATAAGGTATAAGTCACTTTGTGTATTTCTTATGAATCACAGTCAGTGTTTCATTAGATATGTAAATATACCCACATATTTCCACTCTTAAAAAGTTATTTCCATCTGGTGTTAGCAGCTCTTTGACAACTTTGAAAAATTTCAAACAAAGTTTATTGTGGACTTTAAAAAACTGCTTTTTGTCGAGAAGTTTTAAAATTTAAGTTTTAGGTACTGCTCTGTAAATCACATTATTATTCTAATTTTTTTTGGGTTATTAGAATTATCAGAAATTGGATGTATGGGAAAATAATGAGAATATGTGTGGCAGTAATTTGCAGAAAGCACAATACCGAAATGAAATATTTGGCACAACATTTTGGTATATTTTTGAGATTACGACTTGCAATATTTCACTCGACGTCCTGGGTATAATTTGAGATTATAACTTGGAATATTTCACTTGACGTCCTGGTATATTTTGAGATTATAACTTGGAATATTTCACTTGAAGTCCTGGTATATTTTGAGATTATGACTTGGAATATTTCACTTGAAGTCCTGGTATATTTTGAGATTATGACTTGGAATATTTCACTTGACGTCCTGGTACGAACGAACGAGCGAACGAATACAATTTATAGGACCAGGTAAGTAAAAAAAACATTAGAGATAATTATGCCCTAAAATGAACGTAGAAAGGACTTCACACATTTTGGATATTGACGTAAAACAGATTATTTTGCCTTTTATGGGACACTTTAAAAGTTTGTTATCTTGCATGAAAAAAAGAAGAGGGCTAATTATCTTATTTTCCCCCTTATTTTAGTATAATGTGGTATAAATTCTCATGCCGCCTTACCCTATCCAGCATTTGGTTTTATTTTTCAGAAAGAAATGACTTTTTTCTATTTCACCATTGCTTTTATTCCCATTGCATTGATTGGGGGTATGACAAACATGCTAGCTTTGTACTGCCTGTGGAAATATCGTTCAGCTAACATCGTACGGTTTGGAAATCATGAGAGAATCGTGTTGGCATTGAATGTTTCTGATTCGATTTTCAGCTTGGTCTTCATCCCATTAAAGATATTAGTTTATCTAATGTATCCAAAAATACAAACTATACCTTTTTATATAAGATATGTCGAAGTGGTTTGTCTTCTATCCTCGACGCTTGTCATCCTCCTCATCGCAATCAGTAATTATATAAAGATTTCCAGGCCTGCTAAATACGAGAGTATTTTATCGAAGAAGCGAGCTCGCATTATCATTTGTGTGATATACATATACTCGTGTGTTCACCCGATTACTATGTTCTTAAATATGAAGATATTTGCATTCATTAATGTCTTTGTGATGGCTTCCTTTTTAATCACCTTGCCACTATTCTATGTATTGATTATTCGCGAGCTGAGAAAATCACGGAAAAGAACTGAGAACCACAGAAATGTCCTCAAAGTCAAAGTGACCTCACAACAATCTGTGTGTTCGCCAAATACTGCTGAAACAGTGGAAGTCCAAATGAAAGAAACATGCGCCGGAAACGAGAAACCGATAAACGGAACAAATAATTCGATTCACGGGAATGACATTGATGTAATTGAGGCCAACGAAGATAAAAGAGCGCAACCAGTCAGCGAACCTACCCAAAGCTCCTCAGTGCGCATGACAGTGCAACCAGTCAGCGAACCTACCCAAAGGTCCTCAGTGCGCATGACAGTGCAACCAGTCATCGAACCTACCCAAAGCTCCTCAGTGCGCATGACAGTGCAACCAGTCATCGAACCTACCCAAAGCTCCTCAGTGCGCATGGCAGCGCAACCAGTCAGCGAACCTACCCAAAGCTCCTCAGTGCGCATGACAGCAAAGGAGAAACGTGTAATCAACAGCGTTCTACTCCTTATGGCAATCTTCTTCGGGTCCAGTGTGTCCTCGTTCATTTTCGTGATTGTATACGCTATATCAGGAACAGAAAAAGACCTAGCACGAATACAATATGGTATATATATCATCTCTCTAAGAGCTGCTATAAATCCAGTAATTTATGTTTTCAAGAACCAAAATTATCGCAGCCATATCAAAAAGATTATACCCAGGTTTCTAAGAAGGCAAAGAATCAATGATGGCAATAATCTAACTGGTTTAAATCAGCTGGGAAGGTAAGGGTCAGAACCCTGAAAAACTATAATGGAACGCTCCAATAATGGATACATTTGACAACAAGTGAATACAACTTTGATTTACAACTATTCTGATATTCTGGTGGTCGCCCATGTTCAAGCTTTAAAGAAGCAAGCCTATCGGAGATGAACACTTTCCTTTTGATGTGCCAGCATTCCAAGTCAAGTTCAATGTTGAAAAATTACAACTACTGCATCCGACCATTCCCAAAGCGAGCTCCTTATGCGCGAATATTGAACGAATTGCGATTAGACCCGAAAACAATAGATTGGGTCCTTGGGAACTTATATTACGGGTCAGACAATATTCGATTATTTAATTTTTTACGATGTTAAAATTTTTTGCAAACTTCACAACATTTGGGATAAGATTCAAGATCGCGTACCGAAAATTGCCATCAAAGATGAACAGTGTGTATAATTCTCAACTTCACTTGAGCTACAACCTCAGAATGTTTGTTTGAATGTTTGTTTGAATGTATGTCCGCAAACTTTAGGGCAGCGTAGAGAGCGGAATAATTAGATCTTTAAGTTGATATTGATTAGCCTCGAGCTAAGTACACATTATACTACTTTGCATCAACTTTAAAGAAAAGAAACATAAACATAAACATAAACATTAGTTTACGGAGCTGAAATTTGGCACACGCATCTTCCTTAGGTTAAAATCTAGGTAGTTTTTTTCATTTTTTTTAATTTCGCTTTTTTCCGTGAGTTATTCCCATTTTACCGGGATTTTACGCTTATTTAGCGTCATAAAAGTCAAAATAATTTGTTTTAAAGAGTACAATATATCTTGTATTTTGTATTGCAAAATATAAATGATGATAAATTTTTTTTTCCATTTGCTATTCCAATTGATAAACTAAGGCGTGAAAATAAAAGACCAATTTTACCTCATAAATACTCCAAGATGTGTGAAAATAAAAGAGAAAAATCTATCCAAAAACAAGCTAGAATGGTGTAAGTTAGAAAGCAATAAGGAGAAAAATCTATCTAAAAACAAGCTAGAATGATGTAAGTTAGAAAGCAATAAGGAGAAAAATGAAAACAATCAGTCAGAAAATACAGCGTTTTGTGAAAATGCATACCGCGTTAAATTTTATCATTATTGTTGATGGGGGAGAGGGAAGGGAAGTAGGGAAAAAAGAAATAGAAAGTTCCTGTTGCAAAAATCAGTTTAATTAACAATTGAATCATGCATTTGTGTGAAAAAAACAAAGAAATATAAGGAAAAAGTCCAATGAAAATCTGAAAAAATTTCGACGATTTCTGGCATATTTCCGACATATTTCTGCCATTTTTGGCCGCAAAAAAAAATCTCAAAAATCCGAATCTGGTTTTTCCGGCATATTTCCGGCATTTTTGGACGGAAATACCGGGTGACCCACGAAAAAGTTCAGACGTTTCCCGACGTCTTGAGGCCGAACAAACTTCCCAAAGTGCTTGGAGTTTTGATATTTAGAAAGTAGATATCCTAACTTAAAATTTGAGCTATCACTTTTTAAATTTGACCAACTTGTTCTCTGCTTATGAGCTTTTATAGTCAAAATTCACTTTACGGAAAGTGTAAAAAACACGTAAAAAAGGGGTATAAAATTTGGTATTTTTAGACGTTTTTGATATACAGTTTTTGAAAAAATCTATGAAAGCGCCAATTTTTTAAAAACTAGTCTTGTTTTAAACAAAAATTACTTTCAAAGGTGTTTTTATTAATTATTAATGTCATAAAACTCGTTAAATAAGTCAATTTGTAAGTGATTTTCTAATTGGTCAGCCCCGGTGACCCTTCAAATCGGTTCCGCGATTTTTTTCCCGCTGGTGAAGCTCTGGATCAAAATTTTGGAACATTTAAATCCGATTTACCGATTTCCCGATCTCACTTTGATTTCTAACCTTTCTTCCGATCGGGTTAACTTTTTGGGTACTTTTAGCGTGCGTTGTTTATACAGATCATAATGTGGTGTTTCAATATGGCGGCTCAAGCGATAGTCAGATGTGATAAAAGACCAGTGTTGTATCAAAGTATTTCCAGTGTAAATCTGTTGCAAGCTTTGTTAAGGCAGTTAACCTTAATTGAGTGAGTCTCAAGTCCCATACAGCACTCTCACCAATTTGCAGTTTGTCATTTTCGTGTTTTCCTTTGTTTTCATCATGTTTGTTTACCTTTTTCAGTTTGGTCAGCATTTTACTCACATTTTCTACCATTTTGAATATATTTCATATTTTCAGTTAAATTCACATTTGGTCAGTGTTTTGTATATCAATATGTGTCAATTCAATTTGTAATTCATTTTTTGTCATAATTTATATTAGTTTTTCATAAATTATTTTTGGTCTGTATTTTATACATTCTCTGCAGAATGTATAAATAGCCACTTTCAGTTTTGCACTTCACTTCAACAGAGACATTCAAGGAGTCAAGACATGTCAAATGAAGACATTTTTCAAGTTACTTAACATTTTCATTCTTTCATACACTTGGTGTTAATCAACACACACACCCTGTGTACTGCTGCCTGCTTACAGCTTCTTATCTCAGGCTAGCTGGTGAGTTTTTCCTTTCTTTTGCCTTTGTTCTACAGTGGCTTTTAAGTTAAGTTTTCATTACATATTTTTCTAATACTCAATTATTTTTCTAGTTCTCAATTATACTTAGCATTTACATTCACTTCCTTTGATACTTAGTTCTTGTACTTTGTCAGCCATTTTGTTTTCATTTTTCATAAGACTTAGTTCATGTACTTTGTCAGCCATTTTGTTTTCATTTTTCATTAGACTTAGTTTTTGTTCAAATTTTATATTTCAGTTTGAACACACATGCACTCAATACATCAATACACTGAACAGTGTTGTTCCGAACACGGCTATTTCCCTGACTCCTGTTCCTCTGACACCACATTCAAACAGAACCAATCTACTTCATTTCAACTCATGGCTGTTTGTGGGCGCGGTAAATGAACACTAGAAGAAAAGACCGCATTGATTACAATATACTTGCATCAACTGGTGAAAGAGTAATTCATAAATCATCATCAAGTGGACCCCACTCAACCTCCAACCGACTGGACCAATCCCCGCTTGACGATTCCCCAGTACCAGTAAGTGATACTACATTTCAACTTACGTCGTCTGACACTCAACTCACGTCGTCCGACACTCAACTCACGTCGTCCGACACTCAACTCACGTCGTCCGACACTCAACTCACGTCGTCCGACACTCAACTCACGTCGTCCGACACTCAACTCACGTCGTCCGACACTCAACTCACGTCTTCCGACACTCAACTCACGTCGTCCGACACTCAACATTCGTCATCCGACACTCAACATTCGTCGTCCGACACTCAACATTCGTCGTCCGACACTCAACATTCGTCGTCCGACACTCAACATTCGTCGTCCGACACTCAACATTCGTCGTCCGACACTCAGCATTCGTCGTCCGACACTCAGCATCAATCATTGTCTCCAATCAAAATGTCATCTGAAATGAATGATCTCATATTCTCGCTCTCATCATACCAGGATGAGATCCACGACATCATTGAAGACTATGCTCCTAGACTGATTGACCAATCACCTGATGTTATGAAATCCTGTCTTGAGAAAATCCAAGGATTGCGAACACAGTACCGTAACAAAGACAGAGAGATAAAGTTCCATCTTCAAGACAAAAAATCAGCAATTGAAAACTACGAGCAAGGATATGGCAAATCTTACACAGCAACAATTTCAGAAGTGAGGGAGTATGTACAAACTCTCAATCAATGCATTCAAGATCACAAGCTTGCTAGCTCCCAAGATGTACAGACCGTCAATCAACTCAAGTCAACATTTGTTGCTGATGACCTCAAACGATCAATGGATTATCTCAAAACAGTCCTCACCTGCAAAGTCGATCGACTCGTTAATGATGATCTGAAGCTACGCAAGAAACAACTTCAGTCTCGTGTATCAGAAGTCAACAAATTATCAGAAAAGATCAAAGAACTCATCGATCTGAAGACCAATGACCAGCTTTATAACAGCATCAAGAGAGAGCATGATGAGCTGTACCAGCTTTGCATCACCTATGAAACAGATATCAACAAAGAAATGAATATCAGAGAACTTGATAAACTTGAGACATTTAAAAAAAGTCAGCTAAACATAAAACTGCCGACTTTCACCGGTTATGATGCATCAACTGACATCTACACCTTCAATTCTGAATTCGACAAACTCTACTCTGATACAACTCCAAAATCTCTTCAACCTGATCTACTCAAGAACAACCATCTGGGAAAGCATGCACTTGCGTTGGTCAAAAGCGTGACCGACATCAATGACATTTGGCTTCGCTTGAAGGAGGCTTTTGGAGACCGAAGACTGCTTCTCTCACACAAGCTGTCAACCCTCACGTCCATCGATTTCAAGTTTAAAGACTCAGTCAAGACCACTGAATCACTGAGTAAAGTCATCAACGTAATGAGAGATCTCATGCAACTATCATCTACCCACAACATGGAAAACGAACTTTACTATGGAGATGCCTTGACCCACTTATCTAACAAGCTTGGTCAAAGTCGTATGATGAGATGGCTGACTTTGAGCTGCGACAATCCAAGAGAAGGAAAATACAAGTGGAGACAGATGATCGAGTTTTTGGAGAAGGAAATCAAGATACAACAACAAGTGACTGTCATGCAAACAAACCTCAAGATGTCCAACCCTGGTGGTGGAAAAGACAAAGACAAGGATGGTCTTCTTACTATGGGCAACCTAACAGTAATCTTCAAACATCTCAAGATCCAAAATGTGTGATATGTGGTGCCAGCGATCATGTTCAAACCAATGGACCGAAGAATACCAAACTGGTGCAGTACTTCTCATGCAAAACGTTTGTCGACATGACCACAAGCCAACGACTCAAGTTCCTCAACGACAATGGTCTATGTCATCAATGCCTTTACCCTGGTGCTCAAATCAGTAAAGGCAAACACAGTGAAGGGAAGTGCCAACGTGATTTCACTTGCAAACATCCTGCACACATGAACGAGGTGACCAAGAAGCATGCAATGATCACAAGTTCGACCAAGTCAACAAAGATATCCTCGAGCATTACAAGAACCGATGCATCAGGAAGCAACCATTACCAGCATACTCCAAGGACATCAAAATCTTCCACAGCTCTTACAAATCAAACCATCAACCAGGAAATGATGATTCCAACAATGCTATCTTTATGCTTCAATCCATCAACATCAACAAACGGAAGTACACAATATTTTATGATTCAGGCTGCAGCGACTTCATAAGTCGTTTTGAGGCAGTCAAACATCTTGGACCCAATGCAATCAAGGAATTCTCTGGTGACATCCAAATGGGTGGTGTTGGTGGTTCAATCAATATCACTTCACATGGAGTTTACAAAATCTCAATTCCACTCAGTCATGGATCCAACGCTGTAATGACTGGACCCTGCATGGACCGCATAACAGAAACCTTCCCACTTTATCCACTGAAAGGAAAAGTTTATGACGATATCAAAGAAGAATTTGTGAAACAAGGTAACAATGCTGAATTTCTACCATCTGTGCCTACATCAATTGGAGGTGACGTTGACTTCATGGTTAGGGTCCGATACATGCGTTATTTTCCTGAGCCTGGTTTTCAGCTTCCATCTGGTCTCACTATCTATCGATCTCAATTTCTCAACACAGATGGCTCAAGTGGTATTATCGGAGGACCTCATGAGGTCTTCAACAATATTGGCTCTGCCCATCTATCAACACACTTCATAACAAATCAATTGAGTTTGTTCCGCAATGGATATCAAGTAAATCCAGATTTACGCCTGCTTGGTTATCACTCCAACACTGGTGATGTCACCAACAATCAAAGCAACACTTTTCATGAAGATATACCTCTTCAAAAACTCAACACCTTCAACGAAACTGAACGGGCTGGTAGTGAATGGTCATTTCGATGTGTCAACTGCAGAGGTTGTGAGACGTGTCGCAACCAAGTCAACGAGATAATGAGCATCAGAGAAGAGACTGAACAGCAAATAATAAATGACTCCGTCACAGTGGACATTCAGAATCATCAATCAATTGCAACTCTTCCACTGATGAGTAATCCAACACAGCGTCTTATTCCAAATCGTGGTATCGCACTGAAGGTCTACAATCAGCAATTGCATCGACTCTCCAAGAATTTCAATGACAAAGAAGACATTATCAATTCTGAGCTCAAACTTCAATCCCTTGGGTATGTCGACTTTGTCAAAAATCTCCCTACAGAGACTCAGAAGTCCTTGCAAGATTCACAGTACCAAAATTTCATCCCATGGCGTGCTGTGTGGAAAGAAAGTTCAATATCTACACCATGTCGAGTGGTATTTGATGCTTCCATGCCAACAAAGTCAGGCTTCTCCCTCAACGACATCCTTGCCAAAGGAAGAAACAATATGAATCGTTTGGTGGATCTTTTCGTCCACTGGGGGTGTCACTCCGTGGCTTTCCACACTGACATACAGAAAATGTATAATTCAATTAAACTGGACCATTGCCACTGGGGACTCCAAAGATATTTATGGCAGGATTCACTTGACCCTTCAAAAACACCAGAAGAGAAGATAATAAAAACCCTCATATATGGTGTAAAATCAAGTGGCAACCAAGCCGAAAGAGGATTACGTGAGACAGCCAGACTTCTCAAAGATGAGTATCAAGAAGTTTTTCAAATCATATCCAACGACATCTACGTGGATGACTGTCTCTCAGGATCAACAAGCATCACCAAAGTCAAATCAATTGCAGACAACCTAGAAGTTGCCATAAATCATGGTGGCTTTGGACTCAAAGGATTCACCTTCTCAGGACAAAACCCTAAAGAATCACTTTCAACGGATGGAAATTCTGTTTCAGTTGCTGGGCTGAAATGGTACCCTCTCAAAGACGAAATCTCTCTGGATGTTCAAGATCTCAACTTTGCGAAAAAGTCACGAGGTCGAAAAGTAACCCTTGTCTCATCAGTACCAAAGGATCTCACACGACGCCAATGTGTAGCCAAAGTTGTTGAACTTTATGATATCACCGGCTTGATTACACCAATAGTTGCTACGATGAAACTAGATCTGCATGATTTAGTTCTGAGGAAACTGGATTGGGATGATACTTTACCAGACAACATTCGCAACCTATGGATGGATCACTTTGAGATGATGAATGAGATCAAACAAATCAAATACCAGCGCGCTGTCGTCCCAGAAGATGCTGCAAATCTGGACATCACATCACTCTTGATTTTGGCGATGCAAGCAAAAACCTCATTTGTGTTGCAATCTACGTCAGATTCAAAAGAAAGGATGCATCATTCTCGTGTCAACTCATCTTTGGACGATCAAAATTGATATCTGACGAATACACCCAACCAAGGGCTGAACTGTTTGCAGCCATGATAAATGCGCATTCTGGACACACAATCAAACGAGCCTTGAAAGACTGGCACAAATCATCAGTTAAATTCACAGATTCTCAGATTTCACTTTACTGGATCTGCAACATTGATCTAAACCTCAAGCAATGGACCAGGAATCGTGTCTCTGAAGTCCATCGCTTTACAGACACATCACAATGGAAATACATCAAGTCCGAAAACATGATTGCTGACCTGGGTACTCGAAGATGCACTTCCATAGAAGATGTCAATCAACAATCCAACTGGATCAATGGCTTTACTTGGATGCAAGGTGATCTAGCAAGTTTTCCAGCTCTTACCACCGCTGATATATCTCTAAGTGCCCAGGAGAAGCAACACTTGAAGAAAGAATCAAGAGAAGAAGTTCGCAAAGAAGGCATTGACTGTTTTGTCTCATCAACCAAACCATTGATCCCTGACATGATATCAGAACGTTACAGTTACTCAAAATACCTCGTTGACCCAAATCATCGAAGATTCAACACTGTTATCAGGATCATGGCTTACATTCTCAAGTTCATCTCAGCATGCCGAAAATTAAGAACAACTTCAAAATCCAACAAAGAATTATTCACCTGCAATTTGATTACGGGTGTGATTACCATTACATTTGTGTTTGAGTATTTTCTACCTAATTACTTTTATCAACTCTTTTTTTCTATAATGTTTTGTCTTACCTTTTTTACTATTTTATGTGTATGTTGGAGCTACATCTGTAAGGTTTATTTTGGTTTGGGATTTGTCGAACCGGATGACTTGATATGGGAATAAGTCTACAGCAGTATAGAGCGTGCGTTGGAAATTTTAATTCTTGCAAATATCTTTTCGGGAGATTAAGTCTGTGTATCAATCTTACGTTTGGGGGGTTACCAAATCTTCTTCCCTATCGTTTCCATCTTTTCTGGTTACAATATTTTTATATACTTTTTCAGCTTAATCTACTTCTTTTAGCAGGAGATATCGAGTCCAACCCGGGGCCGAGAGAGAAAGATAACACCTTGTCAATTTCTCATTGGAATCTAAACAGCGTTTGGGTTGATAAATTTTCAAAGATTGCTCAAATTACTGCCTTTCTGAGTGCTCACAAGTTTGATATCTTCTGTGTTGGTGAGTCGTTTCTTGATTCCTCTATCGAGAGCGATGATTCGAGGTTGGAGATAGAAAATTATGAGTTACTCAGATGTGATCACCCATCTAACTCAAAAATAGGTGGTGTTTGTCTTTATTATAGAAGGGGTCTCTCTGTTGAGAGAAGGCCTGAGTTGTCTTCTCTTGACGAGTGCCTTGTTTGTGAAGTTAATTCTGGTTCGAAAAAACTTCTTCTTTGTCTTCTCTACCGAACTCCTAGTCAAAATGCAGAAGAATTTTCTGCATTTAAACAAAAATTGGAGGAAACTATCAGAAAAATTCATGATGTTTCTCCTACTTTAGCTATTTTCCTCGGTGACTTTAACGCAAGAAACTCAGTTTGGTGGACTGGTGACATTACAAATTCTCAGGGAGAGGACATTAGCGAGTTAGCTTCACAATATGGGTTACATCAACTAATTGATGAGCCGACTCATCTTCGTCCTGGGTGTTCTCCTACTTGCATTGATCTTATTTTTTCATCTTCGCGGACTCCTATTTTAGATTCCGGGGTTTTACCTTCACTTAATCCACGTTGCCACCACCAGATACCCTTCGTAAAACTAAACTTTCGAACTATATTCCCTCCAGCTTATAAACGCAAGATTTGGGACTTTTCTCGTGCTGATGAGAGGGGAATCGTGCTTGCCCTGAATGCCATTGATTGGGAAACCTCCTTTCTGGGACTCAACGTAGAAGATCGTGTTTCCCTTCTCTCTGAATATATACTTAATATTATTTCTAATTTTGTTCCAAATAAAACTATCACCATCAGAGACAAAGATGCGTTATGGATGACTCCTGAGATTAAGCAGATGCTTTTGGATAAGGCTAAGATATATCGTCGTTGGAGAAAATGGGGAAGTCCTTTAGATGGTCAGACACTTGATGACATGGTTGACAGGTGCAGATTGGCCATCAAGACTGCCAAGGATAGTTATTTCTCTCGTCTTGGCAACTCTTTAAATGATCCAAACATAGGAAGCAAGAAATACTGGTCTACTCTGAAGCAGTTTCTGAACGTACGTAAAACCCCGAAAATTCCACCTATTCGAAATGAAAGAAACGTCCTTGTAAGTGATGTTTCTGAGAAGGCCGATATTTTTAACTCTTTTTTCTCAAACCAATGCTCACTTATCGATACTGGCAGTGTTTTGCCACCTGAACAATTTCTTACTAACTCTAGACTGGATAATCTTGTATTTGAAGAAGAAAAAATCGAGTCTATTATTAATTCTCTGAATGTTAACAAAGCCCATGGGTGGGATAATATTTCTACTCGTATGATCAGAATCTGTGGTAAGTCTCTAGTAAAACCCTTGCTTAGCATATTCAGTCTTTCTATTAACTCTGGCATCTTCCCATCACAGTGGAAGAAAGGTAACGTGGTTCCTGTCTATAAAAAGGGAGACAGGAGCATAGCCAAAAACTACAGACCAGTGTCTCTTCTTCCTGTGTTTGGAAAAATATATGAAAAGTGTATTTACGATACACTTTACAGGTATTTTGAAAACAATAACTTATTTTCTCCTTGTCAGTCTGGTTTTCGGGAGGGGGATTCCTGCATTTCTCAGTTGTTATCCATAACGCATGATATTTATACAGGGTTTGACAAAGATCCTTCTCTAGATACCAGGGGGGTGTTTTTAGATATTTCAAAGGCATTCGATCGGGTGTGGCACGATGGCTTACTCTTTAAACTTAAATCTTATGGGGTGACTGGACCGTTGCTTTCCTTAATTCGCAGCTTTCTTAACGATAGGCATCAGAGAGTTGTGTTGAATGGGAAAACATCTGAGTGGAAGCGAATCAATGCTGGGGTACCTCAAGGCTCGATTCTTGGTCCATTGTTCTTCTTAATTTATATTAATGATCTTCCAAAAAACCTTGAGTCAAAACCGAAGATCTTTGCTGACGATACCTCTTTATTCTCTCTTGTGATTGATCAACTCTTGAGCCTTGATGTACTTAACAGAGATCTCTCCAGGATAACTGACTGGGCTCATCAATGGAAGATGTCTTTTAACCCTGACCCATCTAAGCAAGCCATTGAAGTCTATTTTACCTGTAGACTCACTCCTCCTAATGTTCCAGCAATCTCCTTTAATAATTCTAATATCGCGACCAGTGAGTACCAGAAACATCTTGGTCTAATCTTAGATTCAAAACTTTCTTTTGATCGCCATCTAGACGAGAAGATAAAAAAGGCCAATAAAGGAATTGGTCTTATTAATCGACTTCGCAAGCATGTGCCTAGGAGATCTCTACTAACCATTTATAAATCTTTCATTAGGCCTCATCTTGATCATGGTGATATCGTATATGACCGCCCAGGAAATGCTACCTTTGAGCAGAAGCTTGAATCTATTCAATATAATGCCTGCTTAGCTATAACAGGCTGTTTTCGTGGAACGTCTCAAGAAAAACTATATTCAGAACTTGGTCTTGAAAGTCTTGCTGACAGGCGCTTTGCTAGAAGAATGACATTCTTCTATGGAATTATTAATAATTTAGCCCCTTCGTATTTACGTAACTACCTGCCGGTAAGACTTACAGCACCAGGTGGCCTTAGAACAAGAAATCCTATTTATCCTCTTAATATACGAACTGAGCGTTTCCGTAACACTTTTTTTCCGTACTGCATATCTCAGTGGAATGTTCTGGGAGGTAATATACGAGATCTACCTTCAATTAAAACTTTCAAAAAAGCAATCTATGAATTTTTGAGACCCAAGCAATCTCATGTTTTTGATGTTCCTGACATTCAAGGAGTGATTTTTCTTAATCGACTTCGGGTCGGTTTCAGCCATCTCAACGAGCATAAATTTAGACATGGCTTCCGCGACACTTTAGACCCTTTCTGTGGTTGCCGAACTAACTCTGTTGAAAACACTCAGCACTTTCTTCTGCACTGCTCTATATATTCCCATGCAAGACAATCTTTGTTCGACAAACTTCAGACCCTAGGCATTATTTTTCATCCGCCGCTTAACCCTCCTTTTTTCTGTCGGCTTTTATTATATGGGGATGAAAGTTTGAGTTCAAATCTAAATAAATCTATTCTTTGTTCTGTTGTTGAATTTCTTAACGAAACTGGAAGGTTTAGCGGTGCTTTATTTTAGGCTTTTACCTAACAACTGTAGCTTCCTTCTCCAAGATTTTTTTTTTTCCTTTATTTACTTATTTATTTTTTACATAGTCTAGTACCTCTGGCGATATAACGTTAGTTCCTAGCGGGGGGAGGGACTATATTTTATGTTTAAGTAATGTTTTGTAATATATGTTCGTAGTGTACACGTGTTTTTGTTTCAATAAAGAAAAAAAAAAAAAAAAAAAAAAAAAAAACAAGCGATACTTTTATGGACCTACCTGGTAAAACATGTACATTTAACTATGAACATTATAATGAAAGAATGAAAATTTAAGGCAGCAATAAATTCTTTAAAACATGAAAGGTATAAATCCACAGAGCATAAAATCTTGAAAGAGACAGTGTTTATTAAAAGCAAAAAAATACTGACACTGTAAACAATCGTTCAGAAATAAATTAAAACTGAAGTAAGAATAAACTTGATTACATTTTTCAGTTTTCATTTCATCATAGATTGCGATTCATGTGGCGGAGTTGGGGATGGGGAAGGGGGGAGCAATAAAATTACAAACTCAATTCTATTTATTTACAAAGTCCTATATATACATTTTACATTTAAACAAAATATACATTAAAATATACAGATGAATTACCGAATTTTTAATTATCAATTATGAAAATTCTAAGAGTATGGAATGAGGTTAACAAAAATAGCAAAGTGATCACTGAAAGGAGATGGCATCCACCCTGCTGCATCGGAGCAATTATTTTGGAAGATGAGATCTAAAATATTTCCATCGATATGAGTGGGATATTGACAACGCTGGTGAAAGATATGCGGTGGTAATAATTCATTCAGATCATTTCTGTTATCAGGCAAGTTGAAATCACCAAGAATTACTGTCGAGTATGTGGCAACGTCAATTTGCTGTCCAATTTGATCGAGTTCGATTTGCAGCGACTGTATAAACAAAGGAATTGAACTTGCCGGAGGTCTGTAAATTAAAACGAGTAAAATATATTCACCATTGACCATGACCAAAGACGGAAGTAATTCTATGTTACTAACTGTATTTAATAACTGAATTATTTGAACATGATTCGTATCATAAGTTATTGCTAGTCCATGTTCAGTTTGTTTGTGTAATGTTTTCCAAGTAGATAAGTTTGGATTATCCTCTACCCTTTTGGCAGTATTTCTACCAGTTTCTGTAAAACATAGCAAGCAGCATGTAGAGGTGTAAATTTCTTGAGATAGGAAATGCTCAATATGCATATTCCATGATCTAATATTGAAAAGACACAAGTTTGGACCGTGCATTCTTTCCAACGGATGAGTTAACAATAAAGCCTTATTCGATCTCATTTCCTCCATTGCTTTTAGGGCCTTATTATTTACAACAATATGTTTATCAGGCTTGAAATTCAATAAATGTATATTGTTACTAGATGTGGCACGAGAAAGTAGCGTGTATAGAAGCCCTGGTCCAACTGGTGTTAACCCTTTCCCACTTCTAGTTGATTGATCTAAATTCCCACTAGCGTATTCCAATGTACTACCTTGTGCTTTGTGAATCGTAGTAGCAAATGCAACAATCAATGGGAACTGTTTTCTTGTAATTTCAATGTCATTGAATTTAAAAGTTTTTGTTTCTGGGTAAATAGGAACGCATGATTTGTATTCATATTTTAATCTCGAGTCTTTCAGTTTGTTACCAGATGAGGGATTGTCAAATTGAACCAATATCATACCTGAGGGTTTGTTGTTTCTAAGCCCTTGAATGTATCGAACTATCCCGGTTGAGCCATTAATCAATTTATCTTCAACATCTTTGTTGATTGTGAGCATGACTCTAGCTCCAACACATATCGTCAATTCCTTTGGTAGCCCTGCAGTCTCATTGATTGGCATATCTTTCTTTAAGCTAACTTTAGTTCTTGACTCATCTTTTGCTAAAGAGGTATGTTTATTACCCCATTCTTTACATTGTCTCAAGCAAAGAGAATTTTGCTGATCTTTTAGTCGGTTAGTTATGTACATTTTCATGAAATTCTCAGGCCATTCAGTTGTATCAGTTTGTTCGAAAGATGAAATTTTTTCGATATCAGCTGACGTATGGTTACCTTCACGAAGCCTATTAAGTAATTCAGCGAATTCGGAATCTCCACTTTGTCTAACTATTTCCTCTAACTCGTAAAGTTGGAATTCGTCCCATGCGAATCTTAAACCTTTTGGGTCGTATATTGAGTTTTGACCAACAGGTGTCAACTGAAAAAAGTCTCCAATCAATAACAAGGAAATGCCACCAAACGAATCTTTATTTTCTTTGATATTTTGCAATCTTAAATTCAAATCATCAAAACTTTTGTCACCAATCATAGAGATTTCGTCAATTATAAGAATCCTTAAGTATTTAAATTTTACTCTCAGATTTTGCATATTTGAATTGCTGAGTGATTTATTAATAACGTATGTCCCCTTTCCATATATCGGTAGTTTCAACACTGAGTGCAAGGTGGTTCCGTCAATGCTTGCTGCTGCTTTACCAGTTGATGCAGTTACAAGAACAGATGGTTGTGTGTCACAATTTTGACCAGGCTCTTTCAAGATCTTTCTCAACTGTTCAGTCAAAGCTTTTACTAAGAAACTTTTTCCAACACCTGCACCACCACTTAATAGAATTCTAAATGGGTCTGGTTTTTCAAGGGAATTGTTTTTCTCAGCTAATTTAAGAGTCACGACATATTTAAATATGTAATTAAAAAAGTTTTTCTGTTTTTCGTTAAAATTAGAACACATATTGTAAAATAAATCACGCGGCATAGCAGGATTTTGATTTGTCACAGTAAAAGGTATCAAGGGGTTCTCATTCGATTCATCATTAGATTCCTTGTCTTGATCAAAGTCTATCAAATCTGGATGAAATACACCATAATCGTTGCCTTGTTCATCTTCACTGCTACTTTCTGAGTCAGAGTTATCATAAACGGGTATTTCGTCCAGGTCTATTTCATTTGGTTGGTTAAAATTAGAATCATGTTTTAAAATGTTTGGCATAATCACCTCTTCAACTTCAAAGAATTTTTCTTCAAATGTTGCACAATCTCCTTTAATGGTATCTTCATTTTCCCAAGGCATGTATAATTGGAGAAGTACAAGGTAGTAATTATTTCTATCTTGAAGTTTACTAACTTTATGATATCGGATTACACACGCGCGGCTTCTTTTTCTCATTTTCCCCATGCCATTTTTCAATGTAATTGTTTTGGATAATTCAGCATTAATCTCGATAGTTTCTGTTTCATTGTCAGATTCATTTACTTCATCTTCTTCTTCATTTTCGTTTTTCTTTGGATAAGTATACGTGGAAGCAAAGTCAGCATAGCACATGTCTCTTAAGTTATTAGGACGATTAGCATACTTGTCAATTAAATTCTTTTTGTAAACATTTTTGGACTCTGGATCGAGTTTAGCTAGCTCAGATGGATTTTTTAACATCCTTAATCGCTTTTCTTTTGGTCCTGATGGAATATATTCAACATCAATATTCGAGGTTCGCATCTTTAAAGACAGAGTCCTTTTTATCGCTTCATGAGTCGATACTTCACGTTTAGTCAAAAACACATTTCCTATAGCACGCAATTTATCTTTTACAGCTTTTCCAGATGCCTCTTTGTGTGCCTTTTTCATAAGTTCACTCATATTTCTTTCTGGTTTACACATGTAAGAAGTAATATACGCTAACACCGCATACATATTTGTAACGTACTGAATGTTCATGTTTGATTGTAAAAGGCTAATTATGACAGTATTGTATGGGCCGATGTTAGTTTCATGAGGTTTCCTTTTGTAAATCACAGTCAGCTTTCTTTGAACTATATCTAATGCAGAGAAATATTCATCTCTTGAAAGATCACAAGATAATAATAAATCATCAAGAGTAACACTTTCAAGATCTGTACTGCAATTATTAATTTCGTCAAGTACCTTATCTAAAATTCTTTTGCTTTGTCTATACTCATTTTTATCAATGTATTTTCCACGTATAATACGAGTTTCTTCACAAGGTGGCCAAGGTGCTTTAAACCTACATCTTGATCCACTTTTCTTTCTACAAGTAAATGTGTGATGATGTTTTTGAACTGTGTTAACTAGATGATAGAGCTCAGGATATTTTTCTTTATCCGGTAGCTGACACGTGATATATTTGTCAATGAAATCTATAACCTCGTTGTCTTTGCTACTGTCTCTCTCATTGATTTTAGGCGCATCTTTAATATGGACTTGTGAATGGACGTGTTCCAGCCCCGTACGATGTTGAAATTCTCTTCTATCGTCATAATTTAAAATCTGTCCTATTGGATGCAAGCCGCTCATGAGCATTTTTGGAAAAACTTTATTGAAAATGTGATCGATTTGTCTGGCTACTGTGACAGGGTTTCTTTTTAAATATTGAACTTTTTCACTCCAGCTCATATTATTCACCTCTTCATCTGTTAGAGTTTCTCCGTATTGTGTAGCGACTACTTTGATAATATTAGTCCATTTAAATAATGCTGCACTCCATGTAAGAAAGTATGTGCTAGGTCCAAACACACGACATTTAGCTAAAACATCCAACATCATGTTATGGCACCACTGTGGAGTTCCTCTAATATTCTTGAATGAGTTTTGGAAAATTTGGTCATCATTTATCATTTGTCTAACGTTATCAGGGTTGGTCAATGATCCTGCAGAAATATCACTTTGAAAGTGTTTTTGCTGTGAAAAACTGATTGCACTAGCAACATTCGAGCTTTCCGTCCAATGCAAAGAATGAAATATGTACTGAGGATCTGAAGCAAATCTATCATCTGACGATTTCAGCCTGGCATGGACATATTTTATTGGAGTTATATTCCTATCTCTAGGCGTATTGAAGTAATTCTTAGCATCAGGATAATGCCCTGGAAAAGCTAATGCTTCCCAATCTGGTTCAGAATAGAATGACACAGGCAATTCGTTTTCGCACGGTGCAATATTGACAATTTCATCAGATGATATAGGGGTGGGTTGTTTATGAGCAATCTCAATAGCTTGTTCTGAAGTAATATTTGCGCCTTCAATTTCATACATTAGAGTTGGCTGGGAGGAATTGTTATCTTTAATTTGTTTTTCGTGATTTTTATCATTGCCTTCAATGTTATCATCACTATCACTTTCATCATCTTGCTGAGGTTGTGCATTTTTATCAGTAAGTAGTGACCATAATTCAGGGTCTCTTCTTAAACTTTCATCTTCCCATCTCGCATTAGGTACAACATTTTCATAAAATTTATTTATTTCAACTAACTTTTCTAAAGCTTTTGTAACAAATGCAGGTCGGATATTTTGTTTATTCACATAGCTTTTATCTGTAAGACGTCGCTTTAAAGCAAGTGATATTAAAAATTCTTCACTGCAAACTCTTGGTAAAATCTTTTGAATTTTGTCTAGATTTGCCGGAACCATTACGCACTGTCCTTTGAGACCTTGCTGCCCACCTTTATGTTTTGGTACAATAAACATGAAGGGAATAATTTGCGACACAAGCATCATTTCTATGGGGCACAAATCATCTAATTCAGGAATTCTTGTAGACAGTTGCAAATTATTTGCTTGAGCCTGCACTGGTAACTTTTCTTTTTTTATTGCTTTATCACATGGGTGGCAAATCCAGTATTTTTCTTCTGAATCACAATGTAAGTTGACAGCATCACATTCTTCAAACATTGGTAAGCCTTCATATTCTTTATGGAGGAACCGCTTGCCGTTTCCCTTGTACTCCCATTTTAGACATATGTGACATTTGTTTGTCGGGCCGTTTTGTGTAGCTGTTACAAATTTTTGCTTCACGATTTCAAAAGCTTTGGTTAAAGTTATCGAAGGGTCAACCATGCTTGATCTTTGAACTTTATCAAATTCTTTTTGTTCCTCTATTTTGCTAAGCTGTCGAAATTTCCCCTTTTTTATCCGATTATTTTTTTTAACACTTTCTTTTTCAAAATCATTTTGATTCTCCCGCAAATTTTGCATTCTTTTCCGTGCAGATTTTTGGTTTTCTTTTTTTTTTAAATCATTTTGATTTTCTCGAAAAAGCCTTTTCTTTGATTTATCAGATTTTCGACTTTCATCTCTTTCAAAATCATTTTGATTTTGCCTCAAATTTTGCATTCTCTTTTGTGCAGATTTTTGGCTATCTTTCTTTTCAAAATCATTTTGATTTTCTCGAAAAAGCCTTTTCTTTGATTTATCAGATTTTCGACTTTCATCTCTTTCAAAATCATTTTGATTTTCCCTCAAATTTTGCATTCTTTTTTGTGCAGATTTTTGGCTTTCTTTCTTTTCGAAATCGTTTTGATTTTCTCGCAAATTTCGCATTCTTATTTGTGCAGACTTTTGGCTTTCTTTCTTTTCTAAATCATTTTGATTTTCCCGCAAATTTTGCATTTTTTTTCGTGCAGATTTTCTGGCTGAATCAATTTGAGTGTTATCAAAATTACACCGCATTTTCTTCATGACAGATTTATTCGAAGAAACTGTTAGTTTACGTTTTCTTTTTACAGGTGTGGTGGAAATTGACTCAGACGGGTTTATCGTTGTTTTTCTGCTTTGTCTTTCTAGCTCTAAAACAAGAGATCTCTTTATCATGACTTCAGGATTCAACTCATTATTATCATCAATTTTTGAGAAAAAAGAATTTTGATTTTTTACTTCGGGAGTGTTGTTTTCAGCTACATATTGTGTGGTTATATTTGCTGTTGGGATATTATCTTTTGAAGAATTGACATTTGGTTCAATAAAAAAATCTTGACTCGAAGGAGTAATCGGTATTATTTCGGTTGTTTTTCTATAGATCAATAAGTAAGGAACAATATGGTCATTGACCGTACATCTAAATACATTATTTCCAATAGCCACAACACGCTCATCGTCAACTGAATACCACATTTCTCCGTATCTTACAGCTGCAGTGTAGTGACCACTATTTGCAGTATTCCCATGGTGATAAATAATGGCCTGTAAATGAAGTTTCCCTATAAGTACATTTTCAATGTCCGTTTCGATTCTTAAATTTGGAGCTAACTTTCTAGAGGTGTTGGTTAATCGGTCGTAACCAAAAATGAGTAATTGAATGATTAAAGTATCTGAAATGTTGTACAAAGTTTTGGCTTTAGTTGCTTTTGTTCTAACAGGGCAAGTAGAACATTCGTACAGCTCATCGAGAAATTCCCCATTTGGATTGTTGATACGTCTAGAGATTTCTACTTCGATTGAATTTTCTTTAAAACGATTAGGGAATTCGATATGGCATACGGTATCGTATAAGGATCTTTCAGAGGCTTTGAAGCAAGTTTGACATAATATAGATTCTAAAAATGATATTTGGAAAATATTTTCGGGTACGTTATTATTAGCATTGAAAGGGTAAATGAGATTCACAATGTGCATTAAACATTCTTCAGCGTCAAATTGTTGTCGTAGGGCAGGGTCATAATTTGGTAACTCGATTGATGAAATAAATTTATATGTTTCGATTGTGGTAGCAGAATTTTCCATCACTAAGAATAATTCTTTAACTTTCAATTTAGCAGGGTTGTTTGTATCAAGATGATTGACAAATTCTCGAAAGCTATCGATTGAGTAAAGTACTTGGAGGACTGAATTAAAGAAGCAAACATTTTGCTGTAAATTTTTCAACCCTAAAGGTGATTTTCCTCTCAATGGTAACAAGCTACTTACACGTTCTAGATTCGAATCATCAACTTGCTTCACTTTTCTAGGTGTTTTCTTAAAACCCTTTTTCTTTTTTGATGTTCCTTTTGGTCTCCCTTGGCTTTTCTGAAATCTTTCGTCAGCCATCTTCAAAAAATCGAACTCAAACAAAGTTTTAGATGTAATAATTTCAGATTTCGTAATTTCAAGTCTCGTAATATCAAATTTTGTAATGAGCGTAATGAGCGTAATGACAGCCAACACTAAGGTTGGCAACTGATTTAATAACCTCTCCACCGCTTTATAGGTGACACCAGGTATAAATCAGTAAAAAACTAATTACAAAAGATAGATATAAATGTTGCTTTTATTTGCTTTTTTATTTATTTTTTTATGTTTTTTATTTTTTTTATTTTTTTTATTTTTTATTTTTTTTATTTTTTTTTTCTGTTTTTGATTTCTTTTTCTTTTTTATTTTATTTTCAATATTTTTTTTTCAATATTTAACAACAAATTATATCTATCAAATTTCCTAATAAATTTGTTTTTCTTTCTCTTCTTCTCCTTCTCCTTCTTCTTCAGGTGACTTCTGTCTTTGCACAGGCTTTGCACCACGGTAATCTTCTTTGAAGAATGTCAGCAGTTTTTGCAAATAGCAAATTGATTGGAAAGTTGTTTGTTTGTGTTTGTATTTTTCTTGCGACACTGGAATTTTAATGAAATCGCCTATTGTGGTATTGATATTTTCTCTTGTTGTTTAATATTATTTGGTTTTTATGCTAAATAAAGATTGAAAAAGACTATATTGTAATGAAATATTAAGGAGACGATGAGTGATCCGATAGTAATACTTAATATCACTCTGTTATTTTCAATGTCTTCAATGGTTGATCTGATTGATTAGAAACTTTTAAAATTCATAACAGTAAAACACCAGAAACATCTCTCTTCCACAACGCGTGTCTCAGTGTCATAACATAACACAAGCTAACACAAGAAAATATTTTCAGGAGACAAACTGAAAAAAATATGCAAGCGAAACCTCTCTCCTCCATAGAGACTATTCATCCTTTTGTCTTATATTAATATTAATTGAATGGAAAATATGTCGTACCGGTGGAGATTTTACTTTCTCTTTTTCTTATTTACAAAAACGCACACAGTCGGTCTTATTGAAATGATAAACATTTTTTCTCATCAAAATAATACGTAATTAGTTTTTAAGAACATTGATCTATGAATAGTGATTCTTATAGCTACAAATTCATTTTTTGAGCCAAAAAAATTTTTCTATTAAAATCTGCTTCAGCCAACTTTTGAATGTGGTGGTACCCTACTTTTATGCAAAAAATCCAAAAAATCTAATGATAAAATCTCGAGAAAATCACAAAAAACCCTAATTTTAGACATATTTTGGCCCAAATTAACCCAACATAATTTTTTCTCGAAAATCGGGCTCCGTCACATTCGAGGGTTTAAGGCTATCTATCTTTGTGCAAAAAATCAGAAAAAACTAATGAGCCAATCATGAGGAAAGCTAATAACTAACGAACGAACAGACGAACGGACGAACGGACAAAGGTTAATTTATAGGACCTCCACCGGGGTAGGTCCAAAAAAAGAATTATTCCACTTAAATGATGAAGACATTCTCAAATCCAAGCAATACTTCTTCAGGAAAGCCACTGAAGAGGTGAAACATTTCAATCACAACTCCAAATTCAAGACGATATCTGAAGAAAAGGATGGTATCTTGTAAAATTCTACGCTCAAATAAAAAGATTTTTGATGCATGGTTTGAATGTTGGCTCACTGCACATGTGCCAAAGCTCATGAACCAGCCGAAATGGTTCAATAATGATATTGATCTCAAACCTGGCGACATTGTCTTGTTTACAAAACATGAATCCAGCCTGGCTTCAGTCTATCAGTATGGCATGGTCCGAGAAATCGAAGAAAGTCGCGACGGGAAAGTTCGAAAAGCTACCGTGGAATATCAAAATTCAAACGAGAAAACAAAACGAGAAACACATCGATGAGTCAGGTCATTGGTATTGATTCGAGGAATAGATGAAATGGATTTATCAACTCAGTTGTATGGCTTGAAGGATTAAAATCCTCATTATATAATAAAACAAAAACAAAAAAATTTCAAATTTTTATAGAATTTTTCATTTGTTGGGTGAGTGTTAAGGCAGTTAACCTTAATTGAGTGAGTCTCAAGTCCCATACAGCACTCTCACCATTTGCAGTTTGTCATTTTCGTGTTTTCCTTTGTTTTCATCATGTTTGTTTACCTTTTTCAGTTTGGTCAGCATTTTACTCACATTTTCTACCATTTTGAATATATTTCATATTTTCAGTTAAATTCACATTTGGTCAGTGTTTTGTATATCAATATGTGTCAATTCAATTTGTAATTCATTTTTTGTCATAATTTATATTAGTTTTTCATAAATTATTTTTGGTCTGTATTTTATACATTCTCTGCAGAATGTATAAATAGCCACTTTCAGTTTTGCACTTCACTTCAACAGAGACATTCAAGGAGTCAAGACATGTCAAATGAAGACATTTTTCAAGTTACTTAACATTTTCATTCTTTCATACACTTGGTGTTAATCAACACACACACCCTGTGTACTGCTGCCTGCTTACAGCTTCTTATCTCAGGCTAGCTGGTGAGTTTTTCCTTTCTTTTGCCTTTGTTCTACAGTGGCTTTTAAGTTAAGTTTTCATTGCATATTTTTCTAATACTCAATTATTTTTCTAGTTCTCAATTATACTTAACATTTACATTCACTTCCTTTGATACTTAGTTCTTGTACTTTGTCAGCCATTTTGTTTTCATTTTTCATAAGACTTAGTTCATGTACTTTGTCAGCCATTTTGTTTTCATTTTTCATTAGACTTAGTTTTTGTTCAAATTTTATATTTCAGTTTGAACACACATGCACTCAATACATCAATACACTGAACAGTGTTGTTCCGAACACGGCTATTTCCCCGACTCCTGTTCCTCTGACACCACAAGCTTCAATTTCTGTCATTTATTTTTTTAACTCGGCAAATCAAACACATGATTTTCATCAAGGGGATTCTTTTTCTACATCTTTTGAAGCTTTAAAGCCGTTTGTTCAAGTTTTTGTTTATGTTGAATTTTCTGATACTTTTTATTGCTGCTTTTTATTAGTTTTTGCAATAAAAACATATTTTTCTTGTTTGCCTCTAGGGGGGATTGGTGTTATAATATTATTGGAATTTGATAAAGTTTACAAAAGCATAGCTACTGTCTAAATTTGATAAAGACTGGATGCAATCGTGCTCTTTTGGACTTGGACGTGTTTGATAACGTTTGATAAGGCGAATCGCAAAAAATTGTTTGGTTCCCGTCATTTCTACTTTAAAAAGTCGGGGTCGGTCGGTCGAAAATATTTTTCTGTTAAGAATGAAGCAGCTACATCTTGTTGAAAGGGAATCCGTGTGGTCTAATCCGAATTAAAAAATTGAGAAACCGTGGATAAACTGGTTTTCGGTTTACTCTCCATTAGCATGCGGCTCGCTACTTCGATTTGAAAACTTGTAAACACAGAGCGTGCAGAGGTCGACAGTGGAAATCCAGCTAAGCAGCGGAAAAGCTTTCCGACTCTCCAACTCTACCTGCTGACCGTAAATCAGTGTCGGTCAGATGACGGGAACCAAATGATGACATCACATCTCCTATTATTGGACTTGCAAAATTATGACAAATGGTCTTTGGAATTTGATCAATTATATTAATATTAATACATACAGTACAGTTCTTGTTGAAATTAATCAAATTATTTTTCACGCAGTTCCGGACGCAGATTGTGTTTTCTAACCTTTTCTAACCTTGGCGCACGTTTTGACTGAATGATGGAATGGAATGAATGGCGATAACAGTTTATAAATATCTCTTATCAGACTTGCAGAAAGCGGACTGCAGAAAGTTATGAAAAATGGTTTCTAGAATTTAATGAATTATACCGTCAAGTTACACAACATGCACACTCTCGTCACAACTTGCACAGTCATAACAAACAGATCCATCTGGTCTTCATTTAACATTGTTTTAAAGTTTAAAAAACACTGCCAGTGCTTGGCACAGACGAGAGGACTCCCAGTTGAAATTAATTGCTACTCCGCTGCCCTGTTGAATTTATTTATTATGGTCGTGTGTTTATTCCGCCAAGGCGGTAAGGCGATCGCCCGAATTCATAGACCAATCAAAAGGGAGTTTAAAGAAAGACGGGGGAAAATGAGCTTCCCGCATAGTTATGAATTTTAAGTTTTGCTTTCAATTATCATTTGCGACCAGCAAAGTCTTCAAGATGGTTGTGAACTTGACGGTACAACAAAATTTATTTACGCAGACTGGATGCAAATTATGTTTTTCTGACCTTGCCAAATTTTGGCTTTGACTGAATAGCAGTCAGTTTTTACGTACCTCATTGGTCTTGCAGACAACTGACAAATGGTTTATGTAATTTGACCAAGTCTACCAAAATACAGTTCCTGTTGAAATGTTATAAATATGATCTACGTTTAGCAAAGATTTTGATGCAAATTGTGTTTTTCTGGAGTTTGCGCTTTGTGACTTAAAGCTTGTAGCTTGTTAGTTTAAAGTGTTATTGGAGTTTTATCAAGTAAAACAAAAAGTACAGTTCCTATTTATATTTGATGGATATCTTTATTTTGGTTCTGACGTTTTGGCAATTTTCTTATTTATTTCTAGTATAACACTTTAGTCAGATATGAATATTGTCTACATCCAACAGAAAAAATGTGTCATAACTGACTGGAATGAAATTAACAAAAAGTTTAATTACACTATGTTTCTCTTTTATTTTATAGTAATGAACTATAGCTTAATTGTTTGATGTCATAGAAACAGCGCTACAATGCTAAAGAGAAGTATACTTTGAGCTTCTCGTGGTGGGGGGGGGGGTTGGAGGAGCTCTCAGGCTTGTTTTAAATAATTTTAAATCAAGTTATCAAATGTTTCACATTTTGTACATTATTCAACATTTTTAGTCTACTCTGTTTCAGTACATCTCTTACATCTGTTAACCCACTTATTAAAGCTATCTAGCTAAGCTCTATTGGCTGACCTTCCAGCCTCGGCTGCTTTATTGATTGCATGAATCGAAATCGAAAAGTGAATTTTGACTTTAAAAGCTCATAAGCAGAGAACAAGTTGGTCAAATTTAAAAAGTGATGGCTCAAATTTTAAGTTAGGATATCTACTTTCTAAATATCAAAACTCTAAGAACTTTGGGACATTTCTTCGGCCTCAAGACGTCGGGAAACGTCTGAACTTTTTCTTGGGTCACCCGGTATTTGTTTTTCAAAAATCAGGCTCCGTCACATTTAAGGTATTGCTATTTTGTATCAGTGTGCAAAATTTCATGAAAAAATATATAGTACAGCACGAGAAATTCAAGAGAGATTTTTCCGGCGGTTTTCGGCTGTTCCGGCGATTCTTATAATGTTCCGGGTGCAAAAATCAATTTTGAATCATGATTGATGGTGGGCATTGTTATAAATAATGTTTTTGTGTGAAAAAAAACAAAGGAATGTAAGGAAAAAGTCCAATTTTCGGCCGGATAAGATTTTTGGGCATTGTTATTACGCATTTTTGTGCAAAAAAATCAGAAAAAACTAATGATGAAATCTCGAGAAAATGCCAAAAATCGGTCTTTCCGGCATATCTCCGGCATTTTCGGCCAGAAAGGAATTTTTTTCGAAAATCAGGCTCCGTCACATTTTGGGCATTACCATTTTGCATATTTGTGCCAAAAATCAGGAAAAACTAATGAGCCAATCTCGAGAAAAGTCGGTAACTAACTAACGAACGAACGAACGAAATAAAAAAAACGTGCACAATATTTAGTTACTTTACTCTTTGTTCTTTTAGCATAACTAACACAATAATATATTGGCTGGCCGTATCGGCTTTATGACGTATAATTCATCCTACTTGCAGTGCCATATTGAAATGGAGTTGACACGACAATGAATTATACGTTAAAAAGCCGATAAGGGCCCCAATTCACATCAGTCAAATTTGAAACATTTTTGAAACAATTGGGCATAGGTAATCAAATTTCATCAGCCTCTTACCTTCAATCTAACGGGCGTGCCGAGCTTGCAGTAAAGTCAGCAAAACGAATCATCCTTGACAATAAAGTCAGAGGTTCACTAAACAATGACAGTGCCGCATTACTCCAACACCGTAACATCCGACTTCAAAGAATTGGACTGAGCCCTGCCCAGATCCTGTTCCATCGGTAACTCCGTGATCACATCCCAACACATTCAGAAGACCTTAAACTTAACAAAAAGTGGCTTCTCCGAGCGAAACAGCGTGAAAGAAAAAATGCAACAGCAGTAGTAAACCAAACGAGACGCGTAATCTATCACCACTACAAGTAAGTAAGTAAGTCTGCGACCGCAGTCGAGGGTGACCCGAAGGCTACCTTTTCTTATAGCTGTTTACCCGAAGGTAGGGGAGGGCGCTAATCTTTTCCCTGGATTTCTCTACTTACCCTTGATCCGTCTCTTTAGTTGCTGAGCATCAAGCAGAGAGGCATCAAGTACCATTTTGAGAATCTTTGGAATGGCCCGGCTGGGGATCGAAACCACAACCTTGCGCACCGTAGCTGGATACTCTACCTTCATGCTACGGGCGCTCTACTACAAGTCGGCTCATCCTCGACCCTGCTTCTACTCGTGGACACAAAAGATGGATTTGCACCGGCAAGGTAGTGGAAGGCCTCCCTTATCGTCAATATCGGATTCGCATGGATGTATCTGGCTAACTTTCGTTACGAAACTGCAAGTTTCTCAAGATTAACCCAAATCCAAACGAAATGAACCCATCATTTCGACCAAACCTCATCATTCCCTCATCTCAACCTCAATCTCTGACAGGTTTGAACCCAGAGGCTCCAACATTCATTGCATAACGTGAGGTCAGGTAGCACATAAAAACGTAAGAATACTTCAGATGGTGATTAAAGCATGAAATTTGGCACAGATGATCCTTAGAGGGTCTAAAACTTAATTTTAAACAGTAACACCAAATTTTGCCACCTGGCCACCTGCCAGATGACGTCATCAGGTGGCTGGGCAAAAAGTAATTTTTTTGAAAATATTCAAAATCTGATGATTCCAGCGGAAAGAGCATGAAATGCTGATAAAAATTGAGGTATAAAACATGCCTTGAAAATCTTCCTATCAAATGTTATGGAGGTTGGAAGTTTTTTGATGACGTCATCATAAGCCTTTCCAGGCAAAACTTAAAAACCTCGTTATTTTGGTACAAGTTGACCAACTTTCATGTTTTATACATGAATTCATATCAAAATTCATTGCTTTTTCCGATTCCGATGTTCAAATTGAATTAAAAGCTTTAAATTCTACAGAATACTAAAACTTAGATTTTGAGCTTTACAAGGCAAATCAACGCAGCGTTCTGCCTTCAGGAGCACAGTGTACAACCAACTAATTTTTTTGGATGTTTTAAGCCTTCCTATGTTGTTTAGACCCAAGCATCAGATGGAAATTCAAATTTTGACATGGATTCATGTATAAAACACTAAATTTGGTCAATTTGTACCAAAATTACGAGGTTTTTAAGTTTTGCCTGGAAAGGCTTATGATGACGTCATCACGAAACTTTAAGCCTTTATAACTTTTGATAGGAAGATTTTGAAGGCATATTTTATACCTCGATTTTCATCACCATTTCATGCTCTTTCCACTGATACCATCAGATTTTAAATATTTTCAAAAAAATAAATTTTTGATAAGCCACCTGATGACGTCATCTGGCAGGTGGCCAGGTGGCAAAATTTGGTGTTACTGTTTAAAATTAAGTTTTAGGCCCTCTAAGGATCATCTGTGCCAAATTTCATGCTTTAATCACCATCTGAAGTATTTTTGTGCTAACAGACCTCACCCCAATCTTAAAAATCATATCTTATGCGCCTTAAATTGCGCCCAGGACCAATTTTACTAAGATAATTTTAATTTATTTGCAAAATTCTTCCCTCGCTTCGCTCGCAATGAACTTAATACACGGGTTTCGAATTAAATTTTTGCTTAGCTTTAGCTTTGATCCCATGTAAATTTGCACGAAAAATATCAAGTAAACAGAACGAAAATTGGCCGTGTATCAAGCAATTTTAGCTCATTTTTCCATTTTGACAGACTTTATGGGTCATTATGAAAACAAAAAACATTAAAATAAAAAGTCAATCGTTTAATCATATTTCTTTTATTGAATTTAAAATAGAAAAACATCTTTTGAATGAACACCTGGCTTTCAAAAGAGAAGAAAGGAAATCTATCAACCTTTTATAAGGCATTTCCCCTTAATGCTCCTTTTATTTACTTGATTTTTTCTCTCGCGCCAGATTTAATTCGAAACCCGTGTATTGGTAACTTCTTTGCAATCTAGCTAATTTAGAACATTTTATGTGTACAATATAGCATTATTAAATGAAAATCTAACTGCGCCCCAAGACCAATTTGCTGAAAACAATATTGAAATCATAAAACATCAATTTTTTCGCTCGCATTACACATTGCTTGTTTAAGTTTCTTTTCACTCTAGTAACTTACTTTTGTAAGTGTCAAATTTGTCGATTCTTATTTAATTATTTAGAGTATCTTGACAGTCGATTTTCAAAAACTTTTTAGTCGGCCCCAACCGGTGGGGCCTGTTTTTCCCTTTTACATTCATCAAAGATATATCTACTCTTATCCACTAAATATTTCCTTCCTCATTATGCCTAGGCAAATGAATAAGTAAAAGTTTAAAAACAGGTGGGTGGCACTTTGGAAAATTGGGGGCGCCATTAAAAAAAATTGACTTGGGCCCCTCCAGAAAAATTTTTCCACAACGCCACTGTAACGTATAATTCATTCTCGTGTCAACTCCATTTCAATACACAAGTTAGTGTAGAATTTATCATTGGATACTGAAAGAAAGTTTAAGAGAAAACAAAAGATGCCAATCCACTTTTATAAACATAACCATAAAAACCAGCCCTCTTCTCATGATGAGCCGTTTCTTTCGAAACTTTTTTTTAACTACCTAATTAAAGCTAAAACAAAGGAGTTTTCAAAAGAAAAGATCAGAATACTTAGGGTAATCAGAGAAGCGCTTTTTCTATTCCTTTCCATTTCTCTGAATGGATTAAGTGAAAATTCTTTTCTGATGATTACTACAGAAAGTTCTCTCTCCTCCTTTTTTTTTGAAGCGGTCGCCAACAGTGTGTTTGAAACACGCTGACCTAGTATGGTTTAAAAAACTCAATTACAAATTGACTTAGTTCGAATTTTCACTATGTAATTGGCAAAAAACTTCTCTTTTACAAAAATAGTTTTCATGCCTTGGATAAGTGAAATTCGCCGTTCGCCGGGCCTAAATAAGACTTCTGCGTATATATCGGGTCTGGTGTAGCACAAACAAACGTACCTTTTGTCGAGTTTTCCATCAATCATATCTTGTGTTTGGTTAGCGGATGTTCTTGCAGAGAAAGTGATGAAGTTTGACACGTATTCATTCGGCATGCCAGTTAACAAACGGTTCCCAATACAAAGTGTTTTACCGCTCCCTGTAGGACCCACGCACATCACCTAAAAGAAGACAATTATGGATTACTGGAGCTTACATAGGCAGTTTTAGACCATGTCGCAGTGGCGTATTTAGGAATTTTGCCAAATAGGTCAAAAATTTGAAGCCGAGTGGTTCCAAAGTCTGGTTCTTGGAGAGGTTTGATATTCTTTGCATCTCACAGCTATATCATTTATCATTTCATCGCTATCTAAGTTTTTATAACCAAGATTCCACTTTTTAGCGTAGTTTATATCGCACTCGAACTTTCAATTTATAAGAACTGGGTCGCTTCAGCCAATTTCAGGTCTGGAAACTAAGCTTCTCTCAATAAAAATTGTGAAAGAGATACAATACAATATATATATCGTACAATATGGAAATATTTCACTCGTTCCGGATTTTCCGTATATTGTACGGGAAAATCTCGGAACTCGTAAAATATTTCTCATATTGTACTCGCAACTGTCCGATAACTATTATATAAAAATATCAATACGTTTCTATCGTGCCTTATCGGTAGAGAATTCGTAGGCAAAATGTGACGAGAATATTTTATAAATGAATTTTTATTTTGTTTTAATAAAACGGACAAATTCTTTTTGCCGACGTATTATTATTTTATCTTAGCCCTAAAACTGCTGGGTTTATTGTGCTGAGATTGTCACATAAATTAAAGGAAATGCTATTTGGTTTATTGGTGTTTTCCAGCTTTAATTTCTACCCTCTTCTGGTAAATAATTCATCCATAACAATTATTAGTCGGTAATAAAACAACCAATTTTTTTGCCAAGTGACGAATATGTTTGGCGACGAATTCTTTACGGTAAATACAGTACAGTCTTCATAACTCGAACCTCTATAACTGGAATGTCTCCTTAACTCAAACGATCCTTTTGGTCCCGTCAGAAAAATGCCAAGCTATTTTCAGTCTCTATAACTCGAAAGTCTCCCTAACTCAAACGATTTTTGATTCCCCTTGAGAGTTCGATTACCGGACGTTTCCCTGACGGACGTTTCTCCCGACAGACGTTTCCGCCGACAGACATTTCCCTGACAGACAATTCCCCGACGGACGTATTTCTGAAAATGTTAAAGTAGTTTTTATCTCAGGAAAACGTCAAACGTTCCATTCAAATTATTAACAATTAATCAATTTAATTAGACACAGACAGAATTTAATTATGACTGTATGATATCAACTTTTACTTTTGAATTGAACATCATGTTTTTGATGAAATTTTGTTCAAACAAAAATTCTTTTGATTTTTCCGGTCGGGGAAACGTCCGTTCGGGGAAATGTCCGGTCATAGTAAGGGAAAAGTCCGTTGGGGAAATGTCTGGTCGGGGAAGCGTTCGTCGGGGATTTGTCTGTCGGGGAAACGTCCGGTCTACATTAAAACTAGTTTTCTAAACAAAATCGCTGTTGCAAACGAGAAAGTGTAAAGTCTGTACTTATTAAGTTTGGGGCAGGGAGTACTGAATGGTAAAAGAAAGAGTTTCAAGCCTGAAAAAGTCAATCATTTTCTTCTGCATATTACTTGTCCTAAATCCGGGGGGGGGGTCTAGGGGGGTTACTAGGGTTGCAAGCTGACGGGGGTGGGGGGGGTGCCGCCCGACTTTCAACCCTTGGACTAAAAAGGAGAAAACTAAGAAAAGTTTTGTGAATTTACGACCCTTAGCGCGGGACTTTGGAAATCCAAAAAAGGTACCTTTGAGGGCGGCACATACCGTACCCTGCATTTGCCTAAGTACCCCCCCCCCCGTCCTAAATACTAGTACTGAATGGTAAATGAAAGAGTTCGACCTCACTGATCTATTAAAAAAACTCGACGCTGTAATTTAAGGTTTTCCGCCTAAAGGTATCTCTAAGGAATTAATTAAACGTAAATAACGACAATTACCCTTATTACCAATATTAATTACTTATTGTCTATTTTTATATCTTTTTTTTTTCATTTATGTTAGAATTTGTTTTGTTGATGTGCTGATTTGTCAATTTTCCACTTCTGTCCTCGTCACGTTGAGTTGGTGATATGATTTCCTTTTTGGTTTGGATTTCAATTAGCTTTTTCCGATTTATGATTGATTTTTCATTTTTCCTTTCAGAGAAGAAAACATAAATGATTTCTTTACAGAAGAACACACAGTCAGAGTTGCAAGTGGATTCTTCTTTTTTATTTATCGAATACTCCTGAAGATGGGTGTTGGTAAGAGAGAATGGGGCGGGCGCCATCAATCATCATTGCTTTTCGTTGTAGTATTTATGTGTACAATAGTTTTGTATGAGGTTATGATAGAGATCAATCTTTTCGATAACACACCCAATCGAGTATTGTTAGTATCACCGAAGTTTTTACATCGAAGAAACCAGTCTCTGTTTTTTAATAACATTATTATTGAGAAGAAAAAACCCATTTTTGAAGAAATTAATCACTTTATCAAGCTAATTTCAAAGTCGAAACGTTTTGAACGAAAAAATGAACTACGTAAAGAAATGTTGGATCTTGTTCGATCGTTGAATCGTCTGAGCCCTGGTCATACTCCTAAAAACAATATTGGACAAAATGTGACATTGATTTTGAATGGAATTCAGGACTTGGATAACACATTAGCCTTATTGTCAGATTTGAAGCAACATCTACCAGACTGGTCAAAAAAGACTCGTATACTGGTCGCATTGAATAATAAAACAAATGGAAAACTTTCCGTGTATTTGAAACAACTTAAACCAATTTTAGAATGGGTAACACTAACCGAAGAACAATCAAAATTGATAGTTTCGACATTAGTAAATGCGATTCAAAAAGTAACAACACCATATGTGTTTTTGGTAAGAGGTGCCCGAAAATTTGACAATATTCTTAATTGGGATCAATTCTTAAAACCGTTACTCCGTGGATATGTTGATGTAGTTTCCGGAGCTGTTAGATACCCAAATGGTAATTGGCATTCAGGATGCCACCAGTCGAAACTAATATGGAGCCAATATAAAACACAACATGGTTATGATATGATACGTCACAATGATGGCAGAAAATCTCAGAATAAGTTGTGGGTACAGTGCGATTATTTCGATGGACCATTCGCAATAAAGATAGATATCCTCTTAGCTGCACTAAGTCCCAAAATTCGTAAAATATGTCCTGATCCAATGTTCTACAAACACGTGATATACACTCTTAATAACCTAAATGCAATAATGAGTGTCAGTCAAACAACCACATTTTATATGGACTCTCCAAAGGAGCTTACTCGTCGACAATGGCTTGATTTCGCCTTCATAAGTGAGATTTCAGAGATCATAGCTATCAATACCGATCACAGTATAACACATTATGAATTCAACTACACCGAAGTGAATTGTGTGTGCAGTAACAAGGCGAACATGCTGAAACCACGTGCTTGTATGAGGAATCTCCATTTCATGCTGATGAATACTTACAAGCTGTTTGATAAGTAAGTATAATTAAATTTCTTTAAATACACCTCTGTCTCACAGCCCCGGTGAAACTTTTTCCCACAGTGGGGATTAAATTTTCTATTGAAATCCTAATGGGGAGAAAAATTATATTGTTTCAAGGTTAAAAAATCCAGTGGGGATGGTTTTGTAGTGCTATTTTTAAGCATTAAATTTTGAATGGGGATGAAATCAAAGTATGAAATTGTAGGGTATTCTTCCCACCGGGGATGTGATTTTGGCCGAATTTTCCAGTGGGGCTGGAGCCCCAGTGGTGGCTCTGTGACACAGCGGTGTTTAAATCAAACCTCTACAAGTCGAATGTCTCCTCAACTCAACTCAACTTAAGTTAAGTTTTACCTTATAAACTAAGCTTCCATAACTCGAAATTTCTATATCTCGAACAAATTTCGATTTCCCTTGAGTGTTCAAGTTAATGGAGGCTCCACTTATTTGATTTGGTCATTTATCTTCTTGATAATTTCCCTACTTACCTATAACATTCCAATAGTTCCCTCAGCAATCAAATCTGATTAGTTGAAACTTAAAACTATGATGTTATTGACCTAAATGAACCAATCAAAACAAAATTAAACGAAAAGTTATTCTTTCATTTAGGTACAATTACGGATACACAAATGAGGATGGGTCAGGGATGTCAGCGACCAAACTTGATGATACACTACCCTGGGACCTTGATCAAGATTTCGCATTCCGATCATCGGATTTTGCCGATTTAGTCAAACACGAAGACGAGTTTCAGAAAGTTGGTATGTATTTCGCAAAAGAACTTGAAGGCAAGACATGTTTGACAAACATCACCGATACTGAAGATTTTGCGTGTGGTTATATTGGGCTGAGAGGACGGAACTGGAGGTTGGAAGTCTGGGGCGAGTATTTGTTACTAGGAGACTTGTACCAACCTTGGAAACTAAATCCTTTGTACCAACACTTATTGCCAAGCAACCGTATCCATGGAAATGATACTAAAGTACGCATGCGCGATCATTGGTCTCAAATGCGACCGAATCCAGGGCAATACTCGCGTTTACGTTACGGTTGCGATATATTGCATCATGCTAAACATTGGTCAGAAGGGGGAGGTACCAATAAGAAAAGCAGTTGGGGTAATTATATTACAGGGCCAAGGTTCCAGCAATGTGCCATCGAAGGACACCATTTATGTTTGAATCAATACTTGGCTGATGGAAATATACAATTTCAACAACCATGGGCTTAAAAACTATTTAAATGTTTTAAGGTTTGGGGACACGAGAAGCTTTTTTCGCGTTGGTGCAAAGCAACATGCTCTATCCCATCAACACGAGAAAAAATGTGTGTGTCCCATGGTTTCTTTTTTGTTTCATGGGACAAAAAGTGAGGGAAATACCCAAAGGACACACAACAACCATGGGCTCAAATAGAACTATTTATATGTTTTATACTAAAATACTTTTTTAAACAACCGTTTTTTTATAAGAACAGTTTTTGAAGCCTTCGGATGTTCTTAGTTTGACCATTTCATTAGTTTTTTTGTACGTATGGATTCGTCTTTTAATGTGTATGTCAGATGGAAATGGTTATTTAGGTGTGTGGCACTGAGTCGATGGATGTGTACTAAGTGGCAGTTTTTACACTAGGCTCAGATAGTGGTAGTATTCGAGCATTTATTTTGAACTATTTCCATCAATGATCTTTACCATTGATTTTGTCGTATATATTTTTTCTTTGCATTGATTTGCTAGTTTTGGGTCCAGTTGTTAAACTTTTTCTTTTGGAAAGATATATAGTTTGTCTTGTATGTAAATAGCACACCGCTATGCAAACGTCATAATTATCACTTTTAACATTTGACCAAAATTCAATCCCACAATCCTTTTCATCTTGATTCGTAATGCGTGCAAGTTATTACTTTTGTATTGTCAATAAGTGTAATTGACTTGCAAGAGCAATTAATGCAAAGGATGATGGGATTAAAACTCGGACAAACAGTAATTTTAATGTCTATTCTTAGAATCACTGCGGTATGCTATTATATGAAACGTGTAGCATCAAGAGGTAAAAAAAGAAAGAAAAGCTAACGACATACCTTCTTTTTATTGGTAGCTAACAAATGAACAAGGAAAGAACCACGAACTAAGTCCATAGTAGGCACAATGATATCGGAATATTTCATTTCTGGGCTGATCTTTGGCATTTTAACATCGTGCATCCAATGTACCCATTTAATCTAGATGTTGAGAGAGAAATAAGACGTAAAAAGATTATGGTGGAAACATAGTCCGTATTAAAATACACCGTGGTCTGGAAGCCTATTGTTGAAACTTTGTGCTAGCTTTTTCCTTCTTTGATTCATGACGTAATGTTTTCTACGGAAACACCGCGGTTTTTGCCAGTAGTGGCAAATTTTAAACAACTTTTGTCTAGTATAAATTTGCCCTTATTGGCTAAAACCGGAGTATTTCTGTAGAAAACATTAAGTCATGAATATCATGAATAACAAAAATATAAAAATCGATTTGCTCATTTTTTGATCAAGCAACCAAATACCTCTTCTTGGGTTTAATTTATCTTTTGTAATTCTAAAAAATCAATTTTAGTAGAGAATTTTACCAAAGGGTTCTAGATAGTACTTGTCAATCTATAATTCCGACCAAGCAAAAAGATAGAGAGAGAGGCTACTCAAAGGGTTAAGAAATGAATATTAACCTTTTGTGCGCACTCAAAAAGTTGAAATTTTTTTAATTTTTTTTTTGAATTTAAAACTTTAAAGTGCCATAAAAGCTTGTAGCTTATGATTTAGAAGATGGTTTTGGTACCAATAGAAAGCTATTTTTTTGGTTTATGCCCCTTTAAATCAAGTGGTCAGGAGCTATGGCCTCAAGTCTGAGACTCAGTATTTTGGCTTGTTTTGGACGCATATACGCATTCCTTGTGGTCTAAGGGTTAATAGATGATCAAAGAGTAAATACTAACCTCAATCTTTTTATCTTCGTCTTCATCTTGATCATGAAGCCCATAATATCTATTGAAAACACCCCCATCTTGTAGTTGGTAATCATACACCAAACCATCGCCGGGGAACAACATCCGCACCTATATATAAATGTCACAGAAATATAGATTATATCAAACTCTCCCTCTCTCTCATTAAAAACTTAAGAGTCAAATAATTTACTTGTGGATCAGAGTTTGTATTCGAATTATTCGCAAGATTTCTGCTATGAAGCTTGGACTCTAACTTTTGATTAAAGATTCCAACTTCCATCAGATATCGTAAATTCTGTATGTGGATATCTACAATATAACTTCAAATTTTCAAATATTTGCTCCGGCCTAAGAGCCTTTTATTCTCTCTTCCGACAACAACAACAACAACAACAACAACGGTCAAGACATTTTTTGTTTGTTTATCTAATCCGATAATCTATTCCGATTTAACAAAAACGGATCATCTGATTCCGATAATACTGTGATTTGATGGGCCGAAAGTATTTAGAAAAAAGATGGCTGCCGAAAGTGGACTAGCTGACTGTGTAGCAAATACTGGCAAATCTCAGTGAAAAATTGATCATTTTCATCATTATTCATTATGTTTCGGACATGATTTATGAGAAGTTTGATGCATACTGGCACTCTAATAATGTGGAAAGACTTTGGAGAAATTTTGGCCATGAATCTTCAGCTGATCGAGTGTTTATAATGCATATAACTATGGCTAACTTCTCTTCTAGACGTGCAAAACCAAAAAACTCTGTTTTTTCAAGATTGATATTAATATATCATATATATTTTCTTTCACATACCACAATTTAAATTCCCTTTAACTTTTTGCTAAATTACCCTCTGTTTCGGAATGATTAAAAAATAAAAAATACCAAAAAAATCGTAAATACACACAATTAACAAAAATATTCTTAACTTTTTTCGTTTTTATCAGTTTGAGTTATTTATATATCAATACTTTTCTTTTTCTAAAATGACAGATATTACATATCTTCACTATATATATAAAACTATTAATATTTGAATTCAGTATACTACTTGTGTGTAAATTTGAGTAAGATTGGTGCATTTCTCATGATTTTATGCTGTAAAAATGATCATATTTTGGACTTCGTCATTTTTCATGATGATATAATTGGTGGTCGTCCATTTTGGATTTTCAAACTTGACAATGAAACTTTCAAACACACAGCCATTGAAATTCAAAAGAGAATACTAAATTACAATTACAGTGTAAATTTGAAAACGATCTGAGTAGTTTTCGTGGTGTTATGTATGGCTGAAAATGATCCTGTTTTGGACTTTGTTATTGTCGTATTCATCATCGGCTGGCGACCGTTCCTTTTGATTTTTCAAACCTGACACAGATTCTTTTCAAACATATCACTATGAGAATTCAATAAAGGATACTGAAACACAGTTCCTGTGTAAATTTTAACAAGATTGGAGAAATATTCACAGTCAGACAGTGTTATGGCTGAAAATTATCATTTTTGGACTTTGTTGTAATTTCATCGCGGCTGGCGACCGTTCCTTTTGATTTTTCAAGCCCGACACAGATTCTTTCCAAACATACCACTGTAGGGATTCAATAAAGGATACTAAAACACAATTCCTGTGTAAATTTGAACAAAATCGGAGAAATTTTCACAGTATTGTGGCTGAAAATGATCATTTTCGGACTTTGTCGTAATTTCAAAGGCTTGGGCGACCGTTCCTTTTGAGGATTTTTCAAACCGGACACAGGTTTTTTCCAAACATACTACTATTACATACACGCTATCGTACCATTTTATTTGATTCTTCATATCTTTTAATCTCTTAAGCCGGAGCTTCCAGCGCAGCTGGTTTATTTTATTTCAAATACGTTACGAGAAATAGTACCTCTCAACTCAGTTCTTTATCCGTGGTCAGAAAAAGGGCGTAAAGTATCAGAAAATCAGGTCTGATGCCTGTGGCACTGAACAAACCTTTTCTTTCTTCATATGGTCACGTAAAAAGTTGCTGAATTTCTTCCGACCATCTTGATTGCAAGTTGCACCAATAGACCACACAAGTGAAAAGATAAACCATGGTTCCACAAGCTCTGGCAAAAGTTCCACACTTTGCGAGTCTATGATCTTCCCCTAAGCGAGAGAAAAGAAATTAATATAACCTACACGTCAAATAATTTTGTCTCAAAAATTGTTTTGATAGCAGGAAAGAAGCAGTATCGCTACTCGACAAACTCAAACCCAGTCCCTTATCTCGCCTTTTTATGATTCTGATAGCGCTCATGATTTACGAACGTAAAGTAAAATCAAAAAGTGGTGCATGCAGATCTGGGTACGGGATTGACTATTCGAGTAAAATCTCAAGAAACACCATGCTTTTTTTCTAATTTAACTTAAATTGTCGAACTTTCGAATATCAAAACATTCTAATTTCAATTAATTTTAATAGAACAAAAGTATATCGAGAAAAGTAAAACAATATCACTGTTCAAAACCTCAAGAAACATACCTCTTTTGGTACGAAAGGTGCGAAGAAACAATCCATCAGCTTCATCAAACTACTTGTCAAACTACTATCCATGGTTGGAATGAACTCTCGTACATTCCCTCTGATAAAGTCCAACGAAGCCTTCAAAAGGAAACGGAAAATGTCAATGTCTTTTAGCTGTATAGCGCTCCGCAACGCATACCGGTACGTCATAATTATTACTTTTCACTTTTTTCGACATTTACACGAGTTACAATCCCACAATTCAATGCGGTTCAATTAAAGATACGTGCAAGTTGTTATATATCTTTTGTCAAATGATGCAATTAACGTGCAAAAGAGATTAACGCAAAGGTTGATGGAATTGGAACTCGTACAAACACATCGAGAGTAATGATTATGTCAAAAATAAAATCTATATTTAGATTCAGCGCGGTGCGCTATTATGTTGAACGGTGAAAAAGAATGCGGTTATTTTAAAATAGATTCAAATATACAATCATGGACAAAATATTTGAGACAAAGGGGATTTCCCAGCGAAATTGTAAACACCACAAATGATTTTTAAGCGCGTTAAACTGCAGTTGGAAAGTACAGTTTTAACTCCGAGTTTTAACATGAGACTTCAGACTTGGGCTTAGCTTAGGATCTAAGGATTTAAAAGCTCAAATTTGCTCCAATAAGGCTTGGAATATAGCCTAGAAGCCATCGAACCTCTCCAGTGCTAAAATAGCAATTCTCGACCGAAATTCTGAAAAACGTTAAACTACACTAAAATCAAAATATATTTCGACCATGATTGTAGTAATATTAATTACCGTCAGAAACCGGTCGAATAGCTGTAGCAGTTTATCAGTGAATGGTTCCAAGCTTGTAGGTACTTGCTTCAGCCAACAGTTGACGAACGGTTGAAGACCAATATTTCTTGGTTCCAAATACACCATACCACAACGACTGACTGTGGCTGGTGAAGCGACTGCTAGATCAGCAACTTCAAACATCATAGTTTGTGTCTAAAAAAGGAGAATTTGAGAATTAAGTACAGTTGACGCTCTCTAATTCGATCTTGAAGGGGAATTGGATTTTCATCGAATAAGGAAGCGTTACGAAACTTTCGAGGATAGCCGAGTTTGGTTGAGAGAATTTCTAATACCAGCCTACAATTTTTTTTCATTTGTAAAGCATCAAAGAAGATTTTAAGTGTGAAAGCAATAATAACTTACATCAGAAAGTTTGATAATTTCACCGCTGGTCAAACACAATTTTTTGTTATCATCCAGTACTGTGTTCATATTCTCAATCCAAACAGCATCTACAGGACCGTCAAAGATATACCACTTGTTATCTGGTGTGGTGCTAGATGCACCGAGACGCACCAGAGACGATAAGATTCCATCAGTCCTAAAAAAATGATGAAAAATATTCGAAAATCGTGGCATCGATAGAGGATTCTGAGGAGAGATGTCGGATGATATGCAAATTGCAAGGAGCGCATCTTGGATTAGAGTGTATCTATCTCATCCGTTGTTTTTGTTCATATTCTATCTTGATTTGGTATGGACACAACAATAACGCAAGATATATGACAACATATACCATTTATTTTAAAGTTTCAAAGGGGCTGGAAGAAAATCTTAAACTTTTCTAAGCAAGAAAAACTACGAAACAATCAAGAAGATGAACGGATTGAACATAAAAGTTTTTCGTTCTCAAGTGATATGCTTTGTAAGATTGGTCGCAAATGTTACTTTGAATCTGAAAATCAGAAAGTCCACGAATCATTGACCAGCTTACATGGGTAATTAGTCTACCGCTACAGGCATATAAACTAAGCACTTACCACTCATGAGTCATGAGATCAAATTCACCGTACAGTTGGCCCATCGTGATTGATTTTGGATTCAAAACAAACGTCTTGACTTCTTGGAAAGTACTTCCAGCCGGTGAGATGGTACCTTTCAACGCTGTCGATGCTTTTTGTAACGTTTCATAACACTGAAAGAGAAATTTGATGAGTTGGTCTGATGGACGATTAAAGGTTTTATTTTTTTGTGTTCCCGTTTCATACCAGACACAAATTTCATATCAGGACAGTGTCTTCCTATTGTTATATTATGCTGATATAAGCAAAAATAGTTTTTCTTTTCCTCTTTCTGACCAAGCTCCACATCCGTGTCAATCCGATGTGAAAATGCTTGTGAATTAAAATTGATGAGTAAGCAAAGGATATCACTCTTATTTAAAAACAAAACTTCTAAATCACACATAAGCAAAATAAGCAAAAACAAAAAACTCCATTTTTAGGCACTTTTAGGCCAAAATTTGCCCCAAAACCATAGTGAATTTTTGATATTTGCCATGTACGAAATATTTCTACCTAACCTAATTCTAATGTAACCAACAAAACTATGGCATGTCATACATTTTCTGTTAGGGCAACTATTCCTGAATCTGAAAATTTAAAAGTTGCAATGAAGATGAAGAAGAAAATGTTGCGAAGAAGAGTATTTTTACTTTCAGGGCTTTATTTTCGACGAAGACAAAACATTTGCGTTAGAGGGTGTATCTTTAACCAAACTAAAAATAGATTTTCAGAATTTTTTTGTCTCTAATATGCGCTTCGCTGACAGCCACAATATTGACACGAACTACAAAAATGCGATCATTCGAAAAGAAAATTAAAGTTTAGAATGTTTACCTTTGTTTTCCCGGAACCAGTAGGTCCGACCAACATAAGACCATGTCTTACAACAGTCGTTTCAAACAATTGTATGCATTTGGTGACGAAACCGTCTACATCTTCAATATTCACGGACAAACAACTTTTCCTGATGGATTCATCTAAAGCACCATAATCAATGGGTTGTTCTTTAATCTTGGGGAACAGATCGGAAACAATACCATTGAATAGTTTCAAATCGTCTTGCAAGAATTTGGGAACGTTGACATCGCGAATGGCACGAAGACAAATCAGTTCCTAGAAAAAATAACAGCAGTCACAAATATGACGTTAAAACTACAGCTAAATGGTGGCTTTAGTATACTCTCTCGAAAAATGATGAAAAAGTTGTGATGCTCAATCTTTAGTCTTTTACCAGCAATACTTGAGCAAGTCTGGTATCGTCCATAGATTAGACGAAATCTTTTAAATTAATCTGACAGTTCAATAGATGATATTTCTATAAACAGACATGATATTTCCTGACAACTTATCCAACCTGTTCCGTCAATGTTTATAGTATCTTATCTAACAGGGGGTACCGAGTCAGTGTACTGGTCCATAGCTGGTGGGGTGGTGGATTTTTTAGGTTAAATTGAGTTAGTACAGTGTACTAAAAGGATGGTGCTCTGAGAAAAATACGATGAAAAAGTTAGTACACTGTACTAAAAAGGATGGTGTTCTGAATTGATACAAACTGAGAAGTTTGTACACTCCGTTATAGCGTCAATAGTTTATCGACTATTAAAGTTCAAAACTAAAGAAAAGAAGAATTAAAGTTGATATTGTGTATATCATCACAGGAACAAACCTCGTCCATATCAGGGTTTTCCCGTTTCAAGTTTCCAGCAGCTGAAATAACTGTCTTCACAGCTCGCATACCGAAATCGTAATGGTCCTATAAGCGAAAAATAATTTTGACATTATTCATATAGAACGGTAGAATCTAACCGCTGTTCTCGACGCCCACGCCGAAGAACAATAGATAGAGTAAAGCATTCGTATTCTAAAAAAGCTTTCAGCTACGGTTGTGATTATGCGGTAGAAAGAAAGTAAATTTTTCAAGAGAAAAACAAAGCATGCTACGGAATACCACAGTGAAAGAGTTGTAGATACTACACTATGTCCAATTTTGAATCACAGCGCGGTTGTTGTATTGCGACAAAGAGTTCACTCAAAAAGTTTAGATAAAAAAGTTCACTAAAAAAAGGAAAAACAAGATCATTGTTGTTTAAGGTTGTTTTGTTTTAACCATTTGGGATTTTGTTTCAAACGAATACAACGTGTATCAAAATCTTACCTGTGAACTGAGCTGTTCAGAAGACAATTTAAAAGTCGAAGTGATTTTCTTCGCCAATACTTTGGCTTGGTTGAAACCAAATGAAAACAAACTGATTTCTGCAATCATAGTGTAATTGGGCACCATCATAGCCACTGGTCTAAATAGAGCCTTAAAATAAAGAAGGAACGATATCATAAGCATACTTACTACATGATATTTTGATGGCGAACAGATACGTTTAATGACAAATTTAATGACAAAAGTGACCGATTTCCCCACCTTAAAAGGTGTCACGAGAAGTTGACAAGAGATCATACTATCTTATCTAAAATTCTATGATAATGAGAATGAGTAGACTTTGCCATTTTGAATGTAACTATCTGTTTCTTATCCTCCAAAGTTCGATAGAAAGTAAGAGGAATATTCAAAAATAAATTACAAACACACTTAACATACCTTCAAGTTATCAGGGAGTTCTGTTCGGCCAGCATAACCAGGGTTCATAGTGATGAAAGGAGCACAAGTTGGACGTAATAACAATTCCACACCTTCAAACATGAAACGTTCCACCTGCAAAGACAGATTGAGATGGAAGTTAAATTACCAGATCCAATTAGATCAAAGTATTTATAATGAGATCCAGCTTTTGTACCATAACACAGGAAATCTAAAAAACTAATACGTGTGAAATGACCATTTCCAGCGCGGGATTTTTCTTAGCCCTGGGGGTTTTGCTCAATACATGTGGTTTTGAAATTCGGGGTGTTTTTAGGTAATTTAGAAACATTGAAAAATTCTGGAGGAAAAATCCCACCTTGGAAATGGTCATTTCACACACATGGAATTTTAAATTTTTCCCTCTGTGTAACAAACTAACAAAACCATGCTTTAGAAAGGTGTATGAACAAGGGTTTTATTCAATAAATAATCATTTAGCTTGATAACGAAGAAGTTGACACTGCAATTCGAACTTCAAGAGACAAAAAAGAGATTTGCGACACGGAGAATGCTTCATTTGGCTTCTCCAGCTGTGTGACCAATGTTAGTACGAGTTTCAGAAATATTTGAACTATAATCGAGGTTCGGAACAACGAGAGTTGACAGTCATTAGGACAGAAACAAATGTTCAGTTAAAAAAAGCAAACCTTTTGTTTTTGAGCTTGCTGAATGGTGGCAATCTGTTGAGCGACCACAGACAACACTTCGATATCGATACGATTGAACTCGTCAAAACATGCCCATGCACCAGAGCTGAGAGTGAAGAAAAAAGAGTAAAGATTATTTTCCAAGTACCAGCTCACAACATGCACCAGAGCTGTGTAGAGAAAGAAAGAATAAGATTTATTTTCGAGGAAAAGCTCTGAGGTTTTTTTATGACAAGTGAAACGTTTTTGACTTAGAGGCTACTTGAAAAATCAATACATGAGGTAACTCAATCATCGTATATGTAAGACTACATCACTTTCTGTCCAGTCACAAGACTCAGAGGGGGGGGGGGGGTGATAGCAAAAAAACCTTGAGGTATATGGTAGAAACACACAAATAAAAAATCTTTGAATTGAAAAAGAATTACGTTGCAAGTCCTTTGAAGAATTTCCCCATAGCCATGTAATCAAGTTGGTCAGAACAATTGAAAACAACACACTGGATGGCCATTGCTTTTGCTAAATCCTGAAAAAAAATGGAAGATATTACATGAAAATGTAAAAATAGCCTTAGCGACGAAATATTTCATGTGAAAAACTTCGTTTGATGAAGAGTGGTGCTACATTCTATTCTTCTTTCGAACTTGAACACACTACAAATACTCCAAAGAACTCGCAGACTTGAAGATTTCTAGATTTTGATTTTATAAGTTTAAATTGCATGCACATGTCTACAACCACTTTTTGTCTTTTGACGTTTACTTGATAAACACAAAAAGAAATTCTATAGTCTAAAGAAAATGGTGAAAAACTCTTTATGCAAGTTACTAAAATCATGAAAAATGTTATTCATGATTGAAATAATCAAGAAAACATTCGTACCTTTGTAGTTTCAGTTTTGCCGGTACCAGCAGGACCAGCCGGTGCACCACCGAAAGTCAAATGTAAAGCACCAGTCAATGTCAGGTAGCAACGATCGGTTAGAGGTGTGATGACAAGACGTCCATTGTTCCCAAGATATTCGTAGCCATATTTGAATTGTGCGTTCACTGCACGGATGTAGAGGTCTTCATCCTCCCAGTAGTATCTTGAAATATAGAAAAAGTGAAAACGATACATCTCTTCTCTCTGCTTTTACAAACTAAAGTGTTATGCGCAGCTAACAAGCTCAATAACCAAGAAAGTATTTGACTTTTAAATTTGATCAGATTTGATGAGAAAAATAAGGGCATAATGACAGTAAGACTAATAAAATTCCGACTGAGTTTGCTATTTGATATTTTATGACACTTAGTCTATCAAAAAGTGGCATTCTTGCTATAGAAGCTTCGACGAGACAAGGCTTATATTGCTGATGAGTGAGCATATGAGTGTATGGTAAAGAAGAAACACACCTGAGCTGACTGATCCATTCAAAATCATTGACATTCTTAACGTTTTCTTCAACCATTTTTTCAACAACATCACAAGCATGTACCTTTCGTCAAAAGAAAATTTAATTGAAACTTCATGCGCCAATAAGATGATTATGTATAAACACGAAACAAGAGGAGTAGAAAGATATTTGAAAATCTGATGAAATTAGTTATTAAAAAAATTAGGCGAGTATCAAGGATTAACGTGAAATATATAGTACCTTTTGGGTTGTTCAACCCGAACAGGTTTAGATTTAGATTGCTCTCTAACCATGGTAACAAACGTTGTCACTGTCAAAGAAATAGGGACATACCTTATCGGCCCTTTTTACGCCGGCCCTATTTACACCAAAGCTCAATTTCTTTCCATTTTTAGCCCGGCCCTAGTCTAATTTAGATCCCTTTCACCAGCCGTTATTACACCAGCGACAAACAAATAACACCAATAAGTGCCGGTGTAAGAAGGGCCGATAAGGTAGTAAGTTTTGAAGAATTTAAAAAGGAAACAAACCTCGATGACAATCAAAGCACCCAATACCAATCTTGCGATACGACTGAGATTTCCTCGAACCAATGCGACCAGTTCGGATAGCTGAAAAAAAAAGAAGCGAAAATCCAATCAATGGCTTTGTACCTCTAAATAAAGAATCTAAATCCTCGATTCGAAAGTCTCGAGCTGATGAAACAGTGTTAACTGAAGGGAATTAACAAAATATTATGTTCGGATTTATCAAGAGGAAGGCCGCGAATTAGGCCTGGAAAAATTTGACGAAAATGACCATGAATGTGACGCCATAGACTAAAGTCGAAATAAGCAGAAATGAATGGCTATTTCAAGACGAGCTCCCTGTAATGTTGTGATTTGACATCAAGCAGTCCCTAACTCCCCTACTAATAAATAGTTTCGAGTTATCGGGAGTCTATTGTTCTTATTTCAACACTTTACTATCTTTTTGAAGTCAGCCAACTTAAAGGCTTGTTATACATGGACAGACTAACGAAAATGGATAATTTCTAGACAATTTTTAACTCAGTTGAAATTTAAGAGCTTGTTCAATACAATGTGTTTCTTACTTGATTTCTGAAATGTGTAAGTGCATCGACGATGTTTGAATCTTCCAAAGCTTCACTGACTTCTGTGGTCCAGTATGTTTGGCAACCAGCGATAACGATCTGTCCTGGCCATTGTAACACCCATTCGGTTCTCTCAGCCTGTAACAACACAATGAATTTAAAGCGTGTAATTTGCTTTTTTAGAGTTTTTTTCTTCACCCAGATTTTCCTTCGTAAGAGCCAAAAACTTAGGGCAGGCCCATAGGCGTAGCGAGATACCCTGCAAAATTTATGGACGAGAGTGGTTTCTACGACACTGTAATTATTGTCTTTGTTTTATCAAAAGATAATGAATATGTCATAAACGTTTGTACTCTCTCATAAATTTTGCAGGGTATCTCGCTACGCCTATGGGCCTGATAGAGCTTTTCTTATATTTTCCAGAACCAGTAATGAGTCTCGACCTGTTCTTAATCAGTCCTCTTTATCAAAAGGTGGTGTTGGCTCTGGGTGACCATCGGGAAAGGAACTAATAAGGAAAATAGGATCTTAAATTCCCAACACTTTGAGAAAATTATAACCTGGATCGATAAAATGGGAGCAATCATAATTGATATAAATTCGAATACAGCGTAATAAATCTTAATTGTACTAATTCCATTTATTAATCATATTGGGATTTGCAAGCAATTTTGTAAATCTTAAGATCTTTTTAAAATTAAAACGTTAATAATTATAATCATGGGTTATTAACAGAGGTGTGAATTTAAATAGAACTGGCTATTTAAGGTAGAGTGGACAGGTGACTTATATTTATAAATCAACTCAAATCTTGAGGGCAAGACCAAAAGCTTTTTATCATCCAATGTATAGTAAAGTAAATACATAACCAACATGGGTATTGGTAATCTTTTATGTGGAGGAGGTCATAAAACGTATACAACTTACTACCATCGTATCAAAGAAACGGAATCACCAAAGGAGAATGCAAGAGATGTCGAACAGTGTGGGTGCTACAACGTATGGGAGAGTTTAGATAACGATAGAATGTTTTGTTATGATTCTGAATCACGCACAACGTATTATATGTGCCAAGAACATTATACAGAGCATGAAGAAAAATTGATTAAAAGGAGAGAAGAAGAGAGGTTGAGAAAGATCGAAGAGGAGAAGAGACTTGCCAAGAGAATAGAAGACCAAAGATTAAGGGACGATGAGGAGAAACGAAGAAGAGAGCAACAAAAAGCTGAATGGAAAATCAAATATGAGACATCCGTGGCAAAAAGTATACAAGAAAAAGACAAAGTTTCGCGCTTTTTTCGAACATTGAGACTTCCCAAGATCAGACAAATTAAAGATGTGTGTACAGATAACAAATGGGGATGTCAAATGCATAAAGGTTCTATTATGACCATTCGGTATTATAAAGGACTTGACAGTATTGTGGGAAAGAACAAAAACTATCATTTGACTGTGACGTATAAGCGTGAATCTGGGAAAGTCAGATTCTCTATATTATGATGATCAGTTGCTTATTTATTATTAAAAATGTGGTTTTATTTTTTATCCCATTATATGTCACAACTCCGTAGCTTCAAATTTTCAAACTAAGCAAAAAAATGCATAGGTCGCGGCACTCCCAGGTCTACACCTACCGTAATGACCGAAAAAACAGGCATGAGTTAATGGGTTAAGTATAACATTTTGAATATTGGATTAGAGATTGTAAACAGTTTGATTCCAATGAAGTTAAGAATTTAAGATTTTTTTATACTGCATACTTGATAATTTTCCCTATTATTAACCCCTTGACATTTTGAGATTCTCTTCAAATTTACATGGGCACCGGGGAGCCATTTTGAGTGGGAGGGGGAGGGGGCAATATTTTGAAAAAAATGTCGCCCACCATGGTAGTGCCACGAAGAAAATTGTTCACTTTTTACACCCTCAAAACACCTAAAACGTTATTTAATTGGGGAGAAGAATAGTTTTTATGGCTTAAAATAGTAACTTTAAAAAAAGTATGGCATGTACTGCAAAAAAGTGGGGGGCATTGCCCTCCCATGATTTAACGACACAAAAGGCATGTTGAATTATTATTAAAAAACTAGATATGCCAGTTTCGCTCAAACCAAGTCGGCCTGTTACTGACCTCGTGAAAACGATCGAAAAAGTGTCTAAAAATCCTAGATATTTAAAACTATCCATGTAAAATGTCAACTCTATCTATCTAAATTCAATAAAGTACTAACCTCTGCGTAAGCTTGTAATGCTTGTTCGAGAATTTCTCTCAAACTGCCTTTCATAACTCTTTCTACTTCACATAGCCAATCTTCCACATTGCCAGTTGGGTAGAGTTGTTCTGAGAATGGCACAATTTCACCTTCCCCAGAATGCATTTCGGAAATGCGTAGATCCTTTTCGAATGTAAGCTGTACGAAAGAAATATATTGTAATTGAAATTGTAATACACATCAATTAATCCATATACCAGGTAGAAATATAATTATAGATCGTAGAAAGCAAGAAAGTAGTAGTGAAGGCAGCACAGGAATATTTGTTCTTTTTTGCCCAAAAATTAAAAAAAAAGGATAATAGTAGTGGAGTATTCCACAAAGGAACAGATCATTGTCGAACATTCTCATTCAAACCTTGAATCATTCGATTCAAACTCGTATACTTTTTATTAATTGAGACCCTTGAATATACTGTACCTTGGCGATATTTTCGAAGCATTTTCGCAGATGTGGTTGTACAGCTGTTGGGTCTTTTGTTTGTGAGAGAATTTCCAGAAGTTCGTCATCAGAAAGAAAGTAAAACCTTGGAAAGGAGGTTCTCTTTGTTTCCAAGTACTCGCTGAGTCCTTTTTGAACCTGAAGAAGCAAAATTATGGAATATAAATTAACACGTTCACTGCCAACTACGAGTACGTTCGTAGTAGAGGGGTCAAAATACCAGCAGTACTTCAAGCTTCAAAGAGCCATAACTTTTGAAGCAGAAACTTTTGCTTGTTTTCAATTGTAATTTTGAATCTACGTAAAATTCTGAAGGAGCCTCTGTAAGTCAAGTTTTTGATAAAATTCCACGAGGTCGAGATTTCGATTTCTAAAAAAAAGGCTCGGGAGCGAACGCGTTAATGGTATGTTTGATGAAATTGAGTGACAACCCCATTAAAGCCAAAAGAAGAAGACTGGTTCTACAATCTGCATAATAGAATCTATTCATATTTTGTTGATAGGTAAACAATAACATGCCCTTTAAATTACCCAAAATTACCCCCCTTCTCATCAATATTCCTTTTGTTCTCGAGGCAACAAAATATAATTGCTCATTATTGATATAGAAAAAATGTAGAAAGAGATGATTCAAAGCAAGCTTTACCTGTTCAAGCAATTTATTACATTCCCTCAAGTTTTCAAGAAGCTTTTGATCAGCACAGAAATCAATGACATGGGGATTAGCAAAAGCACTAGCCATGATCTTTCGCCAGATTCTTTCCATAGTTTGGTAACGTTTACTTTCAACGGGTAATTGTCGATTGATGTCTTCCGAACTGAAATTATGAAACGACTGGGTTAAAAAATTTATCCGGGGGAGAGGTGATTGCCAAAAATGAACGTTAGAAAATTTTACATCCAAAATTATTCTTAGACCATTAGCGAACTTGACAGAAATTAACTTTGCGAATCAGCAAGATTGATTCATTCCTTCAGGATTAAAAACATTGGAAAAGAAATAGTTGGTTCAAAAGGGTAAACCTGTTCATATTTCTTTTGTTTTGATAAACTAAACTTGACTTTATTATTTAATACACCTATCAACCCGCTGGCTTTTGAGGGGACTGATAATGAATTCGCAAAGAAATGACGTCATAATCCTTTGTCTATGAGAATGTCAATGCAACGACTTCCTGCTAAACTCGAACCCAGTCTCCTAACGTTTAAAAGGTTGATAGGTACTTAATTTAAAAAATGCAGAACCCGCCGCAGTTAAAAGATAGTTCAACTGAAATAAAACTTTATCCAACCAAGCCTACCTGAAAATTGGTTCAAGGTATAACCATGATCTCTGGCAAGTAATCCATTCATCCAGTACATCTTGTGTCATCACCAGTTTTTCTTCCCAACTAGCTATCCTCTCTTCAAATGCTTTTTTGTATGGTGAGAATGACATGGATTGCGTCATCACAATGTGATCGTCTAACAGTTGAGTGATTTCATCCATTATTTTAACAATGTATGTACCAGTTTCTTTGTACGCATGGATTTCCAACAATTGTGGTTTCCATTCGCGCTCCATTTTGTTCAGTGCCTAGAAAGAAGATTGAATAATTCTAAAGAAAATTGTTTTGCCTTTTTTAATTATATCAAGTTTGTATTACGAAAGATTTTTGATTTAATTTTATTTCTACCCAGGTCAGATTGTACTTTACACTAATTATGCAGCAGGGAAAAATAGACCTGTAGTATTCAGTGATGGTTATCCCCGATTTTTAAACTGGACTCTCTTACACATACAACCCAATCATTGGTAACTAATATGCATCTCATCAAAGAATCAACTTTGAGTCAATATTGAGTTGCGCTACTTCTAATTCATCAATATCAAGAAGAAAGGTCAGGGCTCTTCGACGTTACTTATCGAAAAGATTTGTTTGTAGTTCTATAATTCAATCGATGGTTTAACTCTAGATTCAATACCTCTTCAATAGCATATTCTTTGCCAGCCACTTCACCAACTTTAGCAATGATATCAATATGTTCATCTAACTTCATTTCTAAACATTTGGTGAATGTCAACGTAGCTTTGGGTACGATCGTCTGACCAAGTTCCTCTGAAAGCTATGAAAGAAGGAAAGAAATTTTTAAGTTCAATGTTTTTAGAGCACTTCAATGACAACAGTAGTTTATGCTCGCTTTATCCGAGCCGCATTGACAACTCCTAGAAAGATGCGGATAGAAATTTAATGTTTGTGTTTCTCTTATGACTCGTTCCTTGAAATATTTTCAGATACAAGTATTTTTGTGTCACTTTCAAAGTATTGAAAATAATCAAAGAGGTAAATACTAAAAGTAAGGATGATGAAAGAAAGATTTTTTGGGCTTCGACCAATAACATTATACAGGCTTTATCTATTGGAATGACAAATTGACTACTATTTTAAACAGAAAATTGTGAAAGAATTATTTGTAAAAAAATAAGTTCCGAGACCAAAATTAAGACACACGTGTACAAGATTTCAACTTGATCTTATGCAATTGGAAATTCACATCTCACGTAAAATCATCGAGTAATGACGTGATGTTGTGTTTACCAATCAAATGTGGACAACGATATAATAGCACCGATACGATTTACCAACCTGTTCCCAATGTCTTTTTCTCATCCCTGGATTTCTAAGCGCTTGAATTAACGGAATGAACGGTTTGAATTCTTCAATCCAATTCTTCACTTCAGTAGATGCATCTTGACAAGCTGGAATATCAGTGAACTGTCGTGTACATTTATGTATGATTTTATATGAATCGTTGACGCTCTTTTCAACTTGTTCTGGATCAATTGCACTTAATGGGTCGGTCATCCAACTCTCATGGTTTCGAAGCCAATCAGATGCTGTGATCCATAGATTCTTGAATGGTTCAAAGTCTTTGATCAACTTGGATAATTTGTCATACTACAAAAATCAATAGGAAAAAAAAGAAATTTGTATTTGAATTATTGCAACCATATCTTTGACAAGTTTAAAATCTTATCAGTAGATTTGGGAACGTTCCAGGTAGTAAACAAAGGTAGACTAACGGATAGAGTCGATATTTTACGTGGATTACCTAAAGTAATCTAGAAGCTTTAGGCAGTATTTCGACAGTTTACGCGGTTTCTACGGCTAGCCGGTTCAGCTATCTGTGAACGGAATGAAGATTTGAAGGAGCCGGTATTCGAACGTCGCGAATCCCTGGTTTGAGATACTGACGCCTTGACCACTCGACCATCGCTCCTTTAAAAAGTGGGAAACAAAAGGATGAACATCTTACACTAGTGACAGGCATATTAAAAAGTCTTTCACGACTGTTGAAAAGTTGTGCTTGTGCTTGACATTCTTTCAATTGTTTGTTGACACGTCTTGTTTCGTTGGCTGTTTCGTGAGCTCTGGAATTCGAAAGGTGGGATTCATTTCAATGAAACCATAGAAAAACATATTCACTGTGAAAAAATATTTGAATATCTTAGCCCGTCATGGAAAACCGAAAAATAAAAGATAGTACGGCTATTTTCCCCTTAGGGACATGTTTTTTAATTGTTTCGTTTTTAGGGGTCTTGGGAAATCATCATTCATTTCTAATATAATGAATGAACTAAAATTATGCCCTGATGATGGTTGCGTGGAAAAGATTAAATCTGGCATGACTTATGCTTCAACAAAGTGCGGTCCAAAAATGAGCCAATACTTAGCATTTTAGTAGGAGCAAATACTTAGCATTTGGATTTAGAGGCTTGTATCTCTCTCAATTTTTCTGCTATGAATCTAATACTTTGGACATGTCTTTTTATACCTTATAAGATCAATATACCAACATAAGCAATCATTACAAATGGTTGTATGGTCCCATTATGAGCATGTTTTTAGCATTGGGTGTGGCTTTTTTTTAATCCACCAGCAAAGTTAAGATAAACACAAAAGAACTATGATATTGATATTATGCATACTTGAGGCATTCAAAAAGATAGAAAAACCAAATTTGGCCGATATAAAGCATTCCAGGGTCCTTTTATGAGCAAAAATTTAGCATTGACTGGACTTAGAGATCTTGAAGGCCATGTCTTTATGCTAAAATTTGATAACCCATAGGTTATTGTTATTTCATAGCTCATTTAGGTGCTATTTGATGCTTGAATCATTCACGAAGCTTAAAAAGTCTTTTCTGTGATCTTTGTCATAGTTAAATGGACCAAAAACGAGCAGTATTTTAGCATTTAACGAAAAATGTAAAATATTTGCTCGATTCTGGACCCTGAAAAGGTTTTGAACATCAAATAAGTTATCATTAATGTTTGATACACAATTTAACAGAAGTTTATGAGATTATTTTATGTTCCTAGGTCTCAAAATGAGCTGAATTTAGCAAAAATTAGACTAGTTGTAAAGTTAATTTTAGTAAGAGAAGCAGAATAAATTGCAGTATTTCCAGTGGAAAATGCTAAATTTAGCTCCAAACGGGCCCTTTAACAGCTCAAATGTTTTATTGGTGTTAATAACTTGATTATTAAACTACTTCAAAGGAAGTTAAAGAAGGTTTTACACCCACTCCAGCCTTTTAATTAGGTGTTTAGAAACATACTAGTAATTCTGCTGCAGTATTTTTAGTGGAAAAATGCTAAATTTAGCTCCAAACGGGCCCATTAACAGCTCAAGTGTTATATTGGTGTTAATAACTTGATTATTCAACTATTTCAAAAGAAGTTATGGAAGTCTTATATCCAATCAAGCCTTTTACTTTGGTGTTTTGGCACTTATTGTCAATGGGGAAATAGGTGCTAAAAAAGTGCTCTAAAAAGGGCTCCACAATAGGAAAATGTGGGCCTTTTAACAATAGCCTGCTTTAATTGCCATCCCTCTATGAGAATCATTGGTCAGATAGACAACATCCTGGGTTTTTAGCTCTGATTTATATCATTTTGCGAAACACATACAAATGCTAAAATTTGCTCCTAACTGGCCCCTACAACAGCTAGAATTTTGGGAAAAAAACTTTTTGGGGTCCTATCATCACTACTAACATCCTGTGAAAATTTCGGACCTCCAAGTTACCCCAATCAAAATTTAGCTTTTTTGAAAATGTCAAAAACGAAACAATTAAAAAACATGTCCTTAGGGGCCGTAGCTAAAAAAACAAATCAAAAGTAAAAAAACTACTACAGTAAGCTCTCACAAATTTAACTCGAACTTAAAAAGAAAATTATTTTCATATGATAAAATTCGAATAATAGAAGTTCGAAATAGTTCCATTGTACGTTAAAAGAACTACAGTACAGTAAGTGCGAATATCAAATCGATGAAAAAAACTCGACAAAAGAAACAAGCATACTTTTGAAGGTCAGCAAACGCAGAGAAACCAGCGACGACCATATTAAGCCCATCCAATCGATCGGCAAAGAGTTGTTGCTCAGCAACCAGGTTCTTTTGGAATCTCTCTTCTTCAGATTCTTGGACGACAATTGTGGCTTCGATTTGTTGTTCAATCTTGTTCGGCCATCCTAAACAACTCCATCTATTTATGTAAAGAAAAAAATTACCAGTCAGGCGAATGGATAAATTTTTTGCCTTTATACCTTGGGGAGTTAAATTGATTTATATACAAATCACCTCTCTGAGTACTCTCATATCCGACACTGCACTAGAAACTTTACCTGAAGTATGAAAGTTAACAGATGTGTAAAATTTTGTAGTGTAGTGTCAATCCGAATCCAGGCAAAGACCATAATAACGTTAAGTTTAAATCAAAAATCGCTGTACAAGAGTAGAAAGGTTAGTTTAGGTATAAACTAATTTCTTTTTATGATTCTTGTTGTTCGGCAACAAAAATTATGAAAAAAGAAGTAAGTTTATACCTAAATAAACTATAGAAAGGTTGCGCCAGAAACAGAAAAAGAGTGTTTTCGAGTAATAATTATATCAGAGTATTCTTTGTTTCATACAAAGACCAGCAAAAACAAACAAAGGCAAAGAGAACAAAAATGACATACTTTAAGTTGAAGTCATCCACTGAAATACTGTAATAAAATTCTTCAATCAATTCATAATCCAACATGGCTTTGTTGATGAGGTCCTGTTTCTCATGGAGAACAACTGGTAATGTCTTCATGTATTCTCGCTGTTCTGTCAACTCCTCAATACCGTTTGGTTTGTCATACAGTTTCCTGGATACAAGCTTGAATTCATCACAGATTTCGTCGGATTGACTTCTCAGCTTCTTGGCTAGTACCTGGTACACAAGACAATAAACACACGGGTAAAAACATCTTATGCTTGTGAATCACTCTTTTTTTATAATTCATAATATGCATCATTGCAATGTCTTCTGACATTACATCACGTACCCAACAGCTTATTGGTTGTAAGTGACGTAAAATCAGCAAAATCAGTCAATACGTCACTTGTAACCAATCAGCTGTTGGGTCCGTGGAAGACATTGCAATGGTGCATATAATGAATAAGTAGTTCTTGTAAGGTTTTCCAAATTCTGGGGGACAAGAGGTGGAACATTAAAGAGCAGCAAGCAACGAGAAGTAAGAAAAGGATAAGAAAAACGATCCACTGGGTACTTACCTCAAGCACAGAATTAGCCAATGTTTTACATTTTTTAGAGAGCGTTTGACGAACATTTTCACATTGGAGAAGGAATGGTCCGATATTGATACTGGATGGGATGTTTTCTTCAATTTTCTCTTTCCTTTCTAAATGGTCGAGAATCTCCTGTTTCACTTGTGCAGGACTTCGCTCCGTTTTGATAAATTCTCTGCAAGTAAATATTAATATTCTAAGGGCTCCATACACTACACAATATATTGTCAGGCAATATATTGACGATATATTACTGCAATGCAGGCACTACATTGAAAAAATGTTCGCAATATAATTGTCAGCTCCATTTGCAATATTCCAACAATATAGGGAAATTGTTTACAGAAAGAAAATTCCTTTTTATAATAGAGCACCCGTTGTTTACTTCGTACATTACGGTCCGCAAAAGATATTGTTGAATATGTCTGAAAGATATGCTATTTATTAGGTTTGAAGTTCAAAATCATACCGACGTCAGTACGATCAAGGCAAGATTTGACGTCAAATCATAGTAGAGCTGACAGTTAGTTGGTCTTAAAGCGGCTGTATTTCTTTGTGTGCTTTAGTCAGAGAGTTGTTGTAATACAATTTTTTGCTCAGAATTTCATGCTCTATCAGATGGTACCAATCATTTTCGTTTATTTTGACTTTTAACAAGTGATACTTTTATGGACCTACCTGGTTACCAAAACTAACCAATGAACATTGAAACAATGAAACACATAAGACATAACTGGTCAAAATACAAAAATATATAAAATGAAAGCATATCTATTGGTAGAAATTATCAATACTATTGAAAAAGACTTATGAAAAAAAAGTAAAAAAGTTATTAAACGCTTTTCTTTATAAAAACAATACACTATCAGAAAAACGCACAGCTTAATAAAGAAGGTTTCTAGAAAACAAAAACGTCGATTTTCTCAAAAAATAGAACTCTGTCATGTTTTGAGTATTGCGCATACGCATCTTTCTGCAAAAAATCAGAAAAAACTAAGGATGAAAATTCGAGAAAATGTCAAAAACCGGTTTTTCCGGCATATTCCCGGCATTTTCAGCCGGAAAAAAATGTTTTTCGAAAATCGGGCTCTGTCACATTTTAGGTATTGTCATTTTCCATCAGTGCGCAAAATTTCATAAAAAAATATAAAGTACAGCTCGAGAAATTCAAGAAATACTGTCTTTCCGGCGAATATAGGTTGTTCCGGCGATTTTTTAATAGTTCCGGCTTCAAAAATAAATTTTATTGAAAATTGAAACATGCTTGATGGTGGGCATTGCTATTAATAAAGTTTTTGAATGAAAAAACAACCAATTATAAGGAAAAAGTCTAATGAAAATTCAGAAAAACGGTGATTTCCGGCATATTTCCGGCATTTTCGGCTGAAAAAAATTTTTTCGCAAAAATCGGACCCGGTCATGTTTTGGGCATTGTTAATACGCATCTTTAAGCAAAAAATCAGAAGAAACTAATGATGAAATCTCGAGAAAATGTCAAAAAACTGGTTTTTCCGGCATATTTCCGACATTTTCGGCCGGAAAAAATTTTTTTTCGAAAATCGGGCTCCGTCACATTTTGGGCATTGCCATTTTGCATCTTTGTGCCAAAAATCAGAAAAAACTAATGAGCCAATCTCGAGAAAAGCTGGTAACAGACGGACGGACGGACAGACGGACGGACGGACGGACGAACAAAGGTTAATTTATAGGACCTCCAGGTAGGTCCAAAAATCAGCTATTTCTCTACCCCTTATTTCCCTTGCAGTTTTGCCTATGGCGTCACTATTTTGGTCACAAAAATTTTTCCCGGGCCTAATCCACGTTACCCCTCTCAAAAATATCTGGTATATATACTGTTCTTTGCAATCGAGTAAAAATGGTTAGGTCGTAAAAAAGATGTCACGGAACCCCACCCAGGCTTGGCCCCCCTACTAATTGTACTGAAGATTATACCAGGGCATGTAAACGAGACTGTCCTGATCATTTTCTCCAATAAAAATATTACGAAATGAAATAATGGACTTTTCCAGAAAAAAATCAAATATTGGGGGTGGAGGATTTTTTGGAAATTGACCCCCCTCCCGGACATTCAAAATTACCCCTCAACAGAGCAAATTTGCACTCAAACCAAGGCAAATTTTGCAGATTTTTCACTACCCCTCCAGACAAAATATCCAATATATCCTCCAACCCCATTATGAACCAAAGTTTTTCTGGAAGAGCCCAATACTGAAATATTTTCTTTCGAAAAATGGAGATTTTCTTTTCCTGTGATTGTACTGCAGTTCTACCTACACATTACACTCGCCATTAAGATTTTCAAAATAATTTTTTTCTTACTCTAGATATGCATTGATATCTAAATTTGCCAAATCCAAATATTGTTCATATTCGTTAGCGTATGCTGTCAAGGGAATGATGGCTTGTTTTAAATCATGTTTGATTCTTTCTCGGTGTCGTTTGACCAGAGGTTCATTTTCACCAACAGATTCTAACAAAGGTGTACCACTCCAAAAGAGATTGGTCAATACCATCTTCTCCAATTGAGGAATTTTCTTAGTACTGTTGACACCTTTGTTGAATAGATTGATGGTGCTCTCCTCAAATTTATGTTTAGGCGTTGAGAAGCCAATGCCACCGTCTTCGAAGGCTAAGTCGATCAGGAACAAAGGATTCTTCTTTGGCCTGATTGATGAAATGAGAAGAAATATTGTTACAGTAATATCTCCATAATCCGAAACTCTGCCAACTCGAATGTTTCCATAGCAAGTTTTTTGGTCCTTTCAGGTAATACGATATTAATAATCTAACCGGCTTAGTTAAAACTTGGATAATTTGTACATTTTGCAGACTTTTAAGTTCAATGGTGAAGAATAAAAGTCATAGATAGAAAAAGTATTTTATATAAAATAGCAATTTCTTACTGGTATGGACTTGAGAGAACACTGCCAGGCCATTTCATAGTTTCTTTAACATCTTTCATTGATACACATGCATCGGCAATCATTTGCGTATAATTCTCCAGTGATTCTTGCGCCAAAAACCTCAACGAATCCTAATCAGATTAGAATTGAAGGTTAAATAAAGTGTGATCAAATAAACTTAATTCTAACAGTTTATGTAAATTTCAGTTGCATAGAATTTTGGATGATTTTGAAAAGTCTTGTGTATGTTGAAAAGTAGAGAGAATCAGAAAATGTTAAGGCATGGCCTGGTGTTGATATTTTAGTCAACATCTATGAGTTTCCAAAGCTGACATAATGTTTTGATCATAAAAGTTTTAGCAAAAGAATTGTCTGAAAATACCGTAGATTTCAACATATCTACAGAAAAGAAAATTCATAGGTTTGGCACTGGACCAAGGCTTTACATTAAATTATGTTGCATTCTAGTTAAAAGCAACTCTCGACTTTTTAAGGATTAGTTGGAAGAAAAGGTTTGGATGATTTGATCACGTGACTATGAAATGAACCTGAAGGCCAAAGATCTCAACCATCTGATTTTAATAGAGAATCCAAAGAATTGTAATTCTGACCTGCATTGAAAATCTAACCAGCTCCATTAATTTGGATAGCTTGGACATTTTGTAGACTTCCCAATTCTCCTCATCAAGATTGAACCATCCTTTACCAATGTCTCTCAAAGACGTTTTGATGGCTGCTTTCAATGAAGTCAACCAACTATCTTTCAGGAACAGTTGAACCTAAAGTGCAAAGGACAATTTACTTTTTATAAATCATATTTAAAGTCGTTGTAACTTAGGGGGTTGGCTTCCCTTTCATATTTTAAGAGTTCGAAAAACTGCCTATTACATTTTAAAATATTTTTAAGTCACTAATTTGAAGGGATGTTTGACAGAAGATTCCAAAATTGAGTTAAAAATTAAGAGGTGCTTATCTTAAAAAAAAACATATTTTTACCTTGTTTTCCTAAAAACGCAGAATAATATGCTATACCAACACCCTGGTTTGAAGCTCCAAACCTTGACCTTCTGAACTACATACCTGAGATGTAGCTTGGCCTTGAACCTGTTCAAATTCTTCAAGCCTCATACTCTTAGTGATTGGCACATGAAATAACAACATGGCTGACACTTTATTGCATTCTGCTTTGACACGTGATATTGCATTGAAAACATCAGGAATTGTCATCAGTGATTTAAAGGAGAAATTGTAAAATTTCTTCTCAAAATTGTATGAAGGAACATCTGAGTGGAAACCTAGAAAATTGGAAAATATGTAATATTATATTGTGCTTTAAATATGATCCATTCACGATGAAGGCTTTCAATAGGTGCTTTATATTTTATAAATTTGTCAAATCTGTTCCAATACTTGCGTACATATGAGTTTTCTTAACTTACACAATAATACTTCTCTAATCCGTCGTGTCTAAACCTACTCCATATATTATGCAAATAGAAGTTTTCAAACAGGCAATTTTCAACAGACGGACAGGACATATTACAGATTTATTCACCTCTTTCTGGAACTCTTTGAGATACTTTTTCTTCAATGGTCACAAATGGAAAACGTTCTGGGTTTTCTGTCATCACTTTGTCAAACACAATTTTGTTCATTGATCTTTGAAAATCTAAAGTAACCTCTTTGCACAACTTTTCAGCATGTAAAATCAATCTAAAATGAAATATGAAAGTGATGTATTAAAAAACCAACCATTATTGGTGAACATTTTAGTTGAGATGTTCAGTATCAACATGTAATCAATATTATCTAGCAAGACAGAAAAGAAATTAGATGAGACTTTGCATATTTGTTTTCTCCAAAGGAATAAAAAAACTAAAATGTGCAAATCGATTTGCGAGAAAAGTGAGAAAAGTAGTTATAATTACATTTCTAAAATGATACAAGCCTTATGGCAGATTGAATCAAAACCACGTCATAATATAAGGTTTTAAGAACGTTATGGTCATTATATCAACATTGGTTTAGAGCTTTTTGTAAGTTAGAAGCACTAAAGATACCTTGCATCATTGCTTAAAGATTTGGGGCCTTGTGCCCATTTTACAATACGGTTCAATGATTTGTCATCAATACTTTCCACATTATCTGTTGGCATACAATCCAAGTACAGGTTGTATCTGTTTAGAAAAAAATATGTGGGTATTCCATAAAAATGTAAAAGAAGAATTCGTTTTTCTGGGGAAAATCAATCTTTAATAGATCGTTGGTAATGATGACAGTTATAGCAAATACAAGCGCAAAACAGAAATATTTTGAATATATGTAATAAATGATTAGACCTTGAAATGGGAATGTCTCTTACTGTGTTTCAAAGTAATACAAAGATAGCAGTGACAAAATAAGCTGATACCTGAGCAAAGCCTCTGTCTTTTTCCGTAATTCAAAGGCTTCTTTTACACGAGCAACAAAAATGTTAGGATCTTCAGCCATGAAATGTAGCCTGATTCTTGGCACAGCATAAACTGTATTCTTTTGACCTGTCCAATCCATATCAGTAACCTTGACTACATAATATTTGCTGACAGCTTCATGACTTATAACACCAACACTGACCCAGTCAAAAAACCTAACACCATTTTGGACGATACCTAAAAGATGATCATTACACTATAAAGGCTAGCAAATAAACTTGAGTTAAACAAGGAAGGCAAAATGTGTGTGAGAGGCTTTTGAAACATCAGGTTCTTTCAACTAATTTAATAATAATGTCATTAGATATTTTAATCTTACCACTTGGTAGTAATGCCTTTCCAGGCACTGGCTTTTTACTTTTCCCACCAAGTGCCAACCAATCTTCAGGTGTTCTACAATCATATTCAGTATTATCAAATATTTCCAGTGGAAGAAAGCAAGGGAAGGGTGAGCCATCACCAGGCTTCACCACAACTCTCATGTTGATGCTAGTTTTTGGTATAAGTTGCGTGTTTTTAATACCCTCTTTTGCCAACAAATCTTCCAAATTCTGTTTTAGGAATTTCCGCTTTCTCCTAGAAATAAAGAAGATATAAATAGGATATCAAATATATAAGACTAGTGTTAATCCCTAAATAAAGGTCTCAATTTTCACAAAATGTCAAAATCAATAAAGAAAAAGAAAAATTTATTGCACACATTGCAAGGATTCTGAAATTGATAGCTAAAAATCAATTTCAAACCTTTCAACTTCAATTTTACGTGGCATTTGTCCTGGTTGTGTACGGAAGGGAAGCTGAACCTTTGGTTTCCAAGAACCATTTGGGAATTCCTGAAAAAAAAAATTCAATCAAAATGAAATAATTTGACAAAATAAGTAGATTTTAACTGCAATGGGTAACACTAAAAGAGTTATAGCACTTAGTGATACAAATTCAGTGAATTTTAAAGTTATAAGGACTTACAAGAATATTAAAAAAATAAGTGGTTGCTGTGAATCATTACAAACCCAGAAACGAAGGATAAACAAGAATGAAACTTACAGATACAGCTGTTGGGGCAGTAGATGGACCATATACAATATTTTCTTCATAACAATTATTTTGGAAAGTGGTAACTGTAAATATTAAATTTCATATTTCAAAGACACTTTTTTATCTATTATTTTATATTAGGCAAGACCAAATTGATTAGTTGTTTTACGGGTACGACTGATCCTGAAATTCCAAAATAAAAATAAAAATAAAATCTATTTTAATTGCTTTACAGACTCCCAAACTTTCAAAACTTTGGTAGTTTTTCCAAGGCTTTAAAGAATTTTAGGTTCAATTTTTCATCTTATCCATGAATTCTACCTTTTTGGGTCTTTTTATATCCTTTTATATCCATATTTCACATTTTTGTCAAGAGTAGTAGTAGTTTTTGCTGTCTTTTTAGGAGATTTTATAGTTGAAATTGTACTTTTATTTTTATTTTTTCGCTGACCGACCAACCCTCTTTTTTGAGTAGCTTGGCCCGTAAAACAAGTAATTAAATTGGCCTCGTCTTTATATCTTTTTCAATAATTCAAGTTGGCTGATAAGTAAGATCAACAATTCTTTATGCCTAATCAAGATTTGAATAATCCAGAATTCATTTTCAAACAAAAAACATCAAAATTTACCAACCTTTAGGTGTATGTTTTTCATGATTTGCAAGCCAAGTAGTGCTTGGGGTCTTTTTGGCTCCATTCTAAGACAAGAAATGAGTTAAAATGAACATTGAACAGGACACAGAAATCAGCAAATAGGTAAAAACACAGTAAAACAAACTAATTTATTCACCTGGAGTAGAAATTGGCATAAACAAAGAATTTGGTTACATATATACAGACTGATTACGTTTACAAGAAAATCTCATAGATTATCAAAGAAACGTCTGTTTATGAATAGTGCACACTTGTCTTTGCTAATATATAGAAATTAATCTTAGGGGATTACTCCAATTAGGATGCTATGCTTCCCTCATTGAAGCCAAAAAGTATGCAGACTTATCCTTTGCACATAACACCATCTCCCATTATCATTGAGACATTCTATAGAAAGGTGTCATCTGTGCTTTTTTGAGCTCTTTGTTTAAGCAATTGAAATAACAGCATTGAGATTGAAGTTCTTCCTTTGTTTGCAGTAATTTTTCCAATTCTCAGAAATCAAATTTAAAATGAGTATACAAATGGAGGGGTGGCTGGTTCAGATCGGTTGTTGGTTCAGATACCAGCTAGGTTAGAAATTTTAAAGATTTTGTAGACATTAAAAAAGAGGCTCAGACAGGCTCAAACTCTTATGTTATAGCCTCAATAAATGGGAATAAACATTGTTAAATTCAAAAATTCAAAAAGTTTATCCTTTTTTTTATTTAAAACAAGTGATACTTTTATGGACCTACCTGGTTTTGCATTTAACACATATATAATTGATATCTACGTGAGCATGAACGTGAAACAATCATTCAGAACACAAATAGTGACGATTTATTAAAATTAGTCGTTTGGCTCTTATAAAAAAAAAACGTTTAGAAACCAAAATTTCATGCTCTTGAAATATTCTTTTATATTCAAGACTTCGTGAGCATAAAAAGACATCTATCTCATCAAAAAATTGAGTAATTTGGCTAAGAGCATTGATGTATGCTTATTAATAGTGATTCTTATAGATAAAGATGCGTTTTTTGAGCTGAAAAGTTTTTTTGCAAAAAATCAGAAAAAAACAACGATCCAATATTTCACAATGTCCAAAAAACCATTTTTTTAGCCGTTTTTTGGCCCAAATTTGCCCAAAAACATTTTTTTTTCGAAAATCGGGCTCAGTCACATTCGAGGGTTTATAGTTATGCATCTTTGTGCAAAAAATCATAAAGAATGAAAGAGCCAATCTCGAGGAAAGCTAATACCTAAGTAATTGATAATGTGCTTATAAAAAAATATCGAATTTTGCCAGTTTAAACACATGTTGTCTAAACACACATATGCTTCAAAAATAAGCCCTCGTGAGCAAAAAAAACATCTATCTCATAAAAAAATTGAGTAATTTGACTAAGAACATTAATGTATGCCTATTAATAGTGATTCTTATATATAAAAATGCGTTTTTTGAGCCAGCAAATTTTTTTTGCAAAAATCTCCCTAAGCCATCTTTTACCTATGATGGTACCCTACTTCCATGCAAAAAATCAGAAAAAATCAATGATCCAATTTTTTACAAAGTCCAAAAAGCCCGCTTTTTAGCCGTTATTTGGCCCAAATTTGCACAAAAACATTTTTTTTTTTTGATAGTTGGGCTCCGTCACATTCAAGGGTTTATAGTTATCCAATCTCGAGAAAAGCTAATACCTAAGTAATTGATATTGTGCTTATAAAAAAATATTGAACTTGGCCAGTTTTTCTGTAAAAACACGCCAAGCAACCAAAATTTCATGTCTAAACACACATATGCTTCAAAAGTAAGCCCTCATGAGCAAAAAAAACATCTATCTCATAAAGAAATTGGGTAATTTGACTAAGAACATTGATGTATGCTTATTAATAGTGATTCTTATAGATAAGCGTTTTTTAAGTCAAATAAATTTTTTTGCAAAAATCTGCTTGAGCCATCTTTTACCTATGATGGTACCCTACTTTCATGCAAAAAATCAGAAAAAATTAATGATCCAATTTTTCATAAAGTCCAAAAAGCCCGCTTTTTAGCCGTTATTTGGCCCAAATTTGCACAAAAACATTTTTTTTTTTTGATAGTTGGGCTCCGTCACATTCGAGGGTTTATAGTTATGCATCTTTGTGCAAAAAGTCTTAAAGAATAAAAGAGCCAATCTCGAGAAAAGCTAATACCTAAGTAATTGATATTGTGCTTATAAAAAAATATTGAACTTGGCCAGTTTTTCTGTAAAAACACGCCAAGCAACCAAAATTTCATGTCTAAACACACATATGCTTCAAAAGTAAGCCCTCATGAGCAAAAAAAACATCTATCTCATAAAGAAATTGGGTAATTTGACTAAGAACATTGATGTATGCTTATTAATAGTGATTCTTATAGATAAGCGTTTTTTAAGTCAAATAAATTTTTTTGCAAAAATCTACTTGAGCCATCTTTTACCTATGATGGTACCCTACTTTCATGCAAAAAATCAGAAAAAATTAATGATCCAATTTTTCACAAAGTCCAAAAAACCCGTTTTTTAGCCGTTTTTTGGCCCAAATTTGCCCAAAAAAATTTGTATTCGAAAATCGGGCTCCGTCACATTTTGGCCACCACCGTTTTGCACCTTTGTACCAAAAATCAAATGATTCCTATGATTCAATCTCGAGAAAAGCTGGTAACGAACGGACAGACGGACGGACAGAGGTGAATTTATAGGACCTCCACCCCACCGGGGTAGGTCCAAAAACTGTAACCACAAGAGTTTAACTCTGTAAACAAACAAAATACATAGATAAGCCTTTATCGCCTGCATTTATTGCCAGACACTGAGCACTCATAAATGTTTTGAATGTCAAAATAGTGGACTGAGTGGGTGAGTAACATAATCAACCTCCTTTCAGCACCAATGGCACCTTTCTATGTGCATATCTTTTATAATATGTCATCTTTTTTATGTCAATCTAATAGGAATGTCTAAATTCAAATAGGAATACATTACATTTAAAACAATTAGACAAACCTCTATTATTTCTTCTTCAGCTTCATCTTTCACTGGAATATCTGAATAATATCCTCGTTGACTTAAAGTAGCACTTCTTGGAGGAGTTGGACTGTATCGAGGTTCTTCTGCTTCAATGCTTGCATGAGACAAACGAAAGCCTTTACGACTAGTATATTTTGTCTGACTTGCCATTTCTTCTTTTTATGTTACTTTCTATTTGTTTTCATTTTATCTTGATTGTACTGTTCAGTGATAAAATTTTCTATTAAAAAAAAGTTTACCACAAAGAAATCTAGGCTTTATTAAAAGTTGAATCGCACTTTGAGCTTTGTAAGTTTGTAACCAATTCTAATAAATGACCTTTTATTTTCTTATTTAAGTTTGAAATAACTTTGGTTTTCAACATATCTAGAAAAATTTAGTTTTATAAAATTATATACAAATTAAGATTCTGGGATACGAAAAGGTAGGAAAAATGTTTTCTCCTAAAATATCTAATTAGATAAGAAGCCTCAATGGATGGTCTGAAATGTCCAAAATTAGAGTGATTTTTTTAAACAGCTTATTTTGAAGATATTTTATCTATAAATATTTTTAAAAGACCAGATATTGCTATGACAGAATAAGACAAGGTATGTCAGCATTACACAAAACTACAGTCAGTCAGGGCTTCCTTGATAATAAAAATTCAATTGTTAGAATCGTTTACTCACTGGAAATACGCTCTGAAGTTTCTTTTTTTTTCAGTTGTGCTTCATTCCAAAAATAACGAAGATGAAAAATTACCATCAATCTCGCGAGTAAAAAAAGGTATTCTGACTACGAAAAGTGCATTCGCACGGCTAATAGAATCTTGCTAATTAACAGGCTAGCTCTAAAGTAGCATCTAATAACATGAAAACCAGAATATGATTCTTTATAATGGGAATCAAAACTATGAAGTGCACTTACAAACATCAATATGTCAAAATTAATAACGGCACTGTCTTCATTGACAATAAAACAAAAGATTTTCTGTCAAGAGTCTTGTAAACATTCCAACAACTTCCATCAAAATGATCTGTCACAGCTAAGTCTGCCAATTTAGCGCAGTCCTAGGATTAAGCCAAGAACGCTTGCAGAACGTCTGCTTTAATCTGTCAATCATTTTTTCAAGCAATATTCAATTATCATTATCCCTTTATTTTCATTGCTAGACCTTTGGCAAAAAAAGAAAAGTTGTATTTTTTACTGCCCTATTCACATACTGAGTAAATTTGAAGAATTCTTCTGTGGCATTTTTTTGCAAACAAAAAACTGATTTTTGTCCCGCTTTTGCAGGACTTTAGCTTAAGTGCTTGCGTGCAGCATAGGGTACAAAGTCTAAATATGCGTTTCTTGTAATTTTTGTATGAAGAATTAGGTCTATATACTGATTAATATATGCATAAAACTGACGAAATCCTTTCTTTTTTGTTCTTAGGTGACCTCACCATTGATCCTGAGTTGACAATGGAGAACCAAATTTGGCAATGCATAATTATTACGAGCGGCAGAGAAAGATTGTGTGACACACAAATTGCGCGAATTGAACTTTTTGTTTTTTGTAAATAACATAAATTCTTGGTTTTTAAATATTATTTTTTGAAAGTCAAAGGACAATTAAAGTGAATTTAAGATTATTGGATGGATATTGGGCTCCTTGGTAGGAAATGGAACCTACAAAAACAATTGGGACAAAATGAGGAAGTTGTTGGCTTACATAATATATGTATACTTTTTCAAAAAGATGATTAGTAACACGACCCTCGACATGGCCCGAGAATTCTCGGGCCAAAACTTTTATTGGAATTCGCGTAAAGCCCAAGTATGGCCTGAGTATGGCCCGAGCTGGCCCGAGAATTCCGGCGGTTCGGGGCCACGCACGGGCCACACTCGGGCCAATTTTTAAAAACATGATTTATACAGGCGTGTAATTTCAGGACTGAATTTTTTTAACATTTTCTTTGAGAAAAAATTGGTTTTCTCTTTTAATTATATTAAATAATATGAATGTTTAAATTCATATAAATATTAAATGTCTTATTTGGTATGAAAACATAGTTTTATAAATATACTTAGGGTGGAAATATTTGCTAGTAAACTGGTCCTGGTTTTAAACTGAAGCGTGTCCAAGGGAATCAAACTCTACCCGAAATACTCATTTCATTATTTTACATCTGTGCGAAATTAAAATTAAATCTCGGTTCTAGATACCGTTTTTCCTCTTTTTAGCGCCGCCCTCTAATGAGCGCCGCCCCTAAAACCTCAAAAATTTTAAGAGCGCCGCACCTCTGAAGGGGGCGCTTTTTAGAAAAAAGATAAAGAACAGAATTCTATAGTTTTCTTGTTAATAAACTCTTCCACATCTAATTCTAAAATAAGAATGTTCTTTAGTGGAAGATAATGTCTAAAAATCAAAAGGACAGTTGTCAATTTCATGGCATGGGTTGTTTCTTGATTTCTTGAGTCTTTAAAAGGTAGGAAATAAAAAACTTGAAAAGAGCGCCACCCTCTAAAGAGCGCAGCACCTAAAGTTACGAAAATTTTAAAAGCGCCCGCGGCGCTTAGTTGAGGAAATACGGTACCTAACTTAGGAGTTTACTAGGCTGCTGGCACCCATTATAGTAACGGATTCGATTTGAAACGATTTGATAACGATTAGAATCTAGATCAAAGCATTCGAAAAAGATTCGTCACTGTAATGTCTTCAATTTTTCTCAATCGAATGCGAGAAGACAGGATACCGTCTATCGCACCTCGACGTCTTTTGATTTTACCAATTAAATCGCTAGAAATCTTAGTGACGCGCTGTCTAATTTTTCATCTTTAATCTGCTCTTCCGCAATCAATTGAACTCATCGTTAATCTATAAGAGAAAGATTTATAGGATTCAGTACTTCGCCCCTTCTCCGTACTTAGATTAGACTCAATGGACCAGCCAAAAAGTGTTATGAAAAAGGAGGCCTGAACATGGCTCGAGCGGCCCGAATGACTCGGGTCATGTTCATGCTCGGGCCAAAAGAATGATAGGGTCTCTTGGCCCGAACATGACCCGAAGAGGCCCGAGAATTCTGCGGGCCATGTGGGAAAACGACCATGAGGGTCGTTTATAACTCTGAAATAACGCATTTTTTAACTTTATACATTTTGAGGTACTGTGTCATTTTGAGGTACATGCCCAGACGATGTCAATCGAACGAATCGAACGCCGAATCAATTGAATGCAATCGAACGCAATTGAATGATTGAAATTCGATTGCCGAACGCAATCGAATGCCAATCGAATATTACCGCGATTTTCGCGATTGATTCGATTGCGTTCGATTAGTGCCTGGATTCGATTGTGTTCGATTGATTCGATTGATTCAACTACGTTCGGTTGGTTCGACTAATTGATTCTGTTGATTAACATTTGAAGAGTTAAACGAGATGATATGAATAATTTTAGCCTGGATTCTAGAAAATGCAGATCATGCACTGCAGGCCCACATGTTTACTGCAGGTTGTGTGTCAAATTTATCTATCGTATCGATACTTAACCTCCCTAATAAGAGGCGCACGAAATTGAAAGGAATTGAGGTAAATTGGAATCTAATTTAATCGACCACCCGTCGAACGCAGTCGAACGTAATTGAATATCAATCGAACGTAATCGAATATCAATCGAACATAATCGAATATCAATCGAACATAATCGAATATCAATCGAACGTAATCGAATCAATCGAACGCAATCGAACCCAATCCATAGCTGTCAACTCTCCCGCATTGAGCGGGAGACTCCCGCATGTCAACGATTTCTCCCGCGTGAAGAAAATTCTGCCAAATCTCCCGCATCTAATTCTGAGAATCTAAAAGTTTACGAAGCAATTCTACAATGAAGATCTTAAAGAAGAAAACCAATCTGATCACATTGAGAAAATAATGGAAGTCTTTCCTTTTGCCATTAAGAAAAAGTAATATTTAATGCTGTTGCTATATACTCACTTTCTTTTTCATACGGCTGTCCTCCTATAATTATCTACCTTATCTTTTATCTACGTTGGAGTGCAATTTCTACGCTAATACGGCAGAAAGTATATTGAATAGAATGCTCTCTCATTCCCTGTGTTAAAAACAAAATAGAGAGAGTTTCGTGGTCGCACAGCTTTTTTAAAATACCCTCTCAATATCTTGATTTTGTTTGAGATATAGATCTTTAGTTGATACAACCAAGGGGATGTAAATAAACCTTCGAGAAGTCGAAGGCAAAATGGTAGATAAGATACGGTAGAAATGAACGAAGATCTGATCAGTGGGTGGTAAAAGGATGCTTGTTTATTTTCAAATTGGGTGATTAATTTTACACTTTTTGAACAAAATCTTTTGGTTTTTACATCTGAAAACACAAGTGATGAAGACATTGTTGTTCATTATGTTTTATATACAACAGGAAAAGAAAAAACACTTATAAAATAGTGATTTCTCTTCTCTTTTTAAAAATAAAAGTTTGTGTTAAACTTTTATGTTTTTTTTTTTTCTGCCATTTTAGAATGAATAATTATGGTGTCAGCCCCTCTAATTATGTGAAGACCTTAGTTATAAATTTAAAAAAGAGGGAATTCTGATTGGTTTTAAATTCAAATTTGGTGTGACAGTTAATAGTTCAGTTACATAATTTGGTGGGTTCCACTGGACTCTCTATTTTTTCCACCATCAGATTATCAAAGGCAAAAAATAGTTGAGCTCCAGACCCTGGACTAATGTTTTTGACCAATCGTCCCAAGTTAGAGCAGTTGATGGTATGCATTTTTTTTGGGGGGACATGCCTGCAGGATGAAAAATCTGATCTACAGCAACTGCATGCTAGTCTATCAAATGTCAATCTCAGGTCATTTTGTCATTTTTGGTCTACAGCTGAATGATTGAATTCCAACGATCAAAAGTCAGTGAATTTCATGCTGTCACTTCACTTTCTGGAGTAAAAAGGTTTTTAACAGGCAAAAAGGCAAGCAAGTCAAGTTTCTTACTGCTCTTTTGATCTTGGTCCTTCGTCCATTTGCAATCCTGATCCTTTTATTTCAGTCGATACTCATTGCTTCGTCTACCATTTTAAGATTTCCCAGGAAAAAAAAGCATGTAGGTGCCCAATTTGAAATAGGGACAGTACAGTGTTCTGCTCTCACAATATACTCGGCCCGTTTTATTTTCGGCACCTAAGCAAAGATTTGTTTACTGTGGAAGGCATGGTTTCGTGTCTTCTGGGTTTTTCCCCATCAGCGCGACCGCGAGACGCTTATTTGCTAGTCTATAATTTTTCAAGCTATCCTTCAAGTCTAGAAGAGAACGCGTTTTTTCAAAGAGTAATTTTCGGGACGATTTTATCTAAAAATCTAAATTATCAGAATCGTTGTTAATTTTTACCAAAAAGGCTAATCAATCGCTTTCAATGCTCGAATCTCTGACATCTTCTTCATGCTTACTTTTTATCGTTTGACTGCACACTTCCCCCCTGTTTTAAGGCAATTTTTTGAGGCACGTTCAGCTTGTTTTGTTCGAATAACGCGTTCTGCAAAATAACCTATGCTTCTGAACGCCTCGAAGGAGAAACAAACGCTGGATTCATCGAAGAAAAACCCGGGAAGCCAAAGGCAAAAGGCGTGTAAAAAGCCAAGAAAAAGCTACACATTTCAGAGGTATTTATTTATTGGTTTGGCTATTAGAACTGCAATTGTTGGAGTTCTGTCTTAACATGATACCATGAGCTATTTATGTCAGGATATGGGCTCAAATCTGGACTGTGTTGGTTCAATATTGAACCAGATGTTCATCATTTTTTGGAAAATTAGGCCAGGTGTTTTTTGAAATGATTGTAGTCAGTGTTCTATTTAACCCCTCTGTTCTTTGGAATTGGATCATTCCCTTTGCGCCTATATCTCTCAGGAATACACAATAGCTCATGAATATTTTTAGTTTTTAGTTTTAGTTAACAAATAACCAGTCTGGGCCATCTTGCCAACCACAAAAAAACAACATTGATTGGAGGTTTTTTAGTTTACGAACTCCCCACCCCCAGTCAGGAACAATGTCTTACTTAGGACATCATATCTTAGTTAGGACATATGTACTAACTAGGAAATAAAAAATGTCCTTACTAGGCAATAAAAAATGTCCTTACTAGGCCATTTTTTGCAAAGCGAATTTATGAGCGAAGCAGTTTAGCTATATTGTGTGCACGTACCTTTAACTTCTATCCCAAGCGAAAATTTGCTATAAAATTTAAGCAGTGGTTCTTCGGTTTTAATTGTTTATTTTGCTGCACGTGCGTTTGCGTAGCGGTAAAATGGAGAAATGCGAAAATCGAATTTGGCAAAAAATTTTTGAAAAATGACCCTACAAGATTTGACTATATCTTTTTATTCCATGAAGAGATTAGTTTCAAATAAAAAATGTACTAACAATGAATGGATAAGCTTTCTAGAAATCCAAACATAAATTGCATAGCTTTTACCAAAAAATAGCACTTTAGGATCAGAAACAGTCAAAAACTAGCTTTTTCCAATTTTCTTCGAGTTACAGGAATTAATTCCTTGTTTGTTTTGATCTGAAATTTTCAGTAGGGGTGGCCAACATGGTTCCCTTGCTCATATCAGGGGGGCCCGAGACGGGGGTAAGAGAATCAAAGTTTTTAAGTAAAATCTTAATTATCACCCAAAAAGTGCCTTTTTTTGTCCATATCTTTTGAATAGATTGTCCCAGCCTTATCCCTCTTTCAGTAAAGCTTCCTATACCTTTTGTCCTTCAGAAAAACCAAAAATATTGGCCTTAATTGCTTGCTTTCAGTTCCTGTAGCCAGTAGTGTGACCCCCTGGGGCATAGTGTCCTCCCCCCCCCCCTTTATAAAGGGGGGGATTCTGATTTTGGCCCTTTTTTTAAAGTATGGGGGAAAATGAAAAATTTGAAATTTGCTGGGGGAAAATAAAGAGGGGGGGAAAACCATAAATTTAGGAGATTTTGACTGGGGGAACTTCACTGATCTCAAGGTGATCTTGTTGCAAAACCTGTTTAAGCAATAAAATCAGCAAATCTTTTGGGATAAACCAACTTTTCAATACAATTTCATTTTTCCAGCACTTTCAAGGCTATTTTTTCAAGCTTTCCAAAATTTCAAACTTGATTTAAGGCATTTTTATGTTAACCATATGGGGAACCGCAAAATCTTCTAATAGCTGGGGGAATTCAAAAAAGAGGGGGGAACCAAAAAATTTTGAAATATGGTGGGGGAAATAAAAGAGGGGGGAATGGAGAAAAATTTTGATTTTTAGTGGGGGGAACCAACCCAGGAGGACACTATGCCCCTGTATTTCTATTTTGTGACCCCCTGTATTTCGCGCGGGTTTTTAATAGAGATGTCACATGACTCAAATCCCGCAGTCTTATTGGACTAGAGAAAGCGAAAGTGAAATCGCGCGATCTGATTGGATGAAAAAAGACCGCGGGAGCTGGAAACGAATGGAATTCTCTAGAATTCTCATTCGAAAAACAAGATGACGGCGAGAAAAGCGCGTCTTTTGCTTTGGACGAAAGGTTGTAAATTCTGGTGTTGATTTTAAGGTTTTATCTTATCTCATCTCATTTACTTTAATTAGTAGAGGCTTCTTCAATGTTTGGGGATGGTAAGTCTGTAAAAGTTATTTGTTTTTCGGTGGAAAAAAGTGTTTAAAAAAGCATTTTTTGTGCTCAAGGTTTATTTTTCTTCGCAAATTTTTGTCTTCAATCTTAAATAGACGAACGAGTATTTGACTGATGGTTATGATTTTTTCACAGAACATAGTAAAACTATTCAGGAACTTAGACCTTTTTACAGAATTTCAAAAAATCTGTTAGTTCTGGAGATATATTGAAAAGTTTAGGCATGAGTAGTTCGCGTTCGTGTTTCGCGTTCCCAAACCAAACGCACGTGGCTGTTAAATGGAAAAAAATTAGTTTGAACGGTGAAAGAAAGGATATCTTCATCATCCCTTGACTTTAACAGCAAGTATCAAGTATCAAATAAGGTCAATGAATAAGAGGTTTTTGCAAGTCGCACGGGCGGGAGGAGTGCTCTTTTAGTGAACGAAACCCCAGGAGGGGGTTACTAGGGCAAGATGGGTTATGGGGATGCTCTGCTGGTCAGGGTACATTTTTAACCTCCACAAGTCCCAGATAGGGTCGCAAAAACACCAAAATAGAAAAATCCCAGTCCCTCGTAGGGTGCCTATTTTTGGAAAATTTGGGGAAAAAATAGAAAATTTGACAAAATTTTGGAATTTCAGTTCCATTCAGGGTCACTTCTTTTCGCAAGTTTCGAGTCCCACGTAGGGTCCATCAAAACTGCCCCAAGAACCAACAAGCCATCTTTGTACATTTTTGTTTTTGTTTTATTTTTATGTTTTGATGATTTTGACAGACGATTCGTGATTTGAATAAAAATGCGAATATCCTTCGATTTTATTAAGGCACCATTTACACTAGAATAACTAGAAGGAAAAAAAGAGCGATATGCGGGCGGCGGGTGTTGTGCTGCCGTGGATTATGTGGCGTGTTTGGGGCATTAAGGCTCTTACGACCCTGTCTCTATAGCGGCTTTATTAAAGGGATTTTTAGAGTGTCTCTTATTTTGCTAGCAATTTGCGAATTGAGGTGGAGTCTGGATCGCTTCGCAACTCTTATACAATACAGCTAGTTCTATTTTTGCCTATAACTCAAAATCAAGAAAAATGCACACTTTCTTACCATCGCCAATCGAAAGAGCACCAAATAATAAAGGTTCTAGTTGATTTTCAAATATTTTGGTCTAAGGAATCAAGAAATATCTTATCCTAGCCCTAAAGCCTAGTCTACATGTTACAAAAACCCGAAATTTAATGATGTAGACAGTCCTTTATTTGTAACATCAGGAATTCATAATGGTAGACCAAGTGGCGATGGTAAAGTAACTTTATTGTTCCGTTCCTGTTCTGCTGTATTACAAGTTGTACATTCAAAGACACATAGAGAAAAAACACTACCGCAGATTTTGAAGAAATTTTCAACATATACCAACTAAAGGTCGCTCTTTCTATTGGTTATGTTTTTAACATGCGCATTTTCCTCTAAAATGTCTAAAAAGGTTGTTCAAATTAAAAATGTCCTACTTAGGCCATCTATGGCCTAATTGGGACATAAAAAATGTCCTTCTTATGCCATTGTCCTGACTAAGAGATTGTTCCTGACTGACCCCTTTAGTTTACCGTAACTTGGTGTAATGCCAACATACCTTGTCTAGTTCCGTCATAGCAACTTTCTGGTCTTTCACCATCAACTGCTCTAACTTGGGACTATCTGACAAAATATCGGAAGGTTATTCAGCCACCATTTCATAACCTGATAGCAGCTGTGGAGTTTTCTTAATGCAACACGCTGAAGCTCTAAAGATCGCTAAGGGGTCACTCACATATAGATTCTTCCCACAACAAACTAACGTCAAATTGACGCGAAGAGGTGGGGGTTAGAGTCTGTGACGCTAAGAAATTTCATCAGAAATATTGATTTTTTTTCTTGACAAATGTTGCTTTCCATATTTCTTTTCCTCCTTTTATATTTTGCTTCGCTATCTTATAGAACAATTTTAACCAAAACAAACGGCCCAATGTTTATGTCTCGTGTTCCTTTTGTCTAGACGGTCCGTGCGGCCCTTGAATTTTGCAGAGGGTTGTTCTTTTTTTTGTGAAATGCAGCTATTCTGTTGATTATGATTACAGAGATAATTAATTCCGCCAACTTTGCGAAAAAGTTTATAAATTATCTCCATTATTTTTTAAATGTAAACTGAGCACAGAGCCTTACAGGGCTGCAAATAAATATTTTTAGTCAATCTGACATCATGCCCGACAGAAATGAAATCCTGTCAGTCAAACTCAAAATCCTGTCGGTCAAACTCAAAATCCTGTCGGTCATTCAGTGTATATATTTTTAAAAGTTACGGAGAAAGCGAGTAGGAAAAATAAAAGTTACCTTTGAACAGTTTCTTACTGTATATAACAGAGAAATTGATTCGATAAAAGTGATCTTAGAAACACCCTTTGGAAGTTACGAAGAAAGAATGTTGATGAAAGTTAACTTAGAAACACTTATGAAAGTTATGAAGTAAGCAAGTTGATGAAAATGGTCTTAAAAAAACTCTTGAAAGTTACGAAGAAAGCGAGTCGATAAAAGTTTAACTTTGAAACACCCTTGAAAGTTACGAAGAAAGCGAATTGATAAAAGTGATCTTAGAAACACTCTTGAAAGTTACGAAGAAAGCAAATTGATAAAAGTGATCTTAGAAACAAAGAAGGTTATGAAGAAAGCAAGTTGACAAAAGTAATTTAGAAACACCTTTAAAAGAGTTATACAAAGAAAGCGGGTTGATAAAAGTGATCTTAGAAACAAAGAAAGTAACGAAGAAAGCAAGTCGATAAAAGTTAACTTAGAAACTACCTGTATGCTACAAAGGAAGCAAGTATTAAAAGAATAGGCTAAGTAAGAGACAGGGGTGTAAGAGATTTATTTTCAACTCTCAAGTTAATGGTTTATTCCTTTTTTCATTCGGACATCATGACCGACACAAAAGATTTTCAGTCGGTCAAATAGCTTTTTCAGTCGGACATTGACCGATGACCGACGCTTATTTGCAGCCCTGGCCTTAGCGAAATTAAAGATGGCTGACGAAACAACGATGAAAGTGAAGGAGAAAATTTAGAGTTTCATTGATTTTTGATAACTTTTCAACTTTGACGGTAAGAGGTGGGGGTGGGGGGTTTTCAAATTAGCGTCAATTTAACGTTAGTCGATTTTACTACCAGGGTAGTAAAATACCTCTTCCAAGAGTCTAGGTGGTGCTATGTAAGAATTCGTAAAAATCCTTTTACTACTCATATATGTCTGAGATTTTACTACCGACCCCCCCCCCTGCTTAGTTTACCACCTTAAATGGTATATTAAGTATACTTAATAATATGAAAAAAAAGTATGAAAAGAGATTTGGACTCGCATGAATTACTCCCCCCTTAAATTCAAATTTTTTTTTTCTTTGTTCCCCTTAAACATGAATCCCCCCTCATTTCTGAAAATTTCAAAAACTTTGCCCTTAAAATTTTGCCCAAAATTCAAGTCCCCCCTTATTTTAAGTTGTTGTATTCAATATCTATAATTTACTGTGCGCTAGATTCACCTTGTCACAACAAGGCTACCATTATGAAATTTCTTTGTTATTAGGCTCTGAATACATCAGAATTATTTGGTTTTTAGACGTAAAATTGGCCTTAAAGCCTTAAAGAATAATTAAAGACCAATGAAACCTTTTGAAAGTCACTCTATGGAGTCATTTTCTTGTGCTCTTTCCAATGGTAGTACTTAGAACTTGTGCCGCTTTCGTCGTTTCAAGATATTAGCCCGGTGACTTATAAGGTTATCAAAATGACTTTATAAGGACATTGGTGTCCTGATGAGAACAGCTGTCCTAATTAGTCAATTGTTCCTCCTGACTGTATAACAATCAAGGAATTCCCTCAATTTTAGTAGTAATTTTTCATGGCGATTGCTGTTTTTCTCAAATTATTTTTGATAATCAATGTTTGTTTACCTTTGTCGACCAGCACTATATGTACTCATTAAAAGCCTTTATAGGCTAAACACGAATGAAAACTTCCATAATATTGCAGTATACTTCAGTTGAGGGAATTCCCTGACTCTGAATAACTAAGGTTTCCATTTGAAACATGGAGTTATTGAAAAGTCAATAACGCTGAATAATATAAAAGCCCCACAGCCACACCAAATGCTAATATTAATATATACTAGCCTATAACGATAAGAAGAATATGAACGTTAACAGATTCCCCTCTGTCTATGAGGTGATCAATAAAATATACTATCAAAACATTTCATCATGCCAGCCAAGCAAAGCACACCAATAAAACAAATATCAAAACCAAAGACCAATGGTCATTGTATAAAAAGTCCATTTTCAACATAACCAATATCAACTGGAACAAATATATCCATCAATAATCGATCGCGAACCAGAAACTTTCAATAAATCAAAATCATCATAACTATTTAAATACCATTCTCATCAATATAAACCAAAACATATCTCACCATGTAATCAACATATCAAATACCAATATCGAATAACATTAACAACATCCTCTCATGGAGGACGTAGCCTTCCAGAAACAAGAACTTGATTTAATTTACTGGAAGACGCTCCCCGTTTCGTAAGGGAGTCAGCTAATTGCTTCGAAGCTTCGATCCACTTGATGGACATTTTATTATCGTGTATCATTTCATAAATGACACCCATTTCAATGCGTAGCCTTTTCTCCGATACCATAGTTGTTGAGTGAACATTTTGTACCAGAGATTTGTTGTCGACAAATGACTTTATGGGGATTCGATTCTGTTGATCAGATTTACCGTAAATCAATTCTGTTAGAAGACATCCGATAACGAAAACACTTTCACAACCATCAGCAAGTGACAATGTTTCTGCAGCAAGGGTGCTTCTCACGACACGTTTAATCTTTGTAGACGACCAGGAAATGGGACAGCATTTATCTCCTTCGCCGAAGAGAAAAACAACTCGACCACCAGTACTGGAAGTTCCGTCAGGAAGATTGGCGAACGATGCATCATTGAATAACATTAGCTTAAGATTACTCAGTTCTCCAAGACGTGGGAACTTGATTTGTAACGCTTCAGATTTCAACTTTCTGATGACTTTATTCGCTTGAAGTAAATGATCTACTGTGGCTCGATTGGTTATCATACTCAGTTCAAGAACGTCATATGAAAGATCTGGTCGTGTCTGTGTTGCGACCCAATTCAATTGACCGATTGCTGTTCTCAAAAGTTTTTCCTCTTCGGATGTCACTTTATCGTTCTTTTCGTAACTTTCTCGATGGCGTGATTGGAATCTCCTTCATTGACTTTACGTAGATCGATTGCGATAAAGTTGTTTCATTTTGGTTGGTCGAAACTTCCCAATCCGATGTATTTGAAAATATCAGTTCCCTTAGAACCAACTTTGTAAATTTCACACACCTTCTTCACAACAGTCTTTAAGAAGGTCTGTGAACCAGCATACAAAAAGTCATCAACATGTAGGATAAACATTCCTGCAAGCTGGTTAGATGAATCACGCCACATGAACAGTGCTTTGTCGATGGTTGATTGTACGCATCCAAGTTTTAGTAGTGTTTCTCGAATCGTAAAATACCAATTACGGGATGCATCGTTGAGCCCATACACTACTTTTCGTAGCTTCCAAACTAGGTTCTCAGCTACTTTTGCTTCAATGGGGGGTTTGACATAGATTTCACGATGGATGTCTTCTCCTTGTAAAAACGCTGACTTAATATCAATCATTTCGATAGGCCATTGCTTTGTAGAGGCAATAGCAAAACATGTGCGAAGAGAGTCCTTGGATATTGTGGGAGAGTCACTTGGTATATCTGATGTCTCTTCAAATCCTCTCACTACAAGTCGAGCTTTAACTGTAAGGTTAGGTTTGGGTTGTTTCTCAGTCACTACCCATCTTGTTGAAATCAAGGGTCGGTTTTCGAATTCAACAGGTTTATATACGTCAAATGACTTCCAATTAAGAAGCTCTTTTTCTTTAGCTTCTTTGACAAGTTCTCTTTCTTGGTCATTTGTGGGATGAAATATAGCATTGAAATTGACACTTTCACTGGTATTTTCCCATTCAATCGCTGAAAAGTCAAGACATGAATGTTCACCATTTTCTACATTTTCGACATTGAACCACGATGCAAACTTTCCTGTCGCTTTACCTCCTCTGCTGATGATACGGGCAGTTTCCCATTCAGAGTTATTTTGTTTAATACGCACAATGTCCTGTAGTCTAGGAAAAAGTTGTCTTTCTGATACAGCTGCAGGCATTGGTGGTGGTACTACATGTGTTTGATCTGAGGTGGGTGGTATAGGAGCATCATCTTCATACTGAATTGTCACTGGGCTGTCAATCGGTTCTGTAGATCCGGTATTGATGATTTCCGATTTGTCACATGCTGTTGGGACTGTAACTTTGGAGTTAATACGTTTGGTTGGATTACTGTTTGGATTTGGGTTGAATTCTTCTCCGACTTTGAGGATTCGACAACTGGGAACTCTTACATAAACACTTCCATGGCGGACAAAGATAGTTTTTCCGTCCTGACCAATAACTTTTCCAGGACCTTTCCATTTGTTGCTAGACTCTCGTTTGTAGTATACAGCATCACCGACTTCGAAAATTTCGCTATGGCTTCGTAACTGATGTCGCAATGCACGCCTGATTCGCTCTGATGATTCAGCTTGTATGTATAAATGCACGTCTCCCTGAGTGTAGACTGTTAAGATGTTGATAGAAACGTTCAGATGTTGTTGTACCCTCTAAAGCTGGTGGCTTATCGACGATCACGGATGGAAGATTAGGATTTTGTCCAAACAAAAGCTGATAGGAACTGTAGCCAGAGTTCATTTGTAAACAGTTTTTTGCATGAATTGCCCATACTAGGGCAACATCGGGTTTCATTTTTGGGTTTTCTTCCAGGACCTTTTGCAAACATTCATCAACAACGGCATGGTTACGTTCACATAATCCATTTTGCCATGGACTTTCTGCTGCAGTGTTTCTGACTTCGATATTAAGGTTAGCACACATATCCTTATACTCTTCATTTGCAAATTCACCACCGTTATCTGCTAGAAATTTCACTGGACAACCGAATCCTGATCCGATCCACATAAGCATGACTTTATCTACAATGGTCGACGGCTTTTTATCGTTTATAAATCTGGACATGGTGAATCTTGTAGCTGCATCGATTAAATGAAGAATGTATTTACCGTCTTCCCACTTCTTGAGATCCATCACTACGACTTCATTGAAGGTGGTGGCTAATGGTAAACTGACAACTGGCCTTGCAGGAGTTTTCTTAAATTTACGACAAATTTGACAATCAGCTGAAATAGCATCAATCACTTTGGAGCAAACTGGCGACAGAACTCCTGCATCTCGTAATAAACCTTTTAAGCGTTTCGGGGACGGATGAGCAAACTGCTTATGAAGTTTTGTGACAACTGCGGAAATTTCCTTATCGCTTTCGACACCGGTAAAGCAACATTCTATGTCAATAGATGTGTCTCTCAAAGGGATGCAATAATGGCCTGCTGATGTACTTTGTAGGTTAACAACATTTCCGTAAATTTCAGCTTTATCGTTCACCAAATCAAGTTTCATTCCTGCTTTTTTCATTGCATTTTTACTGAAAAGCATCGGAATATCACTATCAATAATATCTGTTTCAATGGTGCATCTTTGTCCGGCAAGGTAGCAGGGCAACAATGCTTTACCTTTTGATTTGAGTCGTTCACCACCTCCAAACTTGTAAAATAGTTTCACTATCTTTGTAAATAATCTCACTTTTTTCACTGTCACTTAGTGAGTCGATAAAACACTCTATCCAATCTTGTCCAGAAACTGTCGACGAGCATCCACTGTCGAGAACGGCAGCATTGGTAGATTCTATTAACAACACTGTCATTTCATCATTATTTTGGCCCGTAAACAGAGCAAATTGTTCAGTCTCTATGTAGAATGAATGTTCAAGATTTTCATAAGCATGAGGGCAATCTTTCACGAAATGTAATGTTGAACCGCATGCCATACAGCGGAGTATGTTTCCATCACCATCCAATGGGTTCGTTTTGCGACTGGTGGATTGACCTCTTCCTCTGTTGAACGGTCTGTTTTGGTAGTTGGTGAAACGTCCTCTGCCTCGTCCTCTGCCACGACCGCGATTTGGAAATTTCTGTTTGAAAGTGATGTTAGCTTCCTCCTGGTTCGATTCATGGATATCCAATTTGATGCTTTTAGATGGTTCGGTTGCGATGGGTTTTGCTTGTTGTCCAAAGAACTTTTTCAATGAGTTTTTCATTTGTTTATATAACGTGGTGTGTTCATTATAATTAACTCCTGTCAGAACCATAAGACGATCATTATTTAGCAACCCTGAGTTCTCAAGTAGTTTAAATGCCAGGACACTTTCTGGCAACTCCATTTTGAATTTTTTTGTTTTATTGTAACGCTTCTCGAATTCAAGTATGTACGTATCCATTGTTTCGCCTTCAACTTTCTTATATCGATCGAAATTGACGTAATATTCGTACACTTCCGCCCGCCAACTCATCTTTTTTAAACACTGTATCAAAGAACGCTATCAAAGTTTCTACGCCATCGTCTTTTTTTAGATCATCAAGATCAACTTCATTGAATACTTTGTCTCTTATTTGGGATTTGTCATCCTCTGGTAGAGACAACGCTACCGCTAATCCTTGCTTCTTCTTGGCAAGGTTTGTGACATAAGTCCAAGCACGCAATTCTTCCACATATCTCGTATAAGGTTTGTCATCTCCAAAGGCTGGGGGCTTTTGAAAACTTTCTGATGATGCCATTTTGAACCACTTTCTGCTACCATGAAAAGTCAATAACGCTGAATAATATAAAAGCCCCACAGCCACACCAAATGCTAATATTAATATATACTAGCCTATAACGATAAGAAGAATATGAACGTTAACAGTTATCACAATTTATGCTAGACACTTCAAAAATTCAACATGACATCAGGAGTAGCGAAAGGTCTAGAGCTGTAAATATTCTATCACTGTTTTGTCGACTATCTTTATTTTTGCTACAGCTCGCACAGTTTTTATTTTTTTAAATAACAATTTGTAAACTTTTTCACAAAATTTCTTGAAATTAATTATCATCACAATTTATAATGGCAGACAATATGACTGTCTGCTGTGAAAATTTGAGGGTCCTGTTCTCTGTCAAATAAAGAGAACCTGAGACATAGACAACGAGCGGTTTGTTTTGGTTTTCAAAACAGCTGAAACCATCAAAAAGAAACATAGCAAAGTAACATTGCAAATTAACATTTGTCATGGAATAAACTTCTTCAAAATTGATATTTCTGGTTAAAATTTCTTTGCCACAAGTAAATTTCCACAACCTACACATCAACCCTCTCTGAAAGTCAAATAGACGTTTTTTGTGGCAAATTTGAGGCTGGATGGCTTCTCTTATGCAAATGTGTTGACCACTAGAACTAGAACTGACCCTTCCCTACACACCTGTTTGAGTAGGGTAAAAATAAAGAAAAAATTCAAAATGCCGGCAAACAAGCCTTGACCATTGATTTTAGTCAATTTGAGGGTGCTGATTCCGAATTTGAATGTTACCAAGTTTGAAAACCCTCAGTTTTTGCGTAATTTGCGACTTTTTGCGTTTGCGTTAGGCAAAATCGTAAGCCCTGAAAATTCATGATTTTTGAGGGGTCTTCAAAATCAAAAAAGACCTATATCACGTGATAGAGCTCTTCAAACTGAGAAAAAAATGTATTATATCAAAGTCTCAACTTATCTAGATCAAAAGTTATAGACAATTTTGTGGTGAAAAATTGATTGAAAACAGGGAATTTCCCCACAATTTTCCCTAATTAATTCTTTCAGCTCAAATTGTCAATACTTATCATGTGTAATGATTGGACAATTAACATGTACTCTTTATCAGATTTTTAAAAGTCAGAAAATTTAAAATCACTTCAAAAAACTTTCTTGGAGATAAACACAAAAGGCCCTTGATGTTTCATTGTACCATATTAAAGTACTATCTGGAAGTATATTGAAATTACTAAAACAATATTACATTTCAACTTTTTTTTGTCTCTATATTCCGACACTCTTAGTGATCAACGGATGAAACTAACTGGCATTTAGAGTTGCATCCTGTGTCAGTTGAATTTAGACAGCCGAGGCTTGGAGTTTCATTGAGGAAAACTGAAAAATAAAATAATTTTTGTTTTAATAGGGCACAGAAATGGTGATGGCACAATACACAAATACTCAATATGTTGCCCATGAGTTTGTGAGACAATATTACACTATTTTGCATAAAGATCCAACTCAACTGCATAGGTAATTTACCTTAAGCACTTTTTAAAAATAATACATAATTGTTCAGGGGGAGTCAGTGTACCAGAAGGTGGCATGTATCCTGGGGTGGGTGGGTGTTTGAGAAAAAAAATTGTCATGTACTACCTGTGTACCTGTGTATTATAATTGGGGTGTTGGGTACAAAATCGAATTTGATTTTTACTACCTGTGTACCAAAATAGGGGTGTTAGGTCCAAATTCATTCTTCCAAACGTCTTGGAATGAATTGAAATCCTACTAGATCCCACTGAAATGAAGGTTTATCAAGTCAATGTAAACATTCGAACATTTGAATTCAAACATTCAACATTGGTGCCAACTCTCACGCATTGGGTGTGAAACTCATGCATTTTCACATGGTCTTGTGTAATTTTTGTTTTGTAAAGTTTGATTTCTCACGCATTTTGGATTTTTGAGAAAATTTTTTCCTGTTTTTCCGATTTTTGGAAAAAAGTTTTCCCAATTTCCCAATTTCCTGATTTTCCGAAAAAAAGTTTTCCCGATTTTCCGATTCTTTCTTTTCCCGATTTTTCTAGGTGGTGCCCGGTAGTAAATGGGGGGTATGGGGTGGTTTTGGTTTTTTTCCAGGTACTACCCGGTAGTAAATAGGAGGTATGGGGTGGTTTTGGGATTTTTCCATGTATTATGGTGTACTTCAGCAGGGCTGCAAATAAGCGCGGTCATCGGTCAATGTCCGACTGAAAAAGATATTTGACCGACTGAAAATCTTTTTGACCGACTGAAAAGCTTTCAGGGTGTTTCTAAGTTAACTTTTATCGACTTGCTTTCTTCGTTACTTTCTTTGTTTTTAAGATCACTTTTATCAACCCGCTTTCTTTGTAACTCTTTTAAGGGTGTTTCTAAATTACTTTTGTCAACTTGCTTTCTTCGTAACCTTCTTTGTTTCTAAGATCACTTTTATCAATTTGCTTTCTTTGTAACTTTCAAGGGTGTTTCAAAGTTAACTTTTATCGACTCGCTTTCTTCGTAACTTTCATTCAAGGGTGTTTCAAAGTTAAACTTTTATCGAATCAATTTCTCAGTTATATACAGTAACAAACTGTTTAAAGGTAACTTTTATTTTTCCTACTCGCTTTCTCCGTAACGTTAAAAAAATCTACACTGAATGACCGACAGGATTTTGAGTTTGACCGACAGGATTTCATTTCTGTCGGACATGATGTCCGATTGACTAAAAATATTTATTTGCAGCCTTGCTTCAGGGGTGGGTGGGTGTCAAGTTTTGAAAAATACCTTGTAGTACACATACATGCCACCTTCTAGTACACTGACCCCCCCCCCTGACTTGTTCACCCTGTCCATAAAAATATACTTTATTTTGTTGAAGTTTTTCTCATTATTCCTTCAAATTACTAAGTAAAGTAAATAAATATTTTACTCTTGAACATGATTGTTTGAGCATTCCTTGAGTAAGTTAATTGCTTGCATCTTTACTGAATTTGTTTATGTTATCTTAGGTTTTATACCAAGGAATCTAGGCTCACTCACGGTGTTTCCCCTAATGCTAAATCGGACGAACAACCTGTTTGCGGTCAAGAGGTAAATATCTATCAATTTAATGAAGAAGATAAAAAAAAACAACTAAATAGTCAAAACAAGATTTTAATTTTGCGCCAATTCAGCTTTTCGCACATGTTTTTGTTGTTTACTCTGCAAACCATCTATTTTCAAATTTAATGAAGAATCATAAAGTTCCTTGAATTTTTATATTTATTTTGAGTCTTTATATTTTATCAAAACTTTTTGCTATTCCAAACACAACAATGTTGAGTAGTCAAATTTTTTTTGCAGGCTTTGCTTCCTCACTTTAACCTTTTAAAAAACCAATTGCAGGTCTACATTAGCAAAATAACTTAATTAATTGTAGGTTTTTACAGTCTTGTTGATTAATTTTATTTTGTCTCAAAGTAAACCCATTAGCCTTACCTTTATCCTTCAGGCTATTTATGAGAAGATTTCTCAGCTGAACTTCAAAAATTGTTTTACCAAAATCCGATCAGTTGACAGCCACCCAACCTTGGCTGGTGGTGTGGTTATCCAAGTCAATGGTGAATTGGCAAATTCAGGAATGCAATACAGGAAATTCATGCAAACTTTTGTTTTAGCCCAGCAGGTATAGCCAAACTTTTTCAAAATAATTTATCTGCCATTATCTTGTACTTCTAATATCAATACATGAAAAATGCCTACATTTATTATTGGGAGCTCCATGCATCTTCTTACAATCTCAATAACTTGCTCAAAGTTTTCTCACAGTTTAATTTTTCGACCATCAGCAAAATTCCATCCTTTGTAACGATTCAAGTCTGTTTTAACTCAACCAATTATACTAAAAAAGAACCATTGCTCAATAATGTTTTTGGCTTAATTCCTCTTTTATTCAAGGAACCCAAGAAATACCATGTTGTGAATGATATTTTTCGTTATCAAGATGAAACTTTTGAGGATACAGAAAATGATGAAACTATTGATGGAACTGTTGGTAAGTGTTCTCAATTTCAGTTAAACCAGTTTCAGAGGATGTCTGTCTCTGATTTGGTGTGCCAGGCTGGATCTCAAAATGATCAAAATTTGGCTGACACGTTTAATCATGTGGTGAATCCCTGGTGGTACTTAGAAATCTTGAAAGGAGTTAAATAGTCTATTAGCTTTGACTGAGCTGAAGAAAGGTACATTCGTCATCATAGTAGATGAGTCCATTTTATTTTATCTATTTTTAAGAATCTGAAAATGGATACCAAACTTACGATGGGGTTCAATCAAATGATTTGAATGATGTTCCAATTGACCAAGAAGTCCCCTTGATCACCAACAACAAACCTTTGATTGACGAGCCTACTGATGATTATGCTTACTCTGGATACCTTCAAAACGAGTATGTCCTTGTTTCGATTGTCCCAAAATTTCATGCTATCAAAGATTCCCATTTCAGAGTTTTATCTTCACCCTGCATTTATTGTAAAAAATGGTAGCAGCTTTCTTTGTCAATCTTTCAATCAATGTTCACGTTTGGATTATATTTGAAAGTAAAAACTCTGATCTTGAGTTATTTTACTTCAAATCGAGAATAATTTTTCTCGTTTCTTTTCAATGATAAATTGTAAACATTGGTTGTCTACTTTTGATTTTTGTAGCCAAGAACAAGAGCCAAAAATGAATGGTGACATTGCAAGCGAGGAGCCAGAAGAAGTTCAAAATGATGAGTCTGAGGTAGAGTTGATGAGAGGTTTTCAAAATTAGGTTGATTGATTGGTTTCAACCATCTACATTGACTTTTTTTTTTGGTTGCTTTACAGCTTTCATGATAGAGCACCCTTTGTTTACTTTGTACATTACAGTTTGCAAATCAACATATTGTCATATATTGTTGACCAATATATTATTTCCAGTGAACCAAAGTGAATTGGTTGCATTTTCAATAAAAGTATCAGATTGAACTAGGTACAAAGCTGAATTGAGAGATGAATTGACATCTGTAGATTTTGTTTCATTTCATAGGCTCAATATGTTGAAGAAGAACCTGAACTGCCTGTTGAAGAGCCTGCTGATGTTGAAGTCCCAGTTGAACCTGTCCCAGAACCGTCCATTACTGAAACTGCTGAACCAACCCAAGAAGAAATAAAACCCATTGTGAATGAACCCGAAGAACAAGTACAACCTACTGAACCTGAAGGACCACCTAAACCAGGTTTGTGGGCATAACTTAAACAAATATCGCAGCGTGTCAGCACTCTCACGCTTTAAATACTTAAAGCCTTAGATTTTATCACTTTTAAGATATTAATTTTGTCAAAGAAATATGTATGTATTGATTTGGTTGAATAGATGTTCACATATTTCTCCCTGTTAACAATTTTTTCTATTCATAGTTACTTGGGCTGCACTTGCGAAGAAGAACACGGCTTCATCTGTTGTTGTGGCACCTGTCGCTACTCCTCAACCAAAGCCTGCTCCCAAAAAGGTTTTTTTCTTAAAATTGACTTGTTAATTTCATACGTTAACACTTGATTTGAATGGAAAAATTGATGTTTAGGTTCTTGCTTTGATCTTCAACCAAATTTTTTGATTTGTTATTTGTTTTTCCAAAAATATAAAATTTTTCACTAATACCTTTATGTTGATTAGTCATGCTGCGGTTTCGACTTCAATTCTGACCTTCCTGTTTGTTTTTTTAATTTTTTTTTGTTTTCAGTCCTCTCCAGCCCCTCAGAAAGCCCCACCTAAGAAACGTGAAGAACCACAACCCAAAAAAGAACAAAGTGAGGAACCAAGACGGCGAAACATTGCCCCAGATAACCATCAAATTTTCATCGGAAACTTACCGACCAGTATTACGGAAAAGGACGTTCGCGACCACTTTGGAGGTACCCAATTATACTTTACATCCATAAGTATTATTCTATTTAGTTATTGAAAATCTTTAGAGAATGAGAGTCTATTTATGTTGTTCTCGCTGGAACTGATATGCACAAAAATGGCTCATGATAAATCGATATCAAATTATAATCTTTTTGTCTTTTAGAATTCGGGAACATCATTGAGATTCGACTTAATGCTAAGGTAACATCGTTTAATTGATTTTTTCTATTGTATTATAGTCACTATTTTCGTTTTGTATTTTGAAGTATTTTAAATACCAGGAGTTTTAATAATCAATCTTTTAATATTATTTCTAGAATTTTGGATTTATTGCTTTTGACGGACCCGATGCACCTTCGAAGATCTTAACTAAGGCAAAGGTCAAAATGGAGGTAACAAAGTGACTTAAAGAGTATCACTTATGAGTAAAATTTCATTTTTACCCCCTTGTGGGGTTAGGATGGAAGTACTAACCTGGTCACCTAATGCTTATTGTATAGCCTTTAGACTGGTCCCTTCCCCCGCTAAGGATTATTGGTTGAGTGGTCCTAGGTATCTGCGCCACAAGCGAGCGAAGTTCGCAGATAAGGGTAGGCAGGTGGTCGCAGACTCCTTGAAATCAGTTAAAAGACCATTCTACAGTCTTAGGTAACTTATATTCACGTCGATTGCTCAGCAAAAATACAACGCTAATTTCCTGTCGTTTCAGAGTATCGTGATACATGGAAACACTATTAACATTGAGGTGAAGCGTAGTGGCGGGGCTGGGCGTGAAAGAACTAATGAACGAGGTGGAGGCGGTGGTTTCCGTCGCGACCGTGGAAGTGACAAGGAAAGGCGTGGCGGTGGAGACAGAGGCGGGGATCGATCGGATTTTAATAAAAACAAAAATAACGGACAATTTAACAACAACAGATCTAGCGGCGGAGGTGGTAAGAACTCTTCTTTTGGTAGCGGACAAAAATCTCGAAATAATGATGGCGGAAAATTTAACGATGACAACAAAGGACAAAGGGAACAAAAACGCGGAGAATTTAATAAACAAAATCGACGATAGGAAATTTTTGGTTGTAAAGAAATTTTGGATAGAGAAGGTTTATTGGAAAAATTGAGCTTCAGTTTTCTACAGGACCAGCGAAAGGATAGAAAGATATTAGTGCCAATATTGGAATAAGTTCTTTATTGTCAAATTGCGTTTCTGTTTGTAATATTTTTAGCCTCCTCAGGATTTTTTTTTCGAATATTTTTATCAGAACCGGTCATCTATAACTTATCAAGATATTGTAATTTTTAAGTTTTTATTTTTTGTTTTCGTTTGAGCTGTCTCGTTAGGTTTTTTACAAAGCAATTTCTTTTTCAAAATGATAACCAATGATATTGATGGCTTTTTATGGTAGAATTCTTCCCTTTAACTAGTTGACTTTCTATATTCTTCCAAAAGGTTGCTTACCAAATCTTCAAAGGTTTTCTGAGAGAACAAAGTTTGACATTTTGATTGGAAGAAACGATATTGAATATTTTTTTTCATTTCTTACAATTAATTATTTTTTATTTTGTGTTCTCAAAAATAAGGGGAGATATATTACACCGGGAATTTTTTTCAAAATAAATGAATAAATTGAAAATATCAGCTGAAATGTTTGACTTTTTTTAGATGTTTCTCAGTGACTACTTCAGACTTATTTTCAGAAATTTATCGTTTCGCCTGAAAAAAATCTTGGTTAATTCATGTTAAACTTTTGATCAGGTTGATTAAATGCAAAACTACCAAAAAGATATAATGTCTGATTCTTTAAAGATATGTACGATGATTAATTGAACATTCTTTTCTTTTAGAAAAATAGAAAAACAAATAAAAATAATTCTTTCGTGACTATGGCAACACGGGGAGCATCTTTAAAGATGGTTAAAGAAATACATGCAGCGTTTGATCCGTATGGAGCTAAAGGCGTCACTATCGTCAGGTAATCTTCCGTTTATTTCCTGTTGGTTTACATTGGTGAGCCAAGCACTTTAGCGGGGTTTAATGAAGCACTTCTTGTTATTGAGGTTAAATATATATTTTCAATCGTATAGAGTTCTTTTAATATGAATAAATTGGTGCTGGGAAAATGTTACTAAAACAAATTTCCGCTGTTATGTCCAAGGTTTGGAGAATTGTGGATGTGTGCTGCCCGATTTTTGAAAATCTGAAATTTCTGGGTCAAAAGTCAAGGTAAACAGCCGAAAACATTAGTACTTTCGATTCTCTACGTCACAAGCTACGTCAAGGTTAATAGGTTAATTGAGACAAGTTCAAGTTCAATATAATCAACATTTGTAATTAAATTAGGTTTCAAATTAGAGAGAGTGAGGCAATTTTACTGTAATACTTCGTCTTGAGAGAGGGAGAAGGTTGGGAAATCTTTCGTTTGAGATTTCTACGTCATTTAAAAAGTTGCATTTAGTAAAGATAACGACAAAAAAGGAAGAGGGAGGGTAATGGATGTACTCTGGACAGCAAAAGAGGAAAGGAAAGGGGAAGGGAATATTTCTGCAGGGTACAGAAAAAGAGCCTGGTAAGACCAAGTATCGGTAGAACCTCCATGTCGAGGCCCTACCTGCCTTACCTTTACAAAATATAATTTTCATCAAAACAGAGAAAATCTGAAAAGGGGTTTTGGATAAATTGGTCGAAATGATTTGAAAACATTGATTCAGCTTTTAAGAAGTTCAACTCAAAGAAGGAAAACGTTGATATTGTTAAAACAGTCTAACACAGAGAATATATATTCAAAACAAAACTTGGCTTAATGGGTGGTGTAAAGGGATTTCCGAGCCCTCCATCTGAACTTACTAAATTTCATGATCAGATAGATTACGTATTAAAACAAAAGGGAGACGAGTGCAGAATGAACTTTGACACCAAGTTGGTCCCCTAAAAAAATAATCTTTAACATAACCAGCTCCTAAAGATACAAACAAAAATGTTACACTTACATTGTGAAAATAAATCGATGAAGGTTGAAATAACTTCACTTGTCTACTTGTCTAATTACAAAGAAAATTTGACCCCTATATCTAGGTCCTTACTCCTAAAATAAATTTTAATTGCCTGATTACATAATATGGGTTGGGGTTAATGGCGTTAGCCTTAGCATTTCAAAATAAAAAAGTCGTAAAATAAAACATAGGGAAGGCTTATAACAGGAAGGTAATTAAATATGGGGTTTGAAAGTAGTTAAAGGTGTCAAACAAAAGCCAAATAGCCTTCTGAGGAGCAAATATACTTTGATATTGACTTCAATCATGCGAAAATGGGGAAATGGGGAGGAGAATAAATGGCTTCCTGAGATTATGTAACCTCGGGTGTCTGCACGAATCCAAGGGTTAATTTGGTGGTGGGTTCAGAATTTCATTGAAACACGGCAGTACCTATAGCGGGCTTTTAATTTTTACAGGCCTTAGTGGGATTAAAATAAAAAAATCACCTTTGGAGACAGCACATACTTGTACGCTTACTTATATCCGTAGCATATTACTTACACGCTTGCATTAAATGACATTTAATAGTAGTTCAAACGGAAAGATTTATTATAATCAATACAAGGACTGTCAATCATACATACGCCATTCAGCGAGGGTTCTTATTTACCAGACTTGAGCATTTCATTAACGGTTCCTTTCTCTGACTTTCTTCGTCTTCTGAAAAACATAAGCACCCCAACCATTAAACCAACACAAGCCATTACCAACAACACTATTAAGATGATGTAACCAATACCCAGTCCTGGTAATCCGTCTCCATCTTCATCAAGGGTCAACTGGCATCTGGGACCTGTAAAACCTCCATTGCATTCACACGTGTATTTCATTGATTTGTTACCATTCCTCTGACACGTTCCATTATTCTGACAGGGGTTACCAAAATGGCATTCATCTTTCATTTCACAGTTCTCTCCATGATATCCTGAAGAACAATTACATTTGAAAGTGTTTTCAACCTTCAGGCACGTTCCATTTTGTTTACATGGGTTTTCAGAACACGCATTTTCAAATTGGCAGAATTCCCCATGGTACTTTTCTTCACAAGAACAACTGTAACTGAACTGATCGATAACTTGACATTCTCCATTGTTTTGACACTTGTTCACAGAGCACGAAGAACAATTTAGTTTATTTTCAGTGTGAAATACTTTCAGAGAAACACCATCGATATCGCAAGAACCTTTTATATTCTCAACATCTAGACCTTCTTTATGAAAACGGTTTAATGTATCATAGAGAACACAATTACATGCCAACGGGTTGAACCTTAAGTCTATCCAGTCGGGAATAGATACAAACCATTCTTTTCGTACTGACGTTATATTGTTCCTATTTAAGTACAAATCTTTCACGTTGAAAGCACCATCTTCAATATCAATGGATGACAATCCGTTGTATTGCAAATGTAGCTCTGAATGTGCGAACTCCTTGAACATAAACATACCAGTTGTGATCGAGTTTAGTTTGTTATAGCGGAGGTATATTTTGTTTAATTTTGGGATACCGCTAAATGCCCCATTTTCAATAGTCGTAATTTCATTGTTATCAAGATTTAGTACCGCGAGTGTTTTTAAATTATCCAGTGTTCCGTTTTTAAGAGTCTTTAATCTGTTACCCGTTAAATACAAGTCTACTAGATTAGGAAGGTTATGAAAAACGTTTGGTTCAAGATTTTCTATGCCATTCCTCTGAATGTATAGATATTTAATAGATTGATATCCTTCAAAGTCTTTTTGTTTAATAATACTGATGTTGTTGTCTCTAACAGTTAGTATAGTGATACTTGGAATAAAGAGTGATATGTTAGCAGGTAATTTGACCAATGAATTTTGTGCGAGAATGAGCCTTTCAAGTTTGGTAAAATTACTAAAGCTTTCAGCTTGGAAATTATTGATATGATTCTTGTCAAGGTGCAAGTTCCAAAGTTTCATTGGATTCATCTCTTTGACAATCTCTGCAAGTCTTTCATCGGTGATTTCCTCCTCATTGCAATAAACACTCCCAAAATCATCACACTCACATTCTTTTGGACATTTTGTTTCGCTTTTTACAAGACTTATAGCAAAACTCGCCAAGACTAGTATATAAATCATTTTCTTGTCCATAATGAATAGTTTACTTTTCTTTATTTGTCTCTAGAAATATTAAAAATTACAATTCTCAAGGTTCCTTACCAACTACAGCCCGAAGATACGAACCCGTTTTCCTTAAGATGTAAAACCTACCCAAGATCTTTTCTGTTCTCCCCAAGAAAATATCATACTATTAAACCTGTGATCCCGCCAAAAATCTGTTGATTGTTCTGGTGAATCTACCTCGGAAATTTAAGGTACAAATTATCAAAATCCTTTCAGGATGAAAATTGAAACTTTAGACACGATTTATCCCTGCAACATTTAAAATTTTCAAGCTAAAGGAAAAGAACATAAATAAAGCCTGTCAACTAGAACACTGGAAAGAACTTAAACAGACCCATAAAGGATCTTATTTTTTTATTAAAATATTTTTACAGACAGAACTCGTATAAAACAGAAAACCTTAGTTAGACTTCCTTAAGAATCTTATTTTGGTGAGAAATAATTTAGAACAGAATTCTGCTGCCTCGTCAAAATTTACTTTTTTGTGATTTTCTGAAAAATGACCCTTAATTTCTCTCTAAAACACTCAAAGCCAATCTGACCTATCATGCGCCAAAATAAAAGTTAGCTTTGAGCTCGACCAAAATTTGGTTTGAGAAGGTCGTCAATCGTCAATGTCTTTTTTTTATTAGAATCACTCAGTATTGTTCTAAACAATAGGCCTATTGTCTTCAGCCCTAAATATCAGCCTGTTATTTAGATAGGATTTATTCTTATTAAATAACAAACGTGTATATGGCGGTTTAACTGAGCATTAGAAAGTATCTTTCAAGTAATAACTGCTCTTAATGCTTTAATTCTGTTTGTCTTAGAGTACAAACACTTCAGACGAACAAACATTTCAGACCATTGCGAGTAAATAGAATGATTAGCCAAATCTCTAAGCTAATTCAATTCAACCTCGAGTCACAAACTTAATCAACACAGTCGATCTAGTATCTGATACTTACGTGTAGTCTTTAGCATTTGCAGCCTAGTCTATTTTCTAAGGTCATTTATTTTCAATCACTTGCTATATATTTGGACTCACTCTTCTTGTGTTTTCTAGCCCACCAGCGATTCTAGCGTTCCCTTTTGATATATTTATTTTATGTTAATATTTATTTTATTTTATCTAAAACATTGTTCTAGCATTTTATATTCCTAAATGAGACCGAACCTATATTCTATTTTACCGCAGCCATTCCACAATTTTGCCATCACAATATCTACAAATTTAACCGAATGGGTTTAGTTTTGATGTTAATTCGATGTTGCGCTATTACGTCTAGTCTATTCTAAATTCGAATTTTCTTCTCAGTTTGATCTCCTATGAATATATTAAAATATTATCATATAAGTAGTTTTTCTCCCTAATATTTAATATTTACTATTTCATTGCATAACTAGGACTTTGACAACCTACACAATTCGACCTATGTGTTTTTTTATCTATATCATCTTATCCGACGAACCTATTTTTCAGCGTCTTCTATATTAGGTTGCCCATTGATTTACTATTTCTATACTATGTAGCCGACCAGCCCACTAAGCTTCCATTAATGATTTAGCTGTCCACTTCGTATCAGTTTGAATCGTAGAATTTTATATACATTTATACATAACATACACATAAAATATTTCAACTTCTTGTAAGAAGAACCAATATACTTTTGGAGATCAAGAAGTTAATGATGAAAAAAAAAAAAAAAAAAAAATGATTTCTTTTCGCATTTTTACACTCCTCTTTCAATTTTGTCTAACGAAAACATTCGAGTGAGTGAGGTATGAGAAGAAATATACAGCGTCTGTCCAGCTTCATTTGAATAAAGGTTAAAAGTTTTGTTTTTGAAAAAGAGTGATATCGTCTGCTTACTCATCAATTTTAATTTACAAGCTTTTTGGACCTACCCCGGTGGGGTGGAGGTCCTATAAATTCACCTCTGTCCGTTCGTCCGTCCGTCCGTTCGTTACCAGCTTTTCTCGAGATTGAATCATAGGAATCATTTGATTTTTGGTACAAAGGTGCAAAATGGTGGTGGCCAAAATGTGACGGAGCCCGATTTTCGAAAAAAAAAATTTTGGGCAAATTTGGCCCAAAAAACGGCTAAAAAACGGGTTTTTTGGACTTTGTGAAAAATTGGATCATTAATTTTTTCTGATTTTTTGCATGAAAGTAGGGTACCATCATAGGTAAAAGATGGCCCAGGGAGATTTTTGCAAAAAAAATTTTTTGGCTCAAAAAATGCATGTTTATCTATAAGAATCACTATTAATAAGCATACATTAATGTTCTGAGTCAAATTACTCAATTTTTTTATGAGATAGATGTTTTTTTTGCCCACGACGGCTTACTTTTGAAGCATATGTGTGTTTAGACTTGAAATTTTGGTTGCTTGGCGTGTTTTTATAGAAAAACTGGCCAAATTCGATATTTTTTTATAAGCACATTATCAATTACTTAGGTATTAGCTTTTCTCGAGATTGGCTCTTTCATTCTTTATGGTTTTTTGCACAAAGATGCATAACTATAAACCCTCGAAAGTGACGGAGCCCGATTTTCGAAAAAAAAATGTTTTTGGGCAAATTTGGGCCAAAAAACGGCTAAAAAAAGGGTTTTTTGAACTTTTTGAAATATTGGATCGTTGTTTTTATCTGATTTTTTGCATGAAAGTAGGTAAAAGATAGGTCAAGCAAATTTTTGTAAAAAAACTTTTCAGCTCAAAAAACGCATCTTTATCTATAAGAATCACTATTAATAAGCAAACATCAATGTTCTTAGCCAAATTACTCAATTTTTTGATGAGATAGATGTCTTTTTATGCTCACGAAGTCTTGAATATGAAAGAATATTTCAAGAGCATGAAATTTTGGTTTCTAAATGTTTTTTTTTATAAGAAACAAACGACTAATTTTAAAAAATCGTCACTATTTGTGTTCTGAATGATTGTTTAACGTTCATGCTCACGTAGATATCAATTATATATGTGTTAAGTGCATAACCAGGTAGGTCCATAAAAGTATCACTTGTTTATATTGAATTGATACGGATGTGGAGCAAGATTGCGGTCAGAAAGAGGAAAAAACACTTTTTTGCTTACATTAGCACAATATAACAATATTTAGAAACTGTCCTGATATGAAAAATGCGTCTGATATGAAACGGGAACACTTATGTAAATATAAAACCTTCAATGACTTTCAAGTACAAACCTTTTCCTTTCACTGACAAATGTCCTTAAAATAAAGTTCTTGTAAAAGACTTTCATATAGATTAATCCTTTAAGTGCTAATGTCGAGTATATTGAACATGGACTATGCCAATTTTGAGTTAAAAAGAAGAGGCTCTAAGCTATCCAACGAGCTTCTAATTCCTTCTATATCCGGAGATATAAGCCTCTTGAACTAGCAATTTTCTTTAAAAAATTAGAAAAAAGGGCCGTGGCACTTAAAGGGTTAAATCGGATGGACTTTTGGGGGTAGTACATGATAATAACGATATCTAGTACCGTGTTTGTAAACATAGACTTAAAATAGTATGGCCACTAAATGCAAGATAAGTGTCTTTCTACCAAGCGCTAACGAAAAGTGATTGTACTAAAGCTTATCAGTAAAATCAAAAAGTGGTGCAAATGGCGAAAACGAGTTTGCTCCCCTTCCCCAGTTCAACTTATTAAGTTCGTCAAGTTAATATGAAAATAACGTAACAATAGATTCATTTCTTCATACCAAATAATTTTTTTGGGATGTAAACATTATTTATATCCTTTAGCCTGGCTGTAATAGATCTTATCGGAGTTTTTGATTTTTCTAAAAAAGCGTTGCATTGTGGGATTGTTTCGGGAGTATTACAACAGGATTCCCTCGAGGAATTCCTAAGAGATTTCTATTGTAATACTCTCAAAACAATCCCAGAATGCATGGCTTTTCTAGAAAAATCAAAAACTCCGATAAGATCTATTATTATTAAATCAAAATTAATTCATCTTTTTCAAATGATTTTAAGCGAACCTTGAAGTTTACGGCTATTAATGAAAAGGAAAATATGTGTCATTCCCTTAATCCTACCGTGATAGCCATTTAATTCCCCACCAATACTTTTGCATATGTCTGCCTAATGTTTGTCTTCTAAAGCCCATGATAATCCAAAGTCGGCCTTGTTGTGAAATTATGAAACATCACTTTCTTAACTGTTTGTAAAACCTCTGAAGTTTTCTCAAAGGATAATTTTGGGATTATTCATATACCCTACCATGTGTGTGCAAGAATTTATTATAGACACTGGATAAACACCGAGCTATATCTTCATTGATTTCTCATGTTCTAGCATTGTCCGCAGTAATGACATTATTGTTCACTCTCCTTCCTTCATTAAACGATTTTTCGTGACATTTTAACGCATTTTAATCATTTTTTTCTTCTTAACACAGTCATTTCAATTCCCAAATGAAAATTAAGTTTTCTTTAGAGAGGCGAACGCATCAAAATAATTGCTAATTATGTGTCGTTATGACGTTTCAAGTCGCAAGAAAGATACGAAAAACATCCATCCTATGTATAAAAAATCGAATGTTGACACCAGAAATTTTCAAACTTTAACCTCGGTAAAACCACTGATCCACCACGAGCCTTCAAAATATTTTAATATCACGGTGAAGCCAAGAGACTCAAGTCTAATATATATCAATCTTAGCTCTTCTTAGAAAGATGTTAGAAAGATATCGCCAACTTAAAATTCTGTGTCCAAAATTTGGAAATACTTATAGAATGACAAAAAAGACGGGGGTAATGTTGTTATAATATGGGCAAAATTGCCCCTTTTTTAAAGGCCGAGGTAAACGATTCCAACATTTCATCCAACATAGAAATTGAAATGTTGGACGAATGTTGGATGAATTTTGGAAAGGTGTTGGATCTCCTTAAAATCGTTTCGTCGCAATGTCCAACATCATTTTCATCCAACATGGGTGTTCATTCATTCTTTTTTTAATTCATTATTTTCAAATAGAAATGGCGAGAATTTTTATACCCAGTGTAACCAGTGTAGTACCACTTACTGCTGTTCATGCGGACAAAAATTATAGTCTAACAATTGAACTCTTAAAATGCAGAGAAAATTCTGGCGAAAAATCGACTCCTATGGTACAATTTCTTGAAATTTATTTATATCTATTTCAAGGCAAAAATGGTCAAATTTTCTAAAATTTTGCAACAAAATAAACTATGTTCTCATTTTTTACACACTTACAGTGCATTTTGGGAAGCCTGAAAAATACCTCTACGTCACACCTCTACGATAGATCGCTTAATTTCAGTGCCCCTCCCCCTTGGTTTATTTTCCGAAAAAAAAACAACATTCGAGCTAGTAGCTTCTCTACCATCTTTTTAAATTTGTTACGAGATTTTTCGAATTTTTGACAAAAAAACATTCGATTCTATTTCTAATGACGTCATTCCCTTTCAAATGTTGGATATGAGCTGAGTAAACGAATCCAACATGATCCAACACGAAAAAAAGAAGTAAATGTTGGACAAAATGTTTGATGGCGATCAAACTCCCATCCAACATTTTTTTCCTTCTTCCAACATAATTTTTTCTTCCTTTCCGATTTTTGCATTCGAGTAAACGATTCCAACATTCCGTCCAACAGAGAGAAAATGGCATGTTGGATGGAATGTTGGAATCGTTTACCTCAGCCTTAACCTGAATGAAATTCGATCCGTTACTAGCAACCCTGCGGGGCCCAAGGCGCCCAGTATGCACCCGGCACAGTGACAAGCCGTTACTAGCAACCCTGACCTAAACAATCCCAAACAGCAAAACCCCCCGGAAAATTTAAAATGTCGGAATGAGCAATAGACAAGAGTTTTTTCCGTCATTTTAGGCCTTTTGTTTGATTTTTCTTGTCTGATGATGTTTTTGTCACACCAGATTTAATACATGTATCCGTTAAGTATTTTAGCCATTTCCAAATTTTTTGGGGATCAAAAGTACAAAAAGATAAAGATAGAGGACTTTTTAGAAATAAGATTATTAATCATTTTTTTAAATTAGAGAACTTCGAGCCGCCATGACAGTTGTCCTTTGCGGACAAGGCTAGATCCTTGATTGTTTTCTTAAACAAAAGAAAGACAATGCTTCGCTCTCCACCGTTTTAGACGTTGTTTATCCAGTGTCTATATTAAATTCATGGTGTGTAGCATTTAGCTGACCTTATGGATGTCCCACGCACTACTCCCAGCTAATAATAATATACGGTGGGTGGTATAAACGGGGGGGGTGTGCATAGCACTACTTCGTCACATATCCTTACTTCGTCTCCTATTGTTATTTTCTTTTCTACGTCATAATTTATGCTTAAAAATTAAACAGCTGAATATACATGGTTTCTACTAGATTATTGTTAATCATTTAAACATGACGTAACATATGCTATTATGCAAGCTAAGAAGTTGATTGACAGATATCTTTGAATAAAATATGGAAAATTGATTGACAGATATATTTTTCTAGAATACATAAAATAATTACCGTTAGGTGTGAAAATGATGAACATGTTTTGACATTATACATTTCTTTAACCATGAACATATAAACGACTGCACATATCTTTTATTATCTCTTTGAAGCGAGCTTCGTTGCCGCCTGTATTTCAAAATTGGTATGAAAAATCCGACAATATTCCGTCATAATTTTATTTCTTAGAATTATTTAGGTAAAAGGATTTGATAGAGCTTGAAAATTACTCCTAATGCACAAAAATTTATTTTCGAATTCTTTCACAAGTTTGTAATATATTTGAACAACATTTTCAACTCTGAAATGCAGAATTTCAACTGCATGTATACTTTTGAATCTCTTTTGTTACTCCAATAATTTTTTTTTGACTTGAAAAAAAATAGCTTGCCAACGTTGAGAGCCTGTACCATAAGAATATCGAAATTAGAATGTGACACTTTCTAAAATTATTAGACACTTTTAAGTCAAAATTTAGAAATAAAGAACAACATAGACTTTTGTCGAAGTTATGACGTTGTTAGCAAGGTATTCCCAAGTGGCATATCACCAAAATCTATTGTTTTATTTTATGCTATTAACGAGGTGGCAACGAAGCTAGCAGCCCTTTCTAAAAAAAGACAAAGGAGATGGATGTCCAGTCGTTTATATTTTCATGCTTTAACTGACCAATCAAATCACTACTATTCATGTAACATTTTGAAGAGTGAATGCACGATGAACAATCGTGATTGAAATTCTAAAGAAATCTCGAAGAAACCATAATACGCATGCGCGCAGGTGCTCTACACATAATCACATGACTTGAAAATTAGATTTTGCAGATCAGACAAAAAAATTCATCCTTACTTGGTCACCATTCATTGCATAAGAGTTCTTTTAAACTTTCAGAAAAATTTATATTCCCACTACACGGTCACGTGATTTAAAAGCTAGATTTTACAGATTAGTCAAAATATTTATCCTTACTTGGTCACAATTCATTGCGTAAGATTTCTTTAAAACTTTCACAGAATTTATATTCCCACTACACGGTCACGTGATTTAAAAGTTAGATTTTGAAGATTAGTCAAAAAAATTTTCATTACATGGTCACATGACTTGAAAATTAGATTTTGCAGATCAGTCAAAAAAATTTCTCCTTACTTGGTCACATGACTTGAAAGTTAAATTTCACAGATTATGCAAAAGAATTTATCCTTACTTGGTCACGATGCATTGCGTAAGAGTTCTTCAATAATTTCACGAAAATTTATATTCTCACTACACGGTCACGTGATTAAAAAGTTAGATTTTAAAGATCAGTCAAAAAAATTTCTCCTTACTTGGTCACATGACTTGAAAGTTAAATTTCACAGATTATGCAAAAGAATTTATCCTTACTTGGTCACGATGCATTGCGTAAGAGTTCTTCAATAATTTCACGAAAATTTATATTCTCACTACACGGTCACGTGATTAAAAAGTTAGATTTTAAAGATTAGTCGAAAAGATTTATCCTTACTTGGTCACATGACTTGAAAGTTAGATTTTAAAAATTAGTCAAAAAAATTTTCATGACATGGTCACATGACTTGAAAGTTAGATTTCGAAGATCAGGAGAAAAAATTATCGTTACTTGGTCACAATGCATTGCGTAAGAGTTCTTTGAAAATTTCGCAAAAAATTATATTCCCACTACACGGTCACGTGATTTAAAAGTTAGATTTTACAGATTAGTCAAAAAAATTTTCATTACATGGTCACATGACTTGAAAGTTACATTTTGTAGATCAGTCAAAAAGATTTATCCTTACTTAGTCACATGACTTGAAAGTTAGATTTTGCAGACCAGGCAAGAAAATTTATCCTTACTTGGTCACATGACTTGAAAGTTAGATTTTGCAGATCAGTCAAAAAAATTTATCCTTACTTGGTCACATGACTTGAAAGTTAGAGTTTGCAGATCAGTCAAAGAAATTTATCCTTACTTGGTCACATGACTTGAAAGCTAGATTTTAAAGGTTAGTCAAAAAAAATTATCCTTACTTGGTCACATAACTTGAAAGTTAGAATTTACAGATCAGTCAAAAAAATTTAACCTTACTTGGTCACATGACTTGAAAAGTAGATTTTAAAGGTTAGTCAAAAAGATTTATCCTTACTTAGTCACATGACTTGAAAGTTAGATTTTGCAAACCAGGCAAGAAAATTTATCCTTACTTGGTCACATGACTTGAAAGTTAGATTTTGCAGATCAGTCAAAAAAATTTATCCTTACTTGGTCACATGACTTGAAAGTTAGAGTTTGCAGATCAGTCAAAGAAATTTATCCTTACTTGGTCACATGACTTGAAAGCTAGATTTTAAAGGTTAGTCAAAAAAAATTATCCTTACTTGGTCACATAACTTGAAAGTTAGAATTTACAGATCAGTCAAAAAAATTTAACCTTACTTGGTCACATGACTTGAAAAGTAGATTTTAAGGTTAGTCAAAAAGATTTATCCTTACTTAGTCACATGACTTGAAAGTTAGATTTTGCAAACCAGGCAAGAAAATTTATCCTTACTTGGTCACATGACTTGAAAGTTAGATTTTGCAGATCAGTCAAAAAATTTATCCTTACTTGGTCACATGACTTGAAAGTTAGAGTTTGCAGATCAGTCAAAGAAATTTATCCTTACTTGGTCACATGACTTGAAAGCTAGATTTTAAAGGTTAGTCAAAAAAATTATCCTTACTTGGTCACATAACTTGAAAGTTAGAATTTACAGATCAGTCAAAAAATTTAACCTTACTTGGTCACATGACTTGAAAAGTAGATTTTGCAGATCAGTCCTGATCAGTCAAAAAAATTTATCCTTATTTGGTCACATGACTTGAAAGTTAGAGTTTGCAGATCAGTCAAAGAAATTTATCCTTACTTGGTCACATGACTTGAAAGCTAGATTTTAAAGGTTAGTCAAAAAAATTTATCCTTACTTGGTCACATAACTTGAAAGTTAGAATTTACAGATCAGTCAAAAAAATTTAACCTTACTTGGTCACATGACTTGAAAAGTAGATTTTAAAGGTTAGTCAAAAAGATTTATCCTTACTTGGTCACATAACTTGAAAGTTAGAATTTACAGATCAGCCAAAAAAAATTATCCTTACTTGGTCACTTGACTTGAAAGTTAGATTTTGCAGATCAGTCCTGATCAGTCAAAAAAATTTATCCTTATTTGGTCACATGACTTGAAAGTTAGAGTTTGCAGATCAGTCAAAAAAATTCATCCCTACTTGGTCACATGACTTGAAAAGTACATTTTGCAGATCAGTCCTGATCAGTCAAAAAAATTTATCCTTATTTGGTCACATGACTTGAAAGTTAGAGTTTGCAGATCAGTCAAAAAAATTCATCCTTACTCGGTCACATGACTTGAAAAGTAGATTTTGCAGATCAGTCCCTGATCAGTCAAAAAAATTTATCCTTATTTGGTCACATGACTTGAAAGTTAGAGTTTGCAGATCAGTCAAAGAAATTTATCCTTACTTGGTCACATGACTTGAAAGCTAGATTATAAAGGTTAGTCAAAAAAAATTATCCTTACTTGGTCACATAACTTGAAAGTTAGAATTTACAGATCAGTCAAAAAAATTTAACCTTACTTGGTCACATGACTTGAAAAGTAGATTTAAAGGTTAGTCAAAAAGATTTATCCTTACTTGGTCACATAACTTGAAAGTTAGAATTTACAGATCAGCCAAAAAAAAATTATCCTTACTTGGTCACTTGACTTGAAAGTTAGATTTTGCAGATCAGTCCTGATCAGTCAAAAAAATTTATCCTTATTTGGTCACATGACTTGAAAGTTAGAGTTTGCAGATCAGTCAAAAAAATTCATCCTTACTTGGTCACATGACTTGAAAAGTACATTTTGCAGATCAGTCCTGATCAGTCAAAAAAATTTATCCTTATTTGGTCACATGACTTGAAAGTTAGAGTTTGCAGATCAGTCAAAAAAATTCATCCTTACTCGGTCACATGACTTGAAAAGTAGATTTTGCAGATCAGTCCTGATCAGTCAAAAAAATTTATCCTTATTTGGTCACATGACTTGAAAGTTAGAGTTTGCAGATCAGTCAAAGAAATTTATCCTTACTTGGTCACATGACTTGAAAGCTAGATTATAAAGGTTAGTCAAAAAAAATTATCCTTACTTGGTCACATAACTTGAAAGTTAGAATTTACAGATCAGTCAAAAAAATTTAACCTTACTTGGTCACATGACTTGAAAAGTAGATTTTAAAGGTTAGTCAAAAAGATTTATCCTTACTTGGTCACATAACTTGAAAGTTAGAATTTACAGATCAGCCAAAAAAAAATTATCCTTACATGGTCACATGACTTGAAAATTAGATTTTGCAGATCAGTCAAAAAAATTTCTCCTTACTTGGTCACATGACTTGAAAGTTAAATTTCACAGATTATGCAAAAGAATTTATCCTTACTTGGTCACGATGCATTGCGTAAGAGTTCTTCAATAATTTCACGAAAATTTATATTCTCACTACACGGTCACGTGATTAAAAAGTTAGATTTTAAAGATCAGTCAAAAAAATTTCTCCTTACTTGGTCACATGACTTGAAAGTTAAATTTCACAGATTATGCAAAAGAATTTATCCTTACTTGGTCACGATGCATTGCGTAAGAGTTCTTCAATAATTTCACGAAAATTTATATTCTCACTACACGGTCACGTGATTAAAAAGTTAAATTTTAAAGATTAGTCGAAAATAGTCGAAAAGATTTATCCTTACTTGGTCACATGACTTGAAAGTTAGATTTTAAAAATTAGTCAAAATAATTTTCATCACATGGTCACATGACTTGAAAGTTAGATTTCGAAGATCAGGAGAAAAAATTATCGTTACTTGGTCACAATGCATTGCGTAAGAGTTCTTTGAAAATTTCGCAAAAAATTATATTCCCACTACACGGTCACGTGATTTAAAAGTTAGATTTTACAGATTAGTCAAAAAAATTTTCATTACATGGTCACATGACTTGAAAGTTACATTTTGTAGATCAGTCAAAAAGATTTATCCTTACTTAGTCACATGACTTGAAAGTTAGATTTTGCAGACCAGGCAAGAAAATTTATCCTTACTTGGTCACATGACTTGAAAGTTAGATTTTGCAGATCAGTCAAAAAAATTTATCCTTACTTGGTCACATGACTTGAAAGTTAGAGTTTGCAGATCAGTCAAAGAAATTTATCCTTACTTGGTCACATGACTTGAAAGCTAGATTTTAAAGGTTAGTCAAAAAAAATTATCCTTACTTGGTCACATAACTTGAAAGTTAGAATTTACAGATCAGTCAAAAAAATTTAACCTTACTTGGTCACATGACTTGAAAAGTAGATTTTGCAGATCAGTCCTGATCAGTCAAAAAAATTTATCCTTATTTGGTCACATGACTTGAAAGTTAGAGTTTGCAGATCAGTCAAAGAAATTTATCCTTACTTGGTCACATGACTTGAAAGCTAGATTTTAAAGGTTAGTCAAAAAGATTTATCCTTACTTGGTCACATAACTTGAAAGTTAGAATTTACAGATCAGTCAAAAAAATTTAACCTTACTTGGTCACATGACTTGAAAAGTAGATTTTGCAGATCAGTCCTGATCAGTCAAAAAAAATTATCCTTATTTGGTCACATGACTTGAAAGCTAGATTTTAAAGGTTAGTCAAAAAAATTTATCCTTACTTGGTCACATAACTTGAAAGTTAGAATTTACAGATCAGTCAAAAAAATTTAACCTTACTTGGTCACATGACTTGAAAAGTAGATTTTAAAGGTTAGTCAAAAAGATTTATCCTTACTTGGTCACATAACTTGAAAGTTAGAATTTACAGATCAGCCAAAAAAAAATTATCCTTACTTGGTCACTTGACTTGAAAATTAGATTTTGCAGATCAGTCCTGATCAGTCAAAAAAATTTATCCTTATTTGGTCACATGACTTGAAAGTTAGAGTTTGCAGATCAGTCAAAAAAATTCATCCTTACTTGGTCACATGACTTGAAAAGTACATTTTGCAGATCAGTCCTGATCAGTCAAAAAAATTTATCCTTATTTGGTCACATGACTTGAAAGTTAGAGTTTGCAGATCAGTCAAAAAAATTCATCCTTACTTGGTCACATGACTTGAAAAGTATATTTTGCAGATCAGTCCTGATCGGTCAAAAAAAATTATCCTTATTTGGTCACATGACTTGAAAGTTAGAGTTTGCAGATCAGTCAAAAAAATTCATCCTTACTTGGTCACATGATTTGAAAAGTAGATTTTGCAGATCAGTCCTGATCGGTCAAAAAAATTTATCCTTATTTGGTCACATGACTTGAAAGTTAGAGTTTGCAGATCAGTCAAAAAAATTCATCCTTACTCGGTCACATGACTTGAAAAGTAGATTTTGCAGATCAGTCCTGATCAGTCAAAAAAATTTATCCTTATTTGGTCACATGACTTGAAAGTTAGAGTTTGCAGATCAGTCAAAGAAATTTATCCTTACTTGGTCACATGACTTGAAAGCTAGATTATAAAGGTTAGTCAAAAAAAATTATCCTTACTTGGTCACATAACTTGAAAGTTAGAATTTACAGATCAGTCAAAAAATTTAACCTTACTTGGTCACATGACTTGAAAAGTAGATTTTGCAGATCAGTCCTGATCAGTCAAAAAAAATTATCCTTATTTGGTCACATGACTTGAAAGCTAGATTTTAAAGGTTAGTCAAAAAAATTTATCCTTACTTGGTCACATAACTTGAAAGTTAGAATTTACAGATCAGTCAAAAAAATTTAACCTTACTTGGTCACATGACTTGAAAAGTAGATTTTAAAGGTTAGTCAAAAAGATTTATCCTTACTTGGTCACATAACTTGAAAGTTAGAATTTACAGATCAGCCAAAAAAAATTATCCTTACTTGGTCACTTGACTTGAAAATTAGATTTTGCAGATCAGTCCTGATCAGTCAAAAAAATTTATCCTTATTTGGTCACATGACTTGAAAGTTAGAGTTTGCAGATCAGTCAAAAAAATTCATCCTTACTTGGTCACATGACTTGAAAAGTACATTTTGCAGATCAGTCCTGATCAGTCAAAAAAAATTTATCCTTATTTGGTCACATGACTTGAAAGTTAGAGTTTGCAGATCAGTCAAAAAAATTCATCCTTACTTGGTCACATGACTTGAAAGTATATTTTGCAGATCAGTCCTGATCGGTCAAAAAAAATTATCCTTATTTCGTCACATGACTTGAAAGTTAGAGTTTGCAGATCAGTCAAAAAAATTCATCCTTACTTGGTCACATGACTTGAAAAGTAGATTTTGCAGATCAGTCCTGATCAGTCAAAAAGATTTATCCTTACTTGGTCACATGACTTGAAAGTTAGATTTTGCAGATCAGTCAAAAAAATTTATCCTTACTTGGTCACATGACTTGAAAAGTAGATTTTGCAGTTCAGTCCTGATCGGTCAAAAAAATTTATCCTTATTTGGTCACATGACTTGAAAGTTAGAGTTTGCAGATCAGTCAAAAAAATTCATCCTTACTCGGTCACATGACTTGAAAAGTAGATTTTGCAGATCAGTCCTGATCAGTCAAAAAAATTTATCCTTATTTGGTCACATGACTTGAAAGTTAGAGTTTGCAGATCAGTCAAAAAAATTCATCCTTACTCGGTCACATGACTTGAAAAGTAGATTTTGCAGATCAGTCCTGATCAGTAAAAAAAATTTATCCTTATTTGGTCACATGACTTGAAAGTTAGAGTTTGCAGATCAGTCAAAGAAATTTATCCTTACTGGTCACATGACTTGAAAGCTAGATTATAAAGGTTAGTCAAAAAAAATTATCCTTACTTGGTCACATAACTTGAAAGTTAGAATTTACAGATCAGTCAAAAAAATTTAACCTTACTTGGTCACATGACTTGAAAAGTAGATTTTGCAGATCAGTCCTGATTAGTCAAAAAAATTTATCCTTATTTGGTCACATGACTTGAAAGCTAGATTTTAAAGGTTAGTCAAAAAATTTATCCTTACTTGGTCACATAACTTGAAAGTTAGAATTTACAGATCAGTCAAAAAATTTAACCTTACTTGGTCACATGACTTGAAAAGTAGATTTTAAAGGTTAGTCAAAAAGATTTATCCTTACTTGGTCACATAACTTGAAAGTTAGAATTTACAGATCAGCCAAAAAAAAATTATCCTTACTTGGTCACTTGACTTGAAAGTTAGATTTTGCAGATCAGCCCTGATCAGTCAAAAAAATTTATCCTTATTTGGTCACATGACTTGAAAGGTAGAGTTTGCAGATCAGTCAAAAAAATTCATCCTTACTTGGTCACATGACTTGTAAAGTACATTTTGCAGATCAGTCCTGATCAGTCAAAAAATTTATCCTTATTTGGTCACATGACTTGAAAGTTAGAGTTTGCAGATCAGTCAAAAAAATTCATCCTTACTTGGTCACATGACTTGAAAAGTAGATTTTGCAGATCAGTCCTGATCAGTCAAAAAAATTTATCCTTATTTGGTCACATGACTTGAAAGTTAGAGTTTGCAGATCAGTCAAAGAAATTTATCCTTACTTGGTCACATGACTTGAAAGCTAGATTATAAAGGTTAGTCAAAAAAAATTATCCTTACTTGGTCACATAACTTGAAAGTTAGAATTTACAGATCAGTCAAAAAAATTTAACCTTACTTGGTCACATGACTTGAAAAGTAGATTTTGCAGATCAGTCCTGATCAGTCAAAAAAATTATCCTTATTTGGTCACATGACTTGAAAGCTAGATTTTAAAGGTTAGTCAAAAAAATTTATCCTTACTTGGTCACATAACTTGAAAGTTAGAATTTACAGATCAGTCAAAAAAATTTAACCTTACTTGGTCACATGACTTGAAAAGTAGATTTTAAAGGTTAGTCAAAAAGATTTATCCTTACTTGGTCACATAACTTGAAAGTTAGAATTTACAGATCAGCCAAAAAAAAATTATCCTTACTTGGTCACTTGACTTGAAAATTAGATTTTGCAGATCAGTCCTGATCAGTCAAAAAAATTTATCCTTATTTGGTCACATGACTTGAAAGTTAGAGTTTGCAGATCAGTCAAAAAAATTCATCCTTACTTGGTCACATGACTTGAAAAGTACATTTTGCAGATCAGTCCTGATCAGTCAAAAAAATTTATCCTTATTTGGTCACATGACTTGAAAGTTAGAGTTTGCAGATCAGTCAAAAAAATTCATCCTTACTTGGTCACATGACTTGAAAAGTATATTTTGCATATCAGTCCTGATCGGTCAAAAAAAATTATCCTTATTTCGTCACATGACTTGAAAGTTAGAGTTTGCAGATCAGTCAAAAAAATTCATCCTTACTTGGTCACATGACTTGAAAAGTAGATTTTGCAGATCAGTCCTGATCAGTCAAAAAGATTTATCCTTACTTGGTCACATGACTTGAAAGTTAGATTTTGCAGATCAGTCAAAAAAATTTATCCTTACTTGGTCACATGACTTGAAAAGTAGATTTTGCAGATCAGTCCTGATCGGTCAAAAAAATTTATCCTTATTTGGTCACATGACTTGAAAGTTAGAGTTTGCAGATCAGTCAAAAAATTCATCCTTACTCGGTCACATGACTTGAAAAGTAGATTTTGCAGATCAGTCCTGATCAGTCAAAAAAATTTATCCTTATTTGGTCACATGACTTGAAAGTTAGAGTTTGCAGATCAGTCAAAAAAATTCATCCTTACTCGGTCACATGACTTGAAAAGTAGATTTTGCAGATCAGTCCTGATCAGTAAAAAAAATTTATCCTTATTTGGTCACATGACTTGAAAGTTAGAGTTTGCAGATCAGTCAAAGAAATTTATCCTTACTTGGTCACATGACTTGAAAGCTAGATTATAAAGGTTAGTCAAAAAAAATTATCCTTACTTGGTCACATAACTTGAAAGTTAGAATTTACAGATCAGTCAAAAAAATTTAACCTTACTTGGTCACATGACTTGAAAAGTAGATTTTGCAGATCAGTCCTGATTAGTCAAAAAAATTTATCCTTATTTGGTCACATGACTTGAAAGCTAGATTTTAAAGGTTAGTCAAAAAAATTTATCCTTACTTGGTCACATAACTTGAAAGTTAGAATTTACAGATCAGTCAAAAAAATTTAACCTTACTTGGTCACATGACTTGAAAAGTAGATTTTAAAGGTTAGTCAAAAAGATTTATCCTTACTTGGTCACATAACTTGAAAGTTAGAATTTACAGATCAGCCAAAAAAAAATTATCCTTACTTGGTCACTTGACTTGAAAGTTAGATTTTGCAGATCAGCCCTGATCAGTCAAAAAAATTTATCCTTATTTGGTCACATGACTTGAAAGGTAGAGTTTGCAGATCAGTCAAAAAAATTCATCCTTACTTGGTCACATGACTTGTAAAGTACATTTTGCAGATCAGTCCTGATCAGTCAAAAAAATTTATCCTTATTTGGTCACATGACTTGAAAGTTAGAGTTTGCAGATCAGTCAAAAAAATTCATCCTTACTTGGTCACATGACTTGAAAAGTATATTTTGCAGATCAGTCCTGATCGGTCAAAAAAAATTATCCTTATTTCGTCACATGACTTGAAAGTTAGAGTTTGCAGATCAGTCAAAACAATTCATCCTTACTTGGTCACATGACTTGAAAAGTAGATTTTGCAGATCAGTCCTGATCAGTCAAAAAAATTTATCCTTATTTGGTCACATGACTTGAAAGTTAGAGTTTGCAGATCAGTCAAAAAAATTCATCCTTACTCGGTCACATGACTTGAAAAGTAGATTTTGCAGATCAGTCCTGATCAGTCAAAAAAATTTATCCTTATTTGTTCACATGACTTGAAAGTTAGAGTTTGCAGATCAGTCAAAAAAATTCATCCTTACTTGGTCACATGACTTGAAAAGTAGATTTTGCAGATCAGTCCTGATCGGTCAAAAAAATTTATCCTTATTTGGTCACATTACTTGAAAGTTAGAGTTTGCAGATCGGTCAAAAAAATTTATCATTATCTGGTCACATGACTTGAAAATTAGATTTCACAGATTATGCAAAAGAATTTATCCTTACTTGGTCATGATGCATTGCGTAAGAGTTCTTCAATAATTTCACGAAAATTTATATTCTCACTACACGGTCACGTGATTAAAAATCTAGATTTTAAAGATTAGTCAAAAAGATTTATCCTTACTTGGTCACATGACTTGAAAGTTAGATTTTGCAGATCAGTCAAAAAAATTTATCCTTATCTGGTCACATGACTTGAAAGTTAGATTTCACAGATTATGCAAAAGAATTTATCCTTACTTGGTCACGATGCATTGCGTAAGAGTTCTTCAATAATTTCACGAAAATTTATATTCTCACTACACGGTCACGTGATTAAAAAGTTAGATTTTAAAGATTAGTCAAAAAGATTTATCCTTACTTGGTCACATGACTTGAAAGTTGAATTTTGCAGACCAGGCAAGAAAATTTATCCTTACATGGTCACATGACTTGAAAGTTAGATTTTGCAGATCAGTCAAAAAAATTTATCCTTACTTGGTCACATGACTTGAAAGTTAGATTTCACAGATTATGCAAAAGAATTTATCCTTACTTGGTCACGATGCATTGCGTAAGAGTTCTTCAATAATTTCACGAAAATTTATATTCTCACTACACGGTCACGTGATTTAAAAGCTAGATTTTAAAGATTAGTCAAAAAAATTTATCCTTACTTGGTCACATAACTTGAAAATTAGAGTTTGCAGATCAGTCAAAGAAATTTATCCTTACTTGGTCACATGACTTGAAAGTTAGAATTTACAGATCAGTCAAAAAAATTTATCCTAACTTGGTCACATGACTTGAAAGATAGATTTTAAAGATTAGTCAAAAAAATTTATCCTTACTTGGTCACATAGCTTGAAAGTTAGAATTTACAGATCAGTCACAAAAATTCATCCTTACTTGGTCACATGACTTGAAAGTTAGATTTTGCAGATCAGTCTTGATCAGTCAAAAAAATTTATCCTTATTTGGTCACACGACTTGAAAGTTAGAGTTTGCAGATCAGTCAAAGAAATTTATCCTTACTTGGTCACATGACTTGAAAGTTACATTTTGCGGATCAGTCTTGATCAGTCAAAAAAATTTATCCTTATTTGGTCACATGACTTGAAAGTTAGATTTTAAAGATTAGTTAAAAAAAAATTATCCTGATTTGGTCACATGACTTGAAAGTTAGAGTTTGCAGATCAGTCAAAAACATTTATGCTTACTTGGTCACGATGCATTGCGTAAGAGTTCTTTAAAAATTTCGCAAAAATTTATATTCCCACTACACGGTCACGTGATTTAAAAGTTAGATTTTACAGATTAGTCAAAAAAATTTTCATTACATGGTCACATGACTTGAAAGTTAGATTTTGTAGATCAGTCAAAAAAAAATTATCCTTACTTAGTCACATGACTTGAAAGCTAGATTTTAAAGATTAGTTAAAAAAAATTATCCTTACTTGGTCACATAACTTGAAAGTTAGAATTTACAGATCAGTCAAAAAAATTCATCCTTACTTGGTCACATGACTTGAAAAGTAGATTTTGCAGATCAGTCCTGATCGGTCAAACAAATTATCCTTAGTTGGTCACGATGCATTGCGTAAGGGTTCTTTAAAAATTTCGCAAAAATTTTATATTCTCACTACACGGTCACGTGATTTAATAGTTAGATTTTACAGATTATTCAAAAAAATTATCCTTACTTGGTCACCATTCATTGCGTAAGAGTTCTTTAAAAATTTCGCAAAAATTCATATTTCCACTACACGGTCACGTGATTTAAAAATTAGATTTTACAGATTAGTCAAAAATTTTTCATTACTTGGTCATGTTTACATCAAACACTACTTGGTCACGTTTTTTCATTCACTAGAAATGTTCATAACTTCGACCAACAACTCCAAACACTACTTGGTCAAGCCTTTTTACTCATAAGAAATTTTCCTAATTTGGACCAAAAACTCCAAACATTAATTTGTCAAATTTTTTTATCCTTAAAAATGCTCATATTTTGCATCAAAACACCAAACACTACTCGGTCACGCCTTTTCATTCATAAGAAATGTTCATTATTTAGACCATAAACCACGCCTTTTTCCTCATTAGAAATGTTCATAGTTTGGACCAAAAAGACCAAACACTACTTTGTCTCGCCAATTCACTCATAAGAAATATTCCAAATCTGGATCGAAAACACAAAATACTACTCCGTCATGCTTTTTCACTCATCAGAAATGTTCATAGTTTGGATCAAAAACACCAAATACTACTTGGTCGCGACTCTTCACTCCTTAAACATTCAGATATTTTTCACATAAAAACCCCACCAAATGTTACTCAATCATATCTTTCATTAAAAGCTCTCCTCACTTCCATTATTCGTCCAAAAATTTCTTCGATATTTAAAGAATTTTACGACATATTGAAAGTTCAGGTAAAGAGGAGTTGCTAACTTGCACTTTTAGTACATTTGCGGCCGAAACGCCCGACGAGACAGAATGAGATATACCTTTTTCTATTGAGATTTGTTCAAATTTTTTTAAGCTTTAGGGTGTTCTTTCTTTTGAATCTTAACCCTAAAAATATTATTGAAATTTTTACTGCAATCTTTAACCGGTATGACCGATTTTAAGGGATCCCAACCGTGATCAGGATAGGATAGAGTGATCTGTCGAAAGGAAAGTGTCCCAGAAATTGTGACCTGGTTGATGTATGTGTCAAAAAACTTCTTTCTTCTATATTTTGACTTGTTATAAGGAGACTTTATCATTACTTTTAGAGATACTAAAGAAACGCTAGTTGAAAAAATTTCGATTTTTAAAACTTCCACAGATAGTGATCTGTGAAAATTAATTTATTTAAAATTATTTAAAAAATAATGTCAAACTAGATTCCATTATTTTATAAATTTTCTTGTGCCGCTTCTTAAAAGCCGTATACAGTACACGCTTTTTTTTATAAGAACGTCAAAAATTTTCGAAGCCTTCAGATGTTCTTAGTTTTTTGGATTTGAAGCCTAAAAATGTTCTTAAAATGTTCTTATTTTCAGCATTTTTTTAGCATTTTGATGTAATTTCTTAAGAAAATGCATGTTTTTAAGTCTCCAAAGCCTTCGAATGTTCTTAGAATGTTCTTAAATTTTTAGGCCTCGAAGCCTTATGTTCTTATATAGTTTGTTCTTATAAAAAAAACGTGTACGTTCTTTATAAAGTTTTTGACATTGAGATTTCAACCTTTACTTTTTGCTAGACGGAACAAGAAAGCGATCATCCATTCACTTTATTAGTTTGTTTGTTAACACCTTTAAAAAAAGAGAGAGATCAACCATAGACTATTTATTGTTTCATTTATTTATTAACACCTTCACATGAAAGAACAATTTTCTTGTTTAATTTCAACAGCTATAAAGGTGTTACAGAACAATACAATTAAAAAAAAAAGCAAGTAGAAACCACCTCTAATCTCAAGATCAATCAGAAATAATTTATGCGATTATTCATGCATATATTATGACGTAAAAGAGAAAATAACAATAGGAGACGAAGTAAGGATATGTGACGAAGTAGTGCTATGCACAGGGGGGGGAGGAATCTTCAACTTTTAATGAACAGGGAAAACCTTATTACTGGAGGGATTGGAAAAACTCGAAAAATTAACAAGTTGTGTGGCTGTTTATTAAGCATCCAAAAGTACAAACGTGTTTTCCCTTTTTTCTCATCGCTGTTTGATAATCGAACAAGATTGATGGAAAACATTTTATTCAGTGCCGTCTGAAGCATTTTTATAATTAGAGGGCTGAGGTTTAGTGTTTCTTTTAGTTTCATTCAATTTCAAAAGTTATGCAATTTATGCAGTTTCAATTTTGGTGGGAAAAAATCAAATGATAAAAATCAGTAGATTATCAGAAAATCTATCGAAAGAACGATTTGCTGGTAGGAACTGTGAATGCTTTGGAAAAAATAATCGTCGAAAGTTAATTACCTTGTAAAATTTTTTAAATCAAGTGCCGAAACACCGAAAACAATTCCAAATTTAACAGCAAAATATCGTTTACAAATAGTTTGATTTGGCTTGATAAAAATGACGTCTATCTCTTTTTATAATTACAAATCTTTGTAGGGACTCGATACCGAAAAAGTCTGCATTTTCCATTCATACATATACTTGTTCTATGTACTTCGAACGCCAAACTGGCAGAACAAATAGGTCGTGATGAAACTCTATGTGTACGGGCATGGCTCATTATGTTGGTCGAGTTGGTTTCTTTAATAGTACTCTGATATCTTGAAAGAGGTTGTTGATATGTGGATATAGAAGGTATGGTCGTGGAGGCTCCTGTTGTGAAACTCGTGTTTGTTATTTCGGCTGTTACATGGCCTTCATTTGGAAGTTCTTCATTATGTGGTTTGGCTGTTGGTATATGTCCGTTGAGCAGGTGAATTGCAATTTTTCTACATTTTGCTTTCGCCTTTCTTGTGCATCGTCGGTAAGGGCCTCCATTGGTTCTGTTACATAATTCTCGAGCCTTTTCTTTACATAGTTTTGTCAATGTAGCTTCTCCCGTGTAAATAAATACAAAAATCAAAATAATCGGTAAAGATTTTAATGCCATTTTATTCCTTTAACATTCCCTTTTCACGAAAAAAATGCCACCATACTCGAAACTGGAATAAAAATTTGATGTTTTTATTTATATGCATGGAAATGTAGAATTTCGCACTCCGTTCAGAACAAAGTTTTCATTATATTGTGAATTTAATTAAAAATGAAATGGACCGGATTTCGCCTTCTTTGAAGAATCCTTTCTGCATTTCAAAATAATATTTCTAAACTCACCGAGGAATTGCCCCCCCCCCGTGACTGACCTGAAAAGAAATTGATCAATAGACTGACTAACTGTATCTGACTGTGTGTTTCCATGTTACGAACAGTTTACGAAAATGTTCGGGTTTTGAAAATTTGGGGTTTTAGTAGGGGGAAATTTGTAAAATCGCTCGATTTTTTTAGTCAAAGCACTTTTTATACATTTTTGGAAAGCTAAGGGGTAGGGGAATCAAAATAACTTGGGTGCCAATTTTTTTTCGGACACTTTGGTGTGATTTTCGGACAAATACGACGGTCTCAGGCAAAAATCATAGGGTGAAAAATTAATGAAAATTTTAGCTGGAGAAAACGGATACCTGTTGTATATTTTTGGAAAGCTCTCAAAAAATTAAGATTAGTGATATATTGCGAGTATAAGTGATTTCAGTACCTAACTCGAGATATTGAGCTTCCGAAAGCGCAAAAACTGGACAAAACAGCTGTTTCTGGCTGAAAAACACTGAAAAACACTGTTTTTAAGGATTAATATCTCGAGTTAGTTAAAGAAATCACCTATACTCGCAATATATCACTAATCTTGATTTTTTGAGAGCTTTCCAAAAATATACAACAGGTCTCCGTTTACTCAAGCTAAAATTTTCATTAATTTTTCACCCTATGATTTTTGCCTGAGACCGTCGTATTTGTCCGAAAATCACACCAAAGTGTCCGAAAAAAAATTGGCACCCAAATTATTTTGATTCCCCTACCCCTTAGCTTTCCAAAAATGTATAACAAGTGCTTTGACTAAAAAAGTCGAGCGACCTCAAAAAAACGAACAAACTTCCCCCTACTATTTGTTTTAATATTATTTTGTTTTTAAAATTAAGAATTTGGGACCTATGGGGACAGAAATGAAGGTAAATGCACGGGGCAAATTTTTTTTCCGTGATCGGTTAGAAGAATCTTTCATAGTTGGAAGATTCTTTCAAGGTTAGAAGAATCTTCACTATTAAGGTTGGAAGAATCTTTGAAGGTTGGAAGAATCTTCGAGTGTTAGATCAATCTTTGAAGGTTGGAAGAATCTTCAACGGGTTGGTATCATTGAGTTTAAAGTCCGACGGGCTAGAGTAGAATCGCTAACCTTTCCCAGGCAAGAAAAAGTGAAGCCACTTATAATCATGACGACGGATTGTATATAGCGGTTGGCGGCTTGGAAGTCGATGGCTGGTATTTGAGTAGCCCGGGGTCCACTTAAGGCTTTTTGATAGACTCGATTGCGAGATTAAGTACTTTACTGGACTCGGAGTCATCTAAAATTATCAAAAAGCGAAGTTCAGCCAGAAGTAGACTCTAAATATGGCACGAATCCCAACATTAATCATAGCGTCAGTCCCCTGCTAGTTGGGGGGTTACAAAAAAACAAAAAGGTGGGGGTTAAAGATGTTTCAAATATTTGGGGGACCTAATGTACTTGGGGGTAACTGAAATCTCACCATTTGACTTGGGGGCTGAATACTTTATCTTAATGGTTGGCTTCAATTACTCAAATTTCGTGGAACAAACTTTTAAAAGTGTCAAGGGTCGAAAGTCCTGGGGCCTACCAAAATTTTCCTGAATCTTCGAGGGGACTTAAAACTCAGGGGGGGGGCTAATTTTTACCTGGGACGTAAACCCAGGCTGACGCTATGTTAGTGAAGAGCTATCTCTGCCTGTTTGTCCGAGATTGGAAGGTTGCAGAAATCTGGCACACTCTTCCTTGGGTAAATATTTATTGAATATTTTTATCTTTTGGCTTCGTGAGACGAGTCAAACGAAGATCAAACTTTGGGCTGCTTGGGACCTATAAAATTATTGGTCTTGGCCACAGGGCTGAATAATTCTTAATCTCTTTTGTGAAATTCATTAACTTAATAAATAAAGAATTAAAATTAAATTAAAATAAATTAAAATGTAATAGATTACTTATAAATCACTTCAAAATTAATTGTAAAATATATTATTTTGTCACGACGCAAGTTCTGACAGGTACTTTGTACTTAAGCATTTTACATTCACCTTTACGTATGCAAATTCTTGTTTTGACTGTTTTATACTTGATAATTTTTGAACAAAAATGTGATCCAGGTGCTCTGTTTTGTATTGTGTTAGTACATTCATTTACCACTCCAGACATGTAACAGTCTTTGTTGAATGTCCCATTGCTCCGTGTACACTTTGCACGAATTCGTTTTTGACACGTGTCTGTATCTATGGTGGTTCTTGATGGAAATGCATCTCCTGAATCAATTATGATTAACACCACTATCAAAAATATCAAACGCACCATGTTTGTGTTGTAGTGGTCGCCTTAATGTCAAAAGGGAGAGTTTTAAAAGAATCGTGATGTTACGTCTGACGAAAAAGTTACATTTTTGTTTAATTTAGATATGAAGAAATCGTTGGTTTATCAAATATAGTCATCTGTCTTTACTCGCACGATTTTCTAACTAGCTTCCTTATAAGAAAAAATTATTATACGTTTTTACGGTGTTTTTTTTTGTATAAAAAGTAAACTGAAACCTTTTAGTAAATATTTGTTAGTTAGCCTGTAATATCAACATTCATTCCGTTGCAGCCTTTTGATTCATTATAGTGGGAGGATCAAATTAACTAGCTAAATAATGAAAATTTCACGCCTTTGATGAAGAAGTCTAGACGCAGCATTTGTATCTTTTATCAGCCCTACTATTCTTGAAAGTAAAAAAAAAATCCCTTTTTTTCGAATTTTTTTAACATTATCTTCATTTTTCTTTTTTCTTTCACACTAAAGTCTTGACAATACCCAAGAAGATACTGCTTGCCGTTCACTTTCAAATCTCAGTTATTTTTTGTCTCTAGCTCAAAATATTTGGTCTATTGATGTTTTTGTATTCACCATTAAGCATGTTCAGTGTTTTGAGGATTTCAACTTGTAGATTTAACCGTGTATTACAGGCCCGGTATGAACCGAAAAACGAAAAATCGTCCCCGGTGAGAAAAAAAACATAAAATTTCCTTGGTCTCTAGTTTCTTCGTTTTTCCAACTAGCCCCTTCTCATTTGGCTATTGAGACTGTGGTGTGTTTAAACAGAAAACTTATAGGCTCAACAGCTCAATGTTATACACCTTTTCGACCGTAGCCGCCGATTGCCGCGCGGGCATTTTTTTTTGTCCGCTTTATCCCACTTAAACCGCCCCAGTCCTTTTATCGCACCTATAGACAATAAAAAAATGTTTCAAAAAAGGATTGGATCGAGAATAGGGGAATAATAAAATAATTAAGTGGCACGCGCCTGACAGCGGGACTACGGTCGAAAATTGGTATTTGACGCTAAATTGAAATGATTTTATTTGTTTGTAGGGAATTCTTAAGGCGCGTCTCGTCACCGAAGCTAGCAGATTCGAATCCAAAGTTCAAGCTGACATCTGAGGTACGATGTGATCAATCAAACCCATACATCAAAATTACATACGGTAAGCATTATTGGATTGCCTTTCTTTGCTCACTAAATTTTTATACTTGAAAGGTTTTGTTTTTAAATAAGAGTGATATCGTTTGCTTACTCATAAATTTTAATTTACAAGCTTTTTGATTTTGAATTGACACGGATGTGGAGCAAGATTGGTCAGAAAGAGGAAATTTTTTTTTGTTTATTCAGCATAATATAACAATAGGGAGACACCGTCCTGATATGAAATATGTGTCTAATATGAAACGGGAGAAAATATACACATCTATCTCTAGAGTACCCATTTAAAACCATCTGTGGTGAATAAAATGTCCCAAAAGTGTCAACTACAGATAAATTGAAGCCCTCATAGAACATGGTCAAATCTTAAAAATTTACTCTATAACTATTAAGGGGGCAAATCCTTAGGATTCGTAGCCTCTTTCGTGGGACAAAGAAATGAGGATTATGAAGATTTAGTAAGTCAGACTTTAAGTCTTTAAGATCTGAGCAAAAAAAGTTTACTACAACAAGTCTTATACTTAGACGCGGAGAAAGATATGGCAGATATGGCCATTTAAAGATCGAAAACCTGTGAAATCTGCTACGTTTTAAACAAAATTTGACGTCAATCGTACTCTAACTGAAAGAATTTTGAACTTCAAAAGCCTGTATTTCTTTATATGTTTGAGTACAAGACTATTTTGCTCAGAATTTCATGCTCTATCCGATGGTACCAATCATTTTTTGATTAATCTGACTTTCGTTTAATTCAACTCATGTTCACTTAATTCATCATAACTACAAATTCTAATAAGTGTGTAAGTCAAACTGGAACCCAGGCCTTTAGTTCGCTTTTTATGATTCTGATAGCGCTCACAAAAGGTTTGTATCACATCCACCAGTGAAATCAAAAAAGTTGTAGAAGTGGATCTGGGTACGAGATTGGAATGAAGGTATGACCCGGCTGCTTAAAGTGATTCACGACCAAATCTTGTCCCTGGGTTTGGAAGAATATAAAATTGATGAATTTTCCTCTTTTTTTTTCAGTTGACAAAGAGATTGAAGAACTGCAGATAAAAGATTCAGACAAATTTGAAGATGTATACGCAGGTTTTGTACAAAAATGTAAAACTAAGGAGCAAAGTTAATATTTATTTGTTTCTTTTTTAGCAAAATTATTTTGTACATTTATTATTCCAGTTTTAGTATTTTTTCATGATTTTGTGTGCAGTAAAAATAAAAATATCCCATGAAGTACTGAAAAAATTGTTCCACTCTTTTTTGATGTACCTGAAATTTAAGTCTTAAACCGTATCTTACCTAATAATTACACCCCTGTGTCACAGACCCGCTGGGACCCCAGCCCCACTGGAAAATATGGCAAAAGTTTCGTCCCGGTAGGAAGATACCCTGGGATTTTAGCCCCACTGGGAAATTGACTTTTCTTTAATTGCACTCCAAAACCATCCACTGTTTTTTTTAGCCTTTGAACAATAGAATTTCTATATATATCATTGAGATTTCGATAGCAATTGTTATCTCCACTGAGGAAAAAAGTTTCACCGGGACTGTGAGACAGGTATTAGACTGTGTATCATTAGGCTTTGGCAAAAAAACCTGGTGTTTATAGTGAAATTTCTCAAAAAGAACAAGGCGTTTAAACTCAAGGAATACTTGCTTCTCCCGGGGAGGTGGGGGAATTTAGTTGATTGGTATTTGTGAATGGTAAAGGTCGTTTTTTCGACCTACCCAAGTCTCTCTAAGGGTTATAGAAGCAATAGAAAAAAAAGTCAAAATACTCTTTCTAAGGCTTAGAATTTTTTTGGGTACGAATAATTATGTGAAAGTCATTCTTTAGTATGCCATAGAGAAAATATTTATCAAAATCAATTTAAATTTTGGGTCAATAAACTCAAATAAAAATTGAACCAATTTTTAATAAATAACTTTGTATTGTTTTTAAATTAAAAACCCCCTCAATTATTTAGCATGCTCAGCTGTAGCAAACAACCTCCTTTTTGATGTTAACTTTTGACAAATAATCTTATGTGACCAGATTGACTGGCTGTTTCAATACAATTGTAATCGATAGATATATCGATATGCAATTATTGATTTCTCAATCTTAAATTCACATGCATACATCTTGTATTTGTATGCTGACATACGATTTGAACTTTTTGAGAACAAAAATTACCAGAAAAAAGGACGTGGAAATTGTAGAGAAGAGACTTGTCTAGAAAAAGCTATTTCACGCTCACAACCAACAGCTTAGCTGGCTCATCCAATCAGCTATGGAGAGACTTTTAATTTTATTTTGTTTGCTAGCGTGTTACGCTACAATCAGTGTCAATGCTTTTGACGCAAGAGTTCAAAGATTGAATCGTTTCCAAGAGAGATACAACAACTCAAGATCTGATCTAATTTTCTTGGTTGATGTCTCTGGAAGTGTCAGCTATAATGGATTCCAAATTGAAAAAGATTTCATCACCTCGTTGCTAAGTAAGATTAGTATCCAACCCATAGCAACGCGTGTCTCGATTATCACATTTGGTTATTCCGTTAAAAAGGAGTTCGATTACATCGATTATCCTGCCAATCGACCTCGTGATACAATGAACAAATGTTTCTTTAAAGTTGATTTCGCACGTGTCAAACATCGAAGAGGCCGCGCGACCTACATGAGCGGCGCTTTCAAAATGGCGCGTGAGTTAATTGCAAGTGCTCAACGGCGTGGTATTAAACGTAACAATGTAAACACTGCTGTAATCCTACTCACGGATGGTTTCTACAACAAAGGAGGTAACCCTGCATCAATCGCAAGAGATCTTCAAAATCGAAATACCTATGATGCGGAAATCTTTGGTGTGGGAATTGGTTACCATTTGGCTAGCACCTTGATCAATGTTGTTGGTTCTTCGGATAATGTGGTCACAGCAAGAAATTTCGCAGACTTTAGTGGTTTAGCAACAAGAATCAGAGGAGGTAAGCTATTTTTGATTATTTATTTTTGATAAAGTGTGTTAGAAAGGCCAAAACTCTAAAAAAACACAAGAGGGTGCACAATTATGGTTGCCCCTAAGGCTCACAAGGCACTTCCAGCCTTCCAGCTCTTATAAAATTTGTGAACTGGAACTGGCTCAATTGCTCAGAAGTCTCAACTGACACTGTCTAAAACAAGATCTTCATAAGATTTTTTTTCTAGTTTGGGAAATTTAGGCTGAGTCATAGAAACGAGTTATGGTTTTCGAATTTGAGATTTTTGAACTATTACCGACTGATTACTTAGTCAGTAAACTACATTTTCAAATTTTTTTCCATCCCGATTAAAACAAACTGGGAAATAAAATTCAAGCCAATAATGAATGAAGCAAACAATGCAAAAGTCAAAAGTCAATAATCAAACACGCCACTTTGAAAGCTAACGCATAATCCGCGAAAGAGTTTTTCAGAGTGTTTTTAGGCGAAAAGCTTAATGTCTCTCGCATTGTTCAGAAACTTTCATTTTCAGTGGAAAATGTTTTGATGACCTGCTGGGTTACCAGACCTCCCGCTGCAAAATTCTTGACGCGGTCTTGCAAAGTTCCGTAATCTAAACCTTCCTATGTTAAAAATTTTACCGATTTTCAGAGCTTTATCGTGTCAGATGAAAATTTCTGGATCTGGGTGCTAGATAGCTACCAAAGTTGCGCGGCCTTGAGGGGGACCGTGGTTTTTTACAAATTCCGGATGAGTAGAATTTTCTGGTTCTGCTATATATCTGACAGGGGTGGGGTGGGGTGCCACCCGACTTTCGAACTTTGGACCCTTACCGGGATTAAAAAGGAGAAAACAAAGGAAAATTCTGGGAATTTTACTACCCTTAGCGGGACAAATTTGACCAAATTTTGCTCTTTCAGGGGGTAAAAAGTTGAAATTTTCCTATTTTCCCCACCCTTAGTGGGACTGAAACTCGATTTTCTGATTTTTCTGACCCTTGGTGGGACTTTGGAAGTCCAAAAAAGGTACCCTTAAGGGCGGCACATACCGTACCCTCCATTTGCCTAAGTACCCCCCGGGATGATAATACGATTATTGTTACGTGATTTAGTTTGTATACTGAATTTTGTTCCCTCCATTACTTTTGCTTTTCTACTATGTCTGAATGATTCGTCTAGCTTGCTAGAATCGGGTGTCCCCCCCTGCACACGTCTTTTTTTAGTGGCACATATATTTTTCAAGTTATGAGTCAAAGAATCACCATAAAATGTCAATTCAATAAGTTTTTTATAATAATTTGTGTCAGTTCTAAGTAACCCTGAATAGCTTCAAATATGTTTAGCGTTCTTTTAAAAAAAGGATCATTTTCTGGCTTTCGTCAGCAGGTTATTACTTGGTTCGACCTTATTTTCAGCCTAAATGGATTAATGGATGGAAATATTTTAGTTTAGGAGTAGTGCTCTAAAAGGTTCCAAATAAACGGCCCCCCCCGCTTGTTAATTTTTCGAAAATTTTCCAACCTCCCCCCGTTTATTAATTTTTAAGAATAATTTCAGCTGTCAAAGAGAAGGTCCCCTATTTTGCAGTAAATAGCCTGATTTTAGCCTATATTTGCCTCATTTGTTAGTTTTCAGAAGTACAATTTCCAACCCCTCACCCACCCCACAAATCAGGCCCCCCCGTTTATAAAAATTGGAAGATTTTCCAACCCCCCTCGTTTATTTGGAGCCTAAGAGTAATCGAAATGTTTCTATGTGAATCAACTGCTTTTCGTATATAGGTAAAGTGTGTAGATGGTGAAAATGATCTTAAGTAAAATCCAAAATTAAAGAGATGAGACAGGGGTGTTATCGTTGCTGGTTGACGAGGGTTAACGGAATTATGTTTCGAAATGTGCGGTTTTCGGCCTCAAAAAAATAAAAATATGCAAGAAATAAACGAAAGTAACGGTATCATGTCATCAAAAACATATTTTTGTTCATAAAAGATTTAAAGACACAATTTCTACAATCTAAAAACAAAGGATATATATTAAGCCCCACTTAAGTTTAAAAATCTATGTTAAAAATACATCTATCAAAAATAAGATACATCTAAAGAAAATAACTTCGATAAAAATATTATCAAAATACTTTCATTGTTTCTTACTAGAACTGGACCCTTATCCTAAATGATGTCATTTTACCATACTTAACTTTGGACCACTTGAGAATAAAGAGGATAAATTCTGCTATTTTCCGTGTGGAATGGACACAGGAGAAATAGGATTCGAACAGAACTCGCTAACGATACCATTTTTGATAGCTTAAACAGGCTTCCCTATATTCAAAATTTTACCAGTTTCTAGTTTAAAAAATCAACTTAAAAATTTATAATATCTCTAATTCCAAAAATATAAAAGGCTGTGCTAAAAAATTAGGTAAAAACGGTTATCCGAATTATAATATTTCACAAGATCGTAAAATTAAAGCCCTAAAAAAATACATAAATCCAATTATTCCTTAAGGGAATTATAGCAGTTGGTTGAAAATATTGTATAAAGAACGCAGCGGGAACATGCTGTGTTGATTTTTCATTATGTGACTAATTGATTTCTGGACGCAAGGTTGACGCCAATTCAAAGCAGGTAAGAAAATAAGGCTTCTTCCGAGCGTTGAAGAACTTGGAGGCTTCAAAAATGTTTGATGTTTCTTAAAACAAATTTTTACTAAAAATAATACCGGGTGTTCCAGAAAAAGTCCCCCTCTTTGAAGTGAATTGCACTATTTATGCACTATTTAAGAATCAATCCTTTTGCATTGAAAAGAGAAAGGATAAACTTAAATTTAGAGGGGTCGTTTGTCAAATCTGGTCAATTAGATCAAATCTTGAGGCCTAAAACATTGCTTTTAAATTGAATCTTTAACAATTCGAGAAAATTCACTTTAAAGTTTCTGGGACACCCGGTAAAATATTGAAATTTTAAACCAAATATTTGATTTACATCGTGTAACTTTAAACATTTCTTCATCTTCAGCTAAAGAATCGAAGGACACAATTATTAAATTTTTGAGCATTATATCTGATTATATAGTTCTAAATAAAAATTTTAATAGATTCAGAGGATTTAAATATATATGTTATCAAAATCATCAAAGCTCCCTTAAAAGCAAAAAAGCGTCATACTCAACAAAAGAGCTAAAGTAAGATTTAAAAACAAAAAGATACATAATAAAATTCATATTGATTAACAAAACAAATCTATAAAAAGTTAGTTAAAGGTTCAGAACAAAATAAAAACAAATCTGACTCACAATTCTCCGTACTCCCAGGAACCACCCTCGTTGATTTTCAAATAATTATGATGGTATTCTTTCAATGAGTCATGATGGCTTATACTGACAAATGTGATATCAAGTTGCTCGCAATATCTGTAAAAACACTCTTCCTCTGAAAGACCCATTGAGCTTGTTGCTTCATCTAAGAATACTAGCTTTGGTCGATGGTAAAATAAACGAGCAAAGGTCAATCTTTGCATTTCACCTGGGGAGACATTTCTTTCCCAATCCCAATATGGATTAACATCTAATCCCCCAGCTCGATCGATTAAGCTTGTCAAACCAACATCGTCCAGTACTCTTTCTACTTTATCCAACATTTTATGTGACCTTTTTGAAGTTATTATTAGGTTAGGATAAATGATTTGCTCCAAAAGTGACCCATTTGTAAAAATTGGCATTTGAGGTAAAAACATAATAGAGTTCTCCTTAGAAAACAAAACTTGACTGAATGTTACACTTCCTCTAACAGGTTGCCATAAATCTCTCAAAATTCGGAATAAGGATGATTTTCCGATACCAGTTCTCCCTAAGATTAAAAGGTTTCTTTTTGGAAAAACTTCCAAATTCAACCCTGAAAGCAAATTGTCTCCAGAGACGGGTGATGTGTAGGTCAAGTTAGATATTTTGATAAGTGAACCATCTTCCTTTTGACTCACCAAAACATGTTGTTTGTTGTCTTGCTTTGCAGAGTTTTCATCGTTCATTGTCTCAATAAGCTCCCCAATACGGTGACAATAACCAGAAATATCAGTAATTTGAGTTGAGAGGTCCACCAAAGTACTAAAACAGTTGATGAGATACATGGACACAAATGCATTTTTGCTGATTACTGCACTTAATTGAACTGGTGTTAAGTTGTCGTACTTTCCAGCAAAAATTGGAATACTAATAACAAAATAGCTAATCATTGAGCCAAGGTAGTCAATAAAGTTAATTGAGATATTCAAAATTATCTCAGCATTCACAATACTTCTTTGAACTGGCAACAACCTGTTTAAACATTGATTAACTTTGAAAAGCTCGTGAATTTCAGATCCAATAATGGCTATTGATTCAGAAAATGATCTGATTTTCATGTGTTTGAATCTGAAGTCACCTTCTCTAGCTTCTTGATTATAAACAAGATTGACAATAAAAGACATGATAAGTTTGTTCATGAATGTGCCGATGAGAAAATAAGCATAAATAATCAATGGTCCAGTAGCACCTGTTGCATGGAAGCATTTTATTGAGTAATACAAAATAATAAGTGGAGATATTACAATCTTTCCAATGATTGTACTAAGTGATGTACATAATCTATCAACATCTTGTGTTATTCTTTGATCCACGTTGTCAATTTTTACATCTGTTAAGCTAGATGACAAAGCATAATGTATAGAGCCTTGCAAATAGTTTTTATGGAGGTATATTGTCAACAGTTTCCTCCAATGTAAATAAAGATATCCCGAGACAGCCTTTAAAGCGCTATTAAACAAAGCAATAGTTACAATCAATGTAAAAGCTTTGATTAAAAGGCTTTTCATTTCAGTTTTATTTTTGTCACCAAGTACCTCCATGAAGTTACTTGGTAGTATGCCAACGTTGAAAATGACAAGTTGTTGACCGATGCTCAAACCAAGAAGCATTGTCAACATTAAGAATGAATCTGAAGATGAAATGACTGTAATACATGCTTTAAACCTTCGATAAAAAAGACTGTCAAGAGCATAACTCTGCTGCTTTTTGTCAGCCATCTTGGTTTCGCGTGATTTTTTATGGACTTTCACTTTCGTTTTGTTACTTTTCTAGTCCCAGTTTTCTAGTCTAAAAGTGTACTCTTTTTATCGGTAAAAGCAAATGAAAGTATCATAAAAATTTCTGGTAACGGCCGTTGCATTTTGAGGATAAAGAGAGTTTGAAGTCTAGGTTATTGAAAAATAGCGGGAAATATTGAATCTTCATTTCTTCGAAAAAGCTCTGGTCAGGGGCTTCAAAGCAGAAAAAGTCGGAAGGCAGACAACGAGTTGAAACTTCTTTGTATAAATTTGGAGTGGATGAAGCATTTATAGCTAACAAAATTGGCAAATAACCTTTTCGGAAAAGCAGACTTTCAGCTGGGGAAAACTCCTGAGACACACCTGAGTGGCTGAGACTTTAAATTTTTTGAAGTACCGGGTGCGCCACAAAAAAGTTTCTCTCTTTGAGACTAATTTTCTCGAAATCTAAATAGGTCGATATTTAACGTTTTTGAGCATTTTCCGGAAGTAACTTTTTTATTCAATTGAGCATAACTTTTGATCTAATGAATCGAATTCAATAAATGATCCATCAAAATGCAAGTTTATCTTTCTTCTTTCCAATGAAATAGAAATGGTTATTTTAAAACTTTTAGATTTCGAGAAAATTAGTTTTAAAGAGAGAAACTTTTTTGTGGCGCACCCGGTATTAAGGTAGGTATTATAAATTGTGTCATCGGATCGCATCTATGACCATGGACCTGGCACCTGGCTGGTGGGATTATATACTGAATGATGTTTCAGAATAATTGTACATTTTGCCTGCCCCAGTAGAGGTGAAATGATGAAATTAAAAATTAAAAATAAAGCATAATCTAGGTTTTTGAAAAGGGTGGATGGGAAAAGTTGAATCTGATCGTGTTCAAAAATAAAGGCCCGTTTTGTGACATTTTCAAAGTGGCTGACAATTTTGTTAATAAAATGAGTATTTTTGGTGGCTAACAGTTTATTTTTTCACCAAGCATAAGTAGAACGATTAACCTTTCCAATTGTTTTGGAGCGAAATTAAGTGGCTCACTAGGTTACAAGATATTTCAAGATAAGCTATGAGTCGTTTATGTGGCTGACAACACTGGTGGCTTTTTGAAACCAACCAGTTTCAAAATGTTGCTCCTTTATCTGTTTTGAGATAATATGATACCTCTAGTTACCGATTCAAGTGTCATTTTCAAACAAACCATTTCCTCCTTTGAGGTGGCTGACAAAACACATATTTGGACATATTTGGACCTGGAGCCACACATTTTACTAATTTTACCATTTTTTTCATCAAAATATGTTCTTTGTGTAAATACCGATCATCATATAAAATTTCAACGTTTTATTTGAAATATTTCCCAAGTTATTCAAGAAATACTATATTTTTATCAATTTTTGAGTTCCCTAAATGTCACACTATTTTTGAACATGATCATCTTCATTTCTTTGTTTTGAAAAAGCTCATTCACAACAAGCTGGAACAGTCCTAATTTTGTAGTTTAAATTTGGAGTGAATAAACAGGGCACAAAATCCCGTTGTTGGGGAGTAGAAGTCAGACTAAGGGGAAAAATTTGTTAAATTTAAAATAAGAGTCACCTACACACGCTGGGTAATTTTAGGTCACTTGGTTGCTGTGCTATACTTAGTATAGTCATGAACTTGATTCCTGTATTGGGAGATCATAGTTGGATTCCCACTTGGCAAGTGAACAAACCTTTGCCCACGTCAAACAATGTGAGGGGAATTGGGTAGTCAGTCCAAGGTCAAAGGTTGCTGATGGGGCGCCTAGTTGTGGTTGTGGTATGTAACACAGTTGCGAAATTGGGCTGAAGAGTTTGCGGTAACTAAAATCAAATAGATTGAATAGATACCGTAACTTGGTCTAATTCCGACACCCTTTTTTAGAGCTGAAAATAATAGAAAGATTGAAACTACTTTTCTTTGCCAATTGGCCAGAGAAGAAAAATTCTTTTTCAATCAGTGATTTCAACTTTCATATTATTCCTGTCTCTAAAGAAGGGTGTCAGAATTAGATGAGGGATGTTGGTTTTGTGGGAGCCATAAGGGTCCCTTTTTTAACCCTTGAAAGTCTCTCACTGTGGTACAAAAACCATAATTTAGTTATAAACTTGGTCAAAATTACAAGAATTTGTGACCCTGTGAGGAGTCGCTATTTGATATTTCATAATTCTGTGACCCTGTCAAAGACTCAATTGCTGTTTTATTCAGGGTCACATATTCTTGTTAGTTAGTTGTTGAAGTTGTTTGGGGGGCGTCACTCTCATTGTGAGAGTCTTTGCCCATTGGATATTTAGAGAAAATTGGGTGTATAGTTCAGTTCTGTATCCAGCTTACTGAGCAGAAAGAGAGCGGATTGCTTTTTAATGACAAAGATGGAAAGAAGTTACATAGAGTAGTGTTTATTTCGAAGAGAGTGATATAAAAGAAACAAGGGATAACACTAGAACGTGTAGAAGAGAGAGGTGTCAGTCATTTAACCTGGATTTATAAAGGTTATAAACAAAAGATGATTATTTATTATAAGAAAGAAAATTATAGGTTAAAATAAATAGAATCAGTTTTATTAAAAAGGACAAACTTAATGTAAGTCAATAGAATATGATTTATGAGCTATTTCTTAATTAAGATATGACTTAATGTAAGTCTATTATGAATTAGGAAAGAACAGAATTATTAAAAAGGTCAATTTTTTAATTAGATAAAAACTTAATATAAGTCATTATGAATTAAGTGTCTATGTTGACAAAGAAAGAACGTCAGATATTCTTGTAATTTGACCTAGTTTTGAAAATTTTGGCTGAAAATTGGGACAATTGGCTCTCACAGGGTTGTAAAAACGTCAAAAAGTGGCAAAGTTTTCAGAATTCAGTCTCTCACTGGACTGATTTTGGCACTTTGGCTTTTACATACCAGTCACCTCTCAAACCAAGTATCCTCCGGGGGATAAGACATAGTTTGGAAGGGGTCACTACCCCTCTTAGTCTAGAGCAACTACTCCTTTCAAAATTTAATGAAACCCCTCCCCCCCAAAAAAAAGTCGGTGTCATGGGGATTGTTTTCCCCACTTTGCTTTCTCCACTATGCAACAGTCATATTAACTTAAAACTTGAAATGATAGCTTATTCACTTGTGAAAAAAGGTGCTTTTGAGTTTATTCAAAATATCGCTTCAGAAAATTGGTTAAGATAGATGTGAGCAAAGCGAGCAAGAAAATTTTAAAGGTTTTAACCCAGTCCAAGACTGCAAAACTAGATATTTAGAAAGATGGGTTCAAAGAACTTTGCTAACGCGTTAATCCCCCTTTCTAGATGAACCTCCCCCTTTTTGAAAACTTTCCCCTTTCTACAAGAAATTCTCTCACCCCCCTTTCTTAGATTTTTTGAACATGGCTACCCCCCTTTAACTATGTATGATAATGTTTCAGTATTATAAGATGAACAATATACTCAATATTAGTTTCAACTGATCTTCTAATGTTTGATTAACTTTTGTAACTTGAATTCATTTAGGAAAAACACAAGGTAGCTTTAACAAGTACAATTTAAAAATATTTTCTACAGTTTAGTTTAATCAAAATAAATGATGGATGAGCACTTTATTAGATCATTTTCTTTTGCTGATAAGGAAAACCTTGGTTATCTCAATAGACACCAACTCAAAATATTTTATATCTGTTTATTTGGCCATAAACCTTCACCTTTTGAGTTGGAAACACTTTTTAACAAGTCTGGGAAAATTGATGGAAAAACAATCCCTGAACAAAAACCAAATAATCTGCTATCAAAACAAGAATTGTGGAATCATATTGAGAGTCAAAGACAATATAAAGATAAATATGAAGAAATGAGGGAAATTTTTCAAGCTTTTGATTTGAGAGGAAAAGGATTTATAAATTTTGAGGATTTTAAAGAAGGAATGAAAGTGAAATATAAAAATATGGATGAGATAAATATGCAAAAATATTTTCGTGAACTTGATTCCAATTGTGATGACAGAGTCAGTTTCCATGATTTTGTTCTGATGATGCAAGATGGCAAATCAATATTTGAAAATTTGTAAATTAAACTGACTTTTTAAACTTAGGACCATTTTGTTACTTTTTGTATTAGCTATTTATTTATCTGTTTTGAAAACAATATTATAAAACAAACTTTTATTAAAAAAAGTGTTAATTCAAAAGTTAGACTCTTTAAATCAAAATTTACTTTCAGAAATCTTCTCTTTGAAATGCATTTTTTAATCTATATACCAAAATTATAAAAAAGGAACAATGGAAATGCACCACTCAAAATATGTTTGAAACTTGCCTTAACTTACCTGTGATTTATATTTTTTGTTTCTAGATCAAATTGAGAAGCTTTATCAACCAACATCACCAAAAAATTGTAAAAAGGATTGCGATAAAAATGCCATTTGTTCTTGTGGTACACTTGGGGGAAGATATCTATGTGCCTGTTTACCAGGCTATGAAGGAGATGGAATCATGGGCGATTGTCACAGTCAGTATTTCACTTTTCTAAAGTCTTAATCTTATTACACAGGGATCGAATTAACGTATCACGTTTCGCGGTTTGTAATGCATTTTTGTAAATGTACGAAGCAAAAATTCAAAAACTGTGCTTTAATTTCCAAATTCGTTCATCTGTTTGGAGGGGAGTAGAATAGATTGAGATATTTTCCAATTAAGTTTGGCGTTCACATATTTGGCTAACCCATAATCAGTTTTGGGGAAAATTTAGTCCCCTGCTAGTGATAAACTAACATAAACTAGAAATAGGGTTGCCGGCAACCAATATCTGTAGGGCGGGAGGGAGGTAAAAAATTACTGAGACTTGAACACCGCCATCTTAAACGTTGTTTGTGCTTTGAGAGTATAGCCAATATCGCACGGAGCCAAGTGAGAAGTAAGGCTACTTGCAGGCGGGACGCCCCGGTAGTACCGCAGGCGGAATAAGTGATTTAGACGATTTAAAATTAAACTACGATTTAACTACTTATTGTTAAATAAACAAAAATCACGATGCAATATATCTCATCTTCTTTGAAAAATGATAAGTTTAAACAAGTATTTTGAATCTTTAAGCAAATACAACTGTTACTTAACAGACAAAAATACTCAGAAGATGGTGAAAATAAGAACATGTTAAGAACATCTTAGGCTTAAAACTAAAAAAGTTAAGAACATCCAAAGGCTTCAAAAATTTTGGATGTTCTTATAAAAAAGAAGACGTGTAATGCTAATCCATCGTTTAGTGAGGTTTTATGTTCAGTATTTTAAGTCTTAAAATGGAAATTCATTCTCATTTCTAGAATGCCGTCATGGTACATACAAACCATTCACAGCACCTGACAAGTGTAGACCATGCCCTGCTAACTCGATCACTGACAATATTGGAGAAACTCATATTAGTGCTTGTAAATGTCGTCCAGGGTTTAAAGGCCATCCACATCTTGGCATGCCTTGTACACGTAAGAAGTGACAGTTATTTTTAAAGGGACATAAAAGCACTGACAAAATTTGTAAACAAACCGTATGCAGCAGGATACAAAATCAAAACAAATGTCACATGTCAAAATCAAAAACAAATATGGCTGACTTTGATTGTTTCGATTGCTCTACAATTTTTTTTGTACACGTGATTTTAATTGTTCTCTTGAATGACACGTGGCTTGCGCAGTGTTTACATTATTTTTACAACTTTTATGTCCCTTTAAGTGGGACAGAAATTTCCACAAATTGACCCTCTCACTTGTGTATCATCAACAAATCAAATTGAACATTGCATTTTTACTGTAGAAATTTGGAAATAACCAAGCCCTCTCAGACTGGTGATACCTTATACTTTTATCAGTTATGTTATTCAAAACGTTCCTTTACAACTCTTAAACCCCAACCAGTCTTTTTTTCATCAACACATCAAAGTAAAAAAATGTAGTGCTGCAACCTTTCCCTCTGTATATGATATGAGACACAATTTCAATTTTTCCAGTATACAGGATTTTGGTCAAATGTCTCACAAAACCAAAGTTTATGATTTCTGTCCTGATTCATAAAATCTAGTTGCAATACTTCTGGAGATTGTGGAGAAAGTCTATAAAAATAATGTTTTTGTTCATTTTCATTCTCTTAGCTGTTGAATGTCCACCTCAACCAAAAACTATCCAAAATGGAAAAGTTACATCTTGCGGTAAATTTTACAAGGAGACTTGCACTTTTACATGTAACAAGAACTATCACGTTGTCAATGAAGTTGCCACCTCCAAAAAAATAGAATGTTTGATCACTGGTTTTTGGAATCAAGGATTGCCAGCATGTGTTGGTAGGGAAATCTTTTAAATTTTAAAATGTATCTAAGGAAATCAATAATCCAAATGAATTAGTATAAATGTATACTACGATGTTCCAACTTTTGCTCGCTTTATTTGCTCAGACAAATACCAATGAAAATAACAAATTTTTGTCTTCAATTAGCAGTATTCCCAACGAAATGAGTAAAAGAATGTTTAGAAAATTTTATTTATCTTATTTCCAGCAACAACATGTCAACGACCAGTTAACCCACCAAAGCTGACATCTACATGTTCTGGTGAAAAAGTTGGTGATAAATGCTCATTTACATGTGCACAAGGATACACTCTCATTGGACCTAACGAAAGAACTTGTAAAGTTGATGGTCAATGGTCTCATTCATTACCTCACTGTCAAGGTAGACTACATCCTATCTGCCTTTGTTTCAAGTGTCAAACTCCTACTCATAGGGATATGCGCTTTGTTTTGAATGTTGAATTTTTCAGTTTACATCACATTTGCACTGATGGGTCTAAATGAAACAATAGAGAGTTTCTAAACCGATATAAATTTTTTATAACAAGAAAGAAAGCTTATACGAGAACAACTGAAGAACTCTCAGAATTACAAAAATGAAATTTGGCCATTTTACTGAGAACCCATTACCTAAAAAATCAAGCTTTATTGAATTACTTTACTTTACAGACTGCCAAGTTTTCAAGATTTTGGTAGTTTTTTAATGATTTTGAGAATTTTATGTTCAGTTTTTCATTTTGTTCATAAATCCTTTTTTGTGTCTCTTCATTGTCTATTTCCCATTTGTATTTTTTTTATATTTTCGCAAAATGTAGTAGTTTTTGCTGCCTTTTTAGGAGATTTATAGGTGAAATTCTACTTTTACTTTTATTTTTTCGCCGACCAACCGATCCTCTTTTTTGAGTAGCTTGGCCCGTAAAACAACAAATTATAAATTGGCCTCGCCTGAATCAACTGTCGTTGATTTCCTTTTGTATTTTTTTTAATTTAGTTGTCACTTGTCCAACTGTACGTAAAATTGATAATGTCAACATCGAACCTGTATCCTGTCTCACAAAAGCCACAAATTTCAATGATGGATGTGCCTACTCGTGTAAACCAGGCTTTAAATTTGTCAGTGGTGATCAAAAAAGGGTCTGCTCACACGATGGAACTTGGATTGGACAAGAGTTGGTCTGTAAAGGTTTGTAACATTGTTTCTCATAGAGATTGAAAATTTCTTGAAGAATTCAAATAAAAGATACCAGTTAAGGAAGATTAATAGCATTAACAAAAATACTAAGTTTACGTTCACACGCTACGGTTCCGTTCTGCTCCGAAGCGAAATGAAGCCATTCTATTGATTAAATTCAAGTTTTACGTCACTTATGACCAATAGAATGGCTTCATTTCGTTTCAGAGCGAAACGGAATCGTTACGTGCGAACATGGTCTAAAATGAGAAATTCTATGTTTCAAAGCTCAGCTAGAACTTTTATTTTCACTCATTGTACAAATTAGGAATCATAACTTTTCAAAAAAAAAAACTGTCATTTTATTTGAATTTTCAGATTTAACTCCACCGACAATCCATTGTCCAGAATCAATCTTTGCTGAAACTGACGTCAGTCAATCTTACAAAGAAATCACATGGCCAGAACCAACCATCATTGATAACTCCATTAGTGGTCAAGATGATATCACTGTAACGCACACTCCGTCAGAGATCACATCTCCGCACAAATTCCCTATCGGTGTCACTTTAATCAACTTCAAAGCAACAGATGCTGTCGGAAACTTTGATGAATGCACGTTCAGAGTTGAAATCATTGGTAAACTAAACTTCTTTTTGTCTTATAAATTAAAAAAAACCCAACCCCCATTCTCGCATTTAAATTGTAATCAGCAAGAAAACAATTAAAAATTAACACATAATAAATAGCTAATATAAACAACTTCATAAGACACAATACAATTAGATTTTTTCATAAAACAATCACATTATTATTCATTTAACCCTATTGAGCTTCTTTGGGAGGGGCAAAGATGACCCCCCCCAAAAAAAAAGACGAATTATTTTGAGGCTAGAGAGGAGTTCGAACAACTTTTCTTTCATTAATGGGTAGTTTGTTGTCATACTTTTTATTTTTGATACTTTTAACTTCCAGATCGTGAATTACCAAGGTTTGATTATTGTCCAACCGACATCAAAGTCACATCCAAAGCTGGTGACCCAAGCACCAAAGTTGACTGGAGAGCACCAGAATATAGTGATAACTCTGGCAATGTTAAAGTGACTTTCGCTACACATCCTGGCAATTCTTCAAGCTTTAACTCCATCTCCACCAATACAATCAAATATATTGTCGAAGATAAATCGCTGAACACTGCTGAATGTACTTTTGTCGTCAAATTAGAATGTGGGTCCTTTTCTTAAATTAATTTAAAGTCGTTGGATAGTTTAGTCTGATGTTTACAAGCTTGATATTACCAATTACTTAGTTATTAGCTTTTCTCGAGATGGACTCATTCATTATTTATGATTTTTTTGCACAAAGGTGCATAACTATAAATCCTCGAATGTGACGGAGCCCGATTTTGAGGAAAAAGTTTTGGGGGGCAAATTCCAGCCAAAAAACGGCTAGAGAAAAACTGGATCATTATTTTTTCCTGATTTTATGCATTAAAATAGGATACCATCATCGGTAAAAGATGGTTGAAGCAGATATTCACGAAAACATTTTTTCGCCTCAATAATTGAATCTTTATCCATAAAAACCACTATTTATAAGCATGCATCAATGTTCTTAGCCAAATTACTCAATTTTTTTAAATGAGATAGATATTTTTTTCCTTCCCTTATTACCACCCCAATGGGCACGGGAACAATCAATGATGAAAACAAACGACGAATTTAAATAAATCGTCACTATTTGTGTTCCGAATGATTGTTTTAACGGTCACGCTAAAGTCCATAAAAGTATCACTTGTCTTTATTTTATTTTTAGCAAAACAATGCCCTAAGCGTGAATCACCAATCAATGGGGCTTTAAGTTGTCGCACTTTACCACATGTTGGAAAATTATGTCAAGTACAGTGTAACGATAAATATACTTTCAACGGCCCACTTGCTCCTTATTATATGTGTGGTACAACTGCTGTATGGAGGAGTTCACCACCTCATTACCCATCAATGTGGCCTGACTGTACAAGTGAGTAAATAGCGAGATTATGTTTCGGAGATATTCTACGGCTACGGTCGCGGGGCTGCCCGTACGGGTCGTCACCAAAGGCGACATGTCGTTGTCTACTTTGCTTTGTACGAAACAAAACACCAAAACACCGTAGAAGCAAAGTCGACATAATGCCGTACGTCAAATATCGAACTTGCTTTCACCCGCCATTACTTGCCTTACTCGCCATTACCCTCGCCACTTCAACCGTAGCCGTAGAGAATTCCAGATACATAATCGCTAATATAAATTTACAAACCTTATGTTTTTTACAAAATCGTCAAACTTTTAAAACATGAAGCAAATAGTACGATCTGAAAATCCAGTTTTAAATTTCTTTACTAGTAGATTTCTTTTGAGAGGGATCCACTTTTGTTAACGGAAAAATATTCAACCATTGCCATCATACTAGTTTGAGTAAAGAAAACGATTTGAGTTAATTTCATAATCAAAGTTTCATGCCAAACAGGATGGCAATCTTCAGTGAAATAAACGTTCTATAAAAAATTACAATTTAATATCTTCAAAAATCTTTCTGATGTCAATTCAAAATAAAAAATCATTCGAAAGTCTCGAGGCGATGATTTCAGTTTGCTAATTTAACAAGTTCCGACCAGAATAGGTGGCAATTTGAAACTTTTCCTGTAAGCATAATAAACAAATCGTCATCATTTTCTTTTTTAATCAGTAATATTATAAGACTGAATCCTTACATTTCTAATAAAAAATACGCGGGTAATACTAAAATACACATATATATTTAAGTGTGATGAATCTTTTCTTTTCTTTCATAGTTTTGAACACGCGTAAAGGTATGGGACAAGCGATGCGATTCTTTTATTTCTCCGGTGATTGTGCCACCTCCAAAGAACAAATCAAACAAAACTTTATTGCTATCTTGGATCGTTTCTTACGGTACGATGGTGGTTGTGCAGACCCAGCGAACGCACGTGCTTGTGAAGCATCTAAAGTACAGGTTTCGTGTGGTAAAACGCAAGACATCAACGGAAGAGTTAGAAGAGGAACCGATGTAAGATTCATAGCTTATTTTTCTTTAGCCATCGATCAAGGGTGGCCAAAAGTTCTTAAAATCCTTGGAAACATGAAAATCCCTTTGAACCTTAAAAAGTTAGGTTAAAAAAACTATTTATCTGTTTATCCTCTAACGAAAAGTCTCTTATAAGAAGTACAGTGGAAACTCTTTAACTCGAACCTCTATAACTCGGATTTCTTTAACTCGGACTAGTTATATGGTCCCTTCAGTTAACAATGCCTTATCAACCTTACTCCTTATCCGAAACTTCCATAATTCGAACAAATTTGTGGTTCCCGTGCGTTTTCAAGCTGTGGAGACTCCACTGTTTATCCATAGAGATCTGCGAATCAGTCTAAAAAGCTTTTAAGCTCTTAAGGGCTTCTTAGACTACACAGTATATTGACGAACAATATTTGACAATATCGTTTTCAGACCGTAATGTACGAAGTAAATAATAATTATAATCCTCTATTATAAAAAGAAATTTTCTTTCTGTAAACAATCCTCCTGTATTTTTGGAAAATCGCAAATCGAACTGACAATATATTGCGGACACCATTTCAATATATTGCCGGCATTCAGCGATATATTATCAATATATTGTCTGACAATATATTGTGTAGTGTATGTAGCCCTTTAGATGTGCTGTGAAATAAACGATGTCCATCAAAACATGAAAATATTATTTATTATGACTGGTGATCTCTAGCCTCTAATGTTGGATTTACCAAAATAAAATTTAAAAGTTTTTTTCAAAGTCTTTGAAAGAAAAATTTTAAATTTCAAATTTTACTTGGCTCTGGTATCTTGTTTGTTTATCATCGAGCACTATGCAATATGATTTCAGGACAATGATTTACCAAAATACTATAAAAAAGCATCGATTATATTTTTCACTGATAATCAACTAACTTATTCTAAAGCACACCAATCATATTTTTTTCACTTGTCACTTGTCAGAACGATATGATGATCGAGGTAGAGATTGACGTCAAATCAAACGAAGATACAAAAACACAAGAAAACGCTGTCAAACAACTCACCAATAAGGTAAATACTAGTCTTCCCTTAAATGTCATGGGTAGGGCTCAAACCGAAGCCTTGAGTCGAAACTCATATGCAGGATTTGAAACCACTTCTTAGTCCTTCATAGGTTTCCATACAAACTTTGGATTGGAAGTAACATTTACCATAAGAATTTTGAAAATTGTAAAACGCGAAAACAAAGCAAAGTAGTAGATTCAATCTCTAATCCGATATGGGGTGCAAATTTTACGGCTTCGCTTTTTCTTGCTTTAGAAAGGTTGAATATTCGCCTTAGCCTTCGGCTTGAAACTCAATGCAATAACCTATTTTAAGCGACAATAGCCGATATTTTCCGGACACCCCTGTAGAAAACTCTATAATTTGAGCTCTCCATGGTTCGAACAGATTTCAAGTTTCTTACGGTTAGGCGTCATGCCACTGAGAGACATTTTCGAACTTCCAAGATTGTTTCTGTGGTGAAGTAGCCTTTTTAAAGCAATTATAATAATCTAGGAAAATTACTGCCTGATTTTTAGCGGGGTTTAATTTTGCGCATAGGGATAGCAAATGAAAATTTGCTCAGAGGAAAGATGTTTACAGGAAAATGAACAAAACTTTCTTTCGAATCGAATAATAAGAGTCATCTATTTTGGCAGATTTTAGAATAGAACGAGGGAGATATGTATTATAATATCAAAAGTTGAATTTGATTGAATTTCGTGGATTAAAAAAAAATCAAATTTTTAGCTGGAATTTGCGGATGGGACTTTTTCTAATCGTGAATGGGACTTAATTTCACGGATGACATGCAAATCCGCGAAATAGTCGAAATTTAATCCCCGCGAAAATTTATCCGATCAAAGTATAAGATTATTGTCCTTTTGTCTTGTTCATCAATATTTAGTTCAAAAGAAGACTTTTTTTCTATTTCTTGATTTTGTTTTTATTGAATGTAGCAAGTTTATTTTATTTGATATGATTGACAGGTGACTGGTCTAAAATCAGACCTTCGGTTGGGACTAAATTATCCCCAAAACTGATTATGGGTTAGCCAAATATGTGAACGCCAAACTTAATTGAAAAATGTCTCAATCTATTCTACTCCCCTCCAAACAGATGAACGAATTTGGAAATTAAATTTTCTATTTCTTGATTTTGTTTTTATTGAATGTAGCAAGTTTATTTCATTTGATATGATTGATAGGTGACTGGTCTAAAATCAGACAACTCTGCAGCTGCTCAGCAATTGAAACGTATCAAAGTCGGTCGAGACACGATCACCTTGGAGAAGGTGGAAGCCGTTGGTTCTATCACTGGCGTTTGTGCTGACGGACAAATCTTTGGCTCCATTAAAGATATGAAACCTGACGGATCTGAATTTGTAAAAAAACAAACTTGCAGTATGTAATTGATTACCTCAAAGTGGATTAATTTTGTCTTTGAGATTTAAAATTTGAAATTTGGCTTAACCCCATGGAAATTATCAAACCATAGTATAAGAAAGCCGCGGCTGGAATATGCACCACATTGTCTTTTCAGTTAATTGCTGTTCCATCTCTGTCTTCGAGCTTTATAAGAACATCAAGATGATCAGTTTGTTATTGGTAGATAGTTTTTGAAATTTTTCTTTTATTTTCCTTCACAAAAAGTTTTTTTGTTGCTAGATATCTTTGAATCTGTACCCAATAGAACACTTGAACTAATTTTGGACATATTTTAGGGGTATTTTGTGGAAACATAGTTTTTCGCTAAAATTGAAATTATAAGAACTATATTCAAGATGACAACTTTCCTGTCAGTTTAAATGATAAGTTTTGAAGGTGCTGGCTTGAAATTTTCACAGTGTTATCTTGATGTACTTTTTCGTTGATTTCTAAAAAGATTTCACTGAAATATTGTGAAGGCATTTCGAGGCACCTCATTAATTTTTGAGTTCTTTCAACCCAGCCATTTTGTGCTTGTTTCAATTTCTTAGTGTTGATTTTTCCGTTACAATGATTTTATAATGCAAGTGTATTATCAAGAGCATATCATTAATGTCTAAAACGCACTGAGAAGTAAGTATTAACGACAAACCAATAAAATTTACCATTAAAGATGCTACATTACTGATTTCTTGATCAACAAATAGTCATCAAATACGACAGAGACAGAATAACAGAAATTCAGATGTTATCATTCCAGCCGCGGCTTTCTTATACTATGATCAAACTAGCTGTCATTACCACAAACTCTCACATCAGACTTGAATTATTCGATGTACTCTGAAATTCCCTAGGAACCACCAATCTACATATTTTTAGTGTTATTTAAACTTATTGTCTAGTTGGTATTCTTAAATGTTACTCAGAGTTAGCTTTTAAGTTCTAATAAGTTGGGATGCAAAACTGAAATCGCATCATGAAGGGTGTTTTAAGTGTTTTTCTTTTGTTGGCAATGCATATCTATATTGAGAATTGTGAGGTCTTTCTCCATATCCGCCACTGGTTTTAAGCCAAAGCTTGACAAATTTTCACTAAAGCTTCGAATTGGACACTTTTTTTATTTTTACAGATTAGTTCACTTTTCACTACCTTATCGGGAAAAACTTCGTCGGGAAAAATTTTCGTCGGGGAAAAATATTCGTTACTTGCTGGTAGTTGGTAAACGCATTAAGGCCGGGGAAAATTTTCGTCGGGGAAAAAAATTCGTCACTTGGTCAAAATTTCGTCACTTTTCCCCAACGAAGTTTTCCCCGATAAGGTATAGCTTAAAACCCGACGTCTTCTTGTTTTACAGTCAGTTGCGTTGCTGGTAGTTATTACAGTACCGAAAGCAACAAGTGTGAAAAATGTCCACAGGGGACTTATACTGAGAATGTAGGTCTCTTGGGATGTCCACCTTGTCCACGTGGTACCACCACCGCTACTGATGGAACTGCAGACTCTAAGAAATGCAAAAGTAAGTCCCACAAAGCCTTATTAAAAATATTCCCTCAACTAGTCATTTCGGTTGTCGTTTTCTCAATAGAGATAGACCTTTTCATGAATTACGTCACAAACATCACTTGCCTCGTATTCAAACAATTACCATGGTGGTGATATATCCCTTGAGACATTGAATGATTTTTTAATGAATAAAAGTTAGTTTTTAAATAAAAACCACTGGGAGTTAATCACTGTGACAATAATTTCAAAACGAGGCAAGTGATGTTAGTACGTAATTTATAAAAAGGTGTATTACTGTAAATAATCTCTCGTACATTTCGCGCGATGTCTTTTTTGAAAAATGCCAATGGCCTAAAAACTTGAATTGAAAACCCTGGAACGTGCCATCAAACCCGTTACAACTAAAGTCTGTTAAAAAAGACTAGCCTTCTATATCTTTTAAAGCTTTACAACTATTTTTTCCCTCAAGACCTGTCAAGAACAATGTTTGAGAGGGTATGAACTGCCAAATCTTTTAAAATAGACTTTGTTGGAATTGGCTGAAACTATTTCCATTTTTTAACAAACTGACTAAAAAAGATTAACTACTTATTGATTACTTCATGATAGAACCTTGTGCGCCTGGAACTTACTCAGAAGATGGCCTGGTCCCATGTAAAATCTGTGCACCTGGCAGTTACCAGAGCTCTTACAAAGGAAAGACTTGTGATCAATGTCCTGGTATCACTACAACCAATGGCAATGGTACTAAAGACATCACTGATTGCCGAAGTATGTACTTCTGAATACTCATTTTTAAGCAAAAGGTTGTTTGTTAGCTCTGGTTTAGACGGCCGACTTTTCGTCCTGCCTATTCTAATTGTGAATTGAAGTTGGCAAAAAGTTGACTGTCTAAAGTCAATGTATTGCCCACTTTTTACGTAGAGCAAAGATTTTGATAGCCAGCTTTCTGCCTACTTTTTGCTTCCTCTAACAATAAGAATAGGCAAGGAAGAAAGGCGGCCGCCTAAACCAGAGCTTACAGTCTTTTCAACATAACTTGATGACCGCATTACTTGGATGCCTCCATAGACGCTGTTTGTCTACACTATAGCTCAATCTCTGCTTTAGCTCAAACGGTTTCACTCGTTACTAGAAAATACATGCTTTTTTTTTATAAGAATATCTTCTATAATAATATTAGGGTGAAAATTAGCCAAATCATTAGAATACCATAAGAATACCCTCTAGGGTGAGTTTCTCAGATTTGTAATAATACAGTCATTTTGTATTTGGTTAACAGAAAAAACTGCTTCCTTTGTTAGACTTGAATTTAAAATTTGAGGTAGAAATGTACTTTTAGCTCTAAATGTTCATTCAAAAGTCCAAAACTCTCAAATTGATCATTTCTCATGTTTGTAAAAAAGTCAAGTCTAAAAAAGTAAGAATACATTAAGCATATTTCACCCTCAATTTTGGCAATTTCTTAAGAATACTTGACCCTCATCCAAAATACACTATACTTATAAAACAAGCGTGTAGTTTACTCTATTTTCCACTATATCCTGCTTTATCATGTGAATATTTATACTCCCTAGGGAAATCCTTGGTTAGTTTTATATTACTTCTAAACCTTCTGATGACTCGAATCTTCCATAATTTGAACTGGCCTCCCCATTGGTGTTTGAGTTATATAGAGTTTTTCATGTTCGATTCGCGTAATGGTTCGCCTCTGTTAGGGTTAGAACGTTTCTATCCATAATAGTCGAAATTACGTAACTTAACCTAAAAAATTTTGAAAAAAACAAAACAATCTCGACCGTATTTATGAAGTTATGGAAAGGTAGAAGGTTTCAGATGAATCTCCTTGTAAGCTAAAGAATGTCTACACATTTTTCTCTATAGTGAAATGTCCAAAAGGTTCCTTCTCAAAGACTGGTCTTGAACCATGCACTGTATGTCCAGTGGGACATTTCCAACACGAGAATGGAAAGAAGGATTGTATACAATGTCCAGCCAGCCAATCAACGCACGGCGAAGGTGCCCAACAGAAAGGAGAATGTGCTTGTAAGTAAATACAATACATTTAGTAGCGCGGGATGGCTCGCCAAACACGGGGAGGGAAAATAGGGAAAATGGCAGTACTTTTAGGAATCCGTAGGCTTTTACTCTAAGGTTCCAATTAAACGCCCCCCCCCCCGCTTGTCAATTTTTCGAAAATTTTCTAACCCCCCGGACCCGCATTAGGACTCCCTCCCGTGTATTAATTTTTAAGATTATTTAAAGCTTTCAAAGAGAAGTTCCCTTGTTCGAATTACCCAAAAAGTTTGTTTCCGTAAACATTCCGTTCTGCCAGAAAAATGAAGAACTTTCGAAAAAGTTTATGGAAAAGTTTCACAGCTTCACAAATGAAAAATTTCGTCTCATGATAAAATGGCAAACAAGGAAAGTTAAAAGTTTGTTTAAAGTCAAAAGTCAAAATCCTCATCCATCTTGTAAAATTTATTTCGGCGAATGCAGCTGTGGTGAGACATATGTGGGGGAAACTGTTCGAAATGTTGAAATTAGATGGGCCGAGCATGATTCATCAAATGGAAAATCTGAACCGTCAAAACACTTAAAAAGTAACAATGATCACGCATTTACTTGGAGAATTCTCTCATCAGCTCCAAAGCATACCCGAGAGAGAAAGAATCTTGAAGCTTCAATAATAGCAATTAAAACCCCGTCATTAAACAATCAAATTGAAACGAAAATTTTACAACTTTTTAGACATGGAATTACCTAGAGATATTTGCAACAATACCTTGTATGCTCTCATGAGTATTAGTGCAATTATCTCTACTTTTAGCTTTTTTTATAAATTTGATAACATTTTATTTTGAACGTTTTACTTGTATATGCACTGATGATGTTTTTTAATAAAACGAAAAGCTTATGCTGAAAAATATTTGTTGAAATGTTTTTTGAATAATAAGAAGTTCCCTTATTCTGCTCTAAATAGCCTGATTTGAGCCTATATTTACCTTGTTTTTGGGTTTTCGTAACTACAATTTCCAACCCCCCTGTTTATTTGGAATCTAAGAGTAAGGGTTAAAAAATAATAGAACATATGAAATAAATAAAATAAGAGATGCCTACGTTGGAAAAGGTAGAGGGTCATTCCTCTCGCTGTTACACGATTATAAGTGGACAACTGGCCTGCAGCCGTTCTATGTCTCTACGCTGTTTTCTTACTTCCTATTCTAGTCATCGATCGATGCGTATCTTCACCTTGTCTCAATGGTGGTCAATGTACAAATCTCGTCAGCGACTTCCAATGTCAATGCAGACCGGGTTATCGAGGCAAACGTTGTCAAGAAGAAAAGAATGAATGTGCGGATAAGCCATGCTACGGAAGTGCTACTTGTATTGATAAGGTAAATGCATAATTATCTTTCTAGACTCGTGTGATCGCTTGCCCGGTGCAGGAAAAAAATTCTGCTAACATTTATAGCAGTGAACCCATGGTTGGTCTCTTAAATATTGAACTACTATTGAGTTGTTCAGGTGGCTAAATTAATGACTGAGTTTTATGTAATCACCCGATACAACGAAACTTTCAATTACTCGTATAAAGTAACATTTCAAACTCAAGGGATCTCTTAATTTGGTCATAGGTTTAGTTATGTTCTTTTATTATATATTCTAGCCTTTTTTCTTATAATTTTTAATACAAATTTCAATGTTTTTGGTTTTGAGTGTCTGGTGGACTGCTGCTGAAAATAGCGCGGATTCGAAATTTTTTTTGATATAGGGGGGATACACATATAGGGGGGATGAAATAAAAATGGGGGGGGGGTTCAGACCCCTCTGCCGAGCGCAATCGGGAGGCCGAATTAGTTAACGTACTTTTTCTTACTAACATTATAAAAGAATAATGCCACGAGTCTGGAGTTTTACTCCCTATCACGGCTCTAAGTTTGATTTCAACGCTCTTCCCCGTATATATTTTTGCTAACGTAAATGACCTTCTTTTTATAGATTGACGGTTTCGAATGCGTCTGCCCATCCAATTTCCACGGCAAATTTTGTTCAGACAAACGACCAAGTTGTACATCATCACATTGTCAAAATGGTGGAACTTGTAGCGAAGCACCTGAAGGCGCTGTTTGTTCGTGTAAACCAGGCTTTACCGGTTTCTACTGTGAAAGAACTGTTAACGTGAGTATTTTCTTTTCAAGGTTTCTTTACAAGAATAAAGTATTTTGCCTTCAATGCCAAAAATTATAGGACATTCAAAGGTTTTGCGAACTCTAGAATATGTAATTTCTCAGGTATATACGTACAAAAGAAAATGTTCGAATGCTTTTGACGTCTTTATGAAAAAGATTTCCGTGTTTCAACTTTACTTGCATCCAATGCTAACTACTACTCTTAACAATCTATTACCAATACCAATGGGCTGTTCCATTAAAAAACCATACAGGGGGGGAGTGGACGAACCTTTTCAAGTCAAACAAAAATTATTGAAAATGTGTGAATACCCTTTGGAAAATGGCAAAATACCCTTGGAAAGGTTCTTCTCATACATTAAGGTGAGGGTGGACAAATTAAAATCAGTCATTCACCCCTGGGAATTTTAAAATAACTTGTTACCCCCTTGGAAGAATGAAAAAACACTCCCTGGAAATTTTTCTCGGATTACCTCCTAGAAATGTTCGTCCACCCCCTGCATGGATATAAAATGGAATGGCCTAATGACACCTTGAATCAAATATACTTTAATTTTGATATAAAGGATTTTGAGATGAGCAAGGACAAAATTGTAATTTGATCCTCATTCTACGGACTCGGGACAAATTACTTTTTTTTTTAACAACAACAACAACAATTATTGATTACTTTCTTCATTTTTACTTGTTTACTTATTTAGGAATGTGAGCGTAAACCTTGTGGACCAGGTGCAACTTGTGTTGACGATCATCGTGGTTTCTCATGCATTTGTGCTAAAGGTAAGATAAGTCTATAACAACTATATTAAAATCAATTGAAACTATCCTAAGATGCATACCGTAAGTTGGTCTAATATCAACATCTCTCATCTAATGACACCGACACCGTTTTTTAAACCTGGGAATAATAAAAGGTCGGAATCAATCATCGTTAATAAACGGGAGAAGAAGAAAACATTTTTTTCAATCAGTGATTCCGACCTGTCTTTTAATCCTAACTCTAAGAAGGGTGTCGGAATTACATGAGGGATGTCGACATTAGATCATAATTTAGGGAAGGTTTTCTGTTATCCTGTGAGCTGACGAAAAAGTGCAGCCCGGCCCTAAAGTGTCTCGTAGTTTTACTGAAAACCTTTAAATAGTATACGGGATCTTTGTAAATTTAGTGATTCTACCGGGATTAGTGATAGGAAGTTATCACTGACCTGTATATATCCCCGGACAAAGCTATATCCGCCATTTTAAATCGGAGATTTTTTTGAAAGTGTTACCCGAAAGCTATTCAATATTAAAAATTAACCTTTAACGGCGCTACATCATCAGTATTCTAGGAAAAGTAGATCTAGCGCTTTCAATGCATTGCACCGCTATTGAGTAGTGTTACCATTAGGGTACCACTTTCCAAAAAACTCCGATCAAAGATTTTGCTTGGCCGGGATTGAGAAACTTTGTCCAGGGTATATAAATGTCAGTGGAAGTAATAGTAAAGAGACTGTGGCTGGTTTAGTATTTTGACCCTTTGTTGAAGAGCTTTTTAAAGGTTTTGTTTTTAAATAATTTTAATTCACAAACTTTTTCACATTGAATTGACACGGATGTGAAGCAAGATTGGTCAGAAAGAGGAAAAGAAAAATATTTTTTTTTGCTTATATCAGCACAATATAGCAATGGACAGACACTGTCCTGATATGAAATATGTTTCTGATATGAAACGGGAACACTTATGTAAAAATAAAACCTTTAAAAACAAAACCTTTAATATTGCCGAGCAACCTTTTCATTCGGTTAATTTAACTTCTTTGAATGAGTAAAACCAAAGGTAAGCTCGAGTAAATACCGATACATAAACTAGGTCACAGTGTGGATCTAAACCACACTGAAACGACCGCCTTCCATCACGCATCACGCTTGCGAAAAGCGCACGCACATTATTAACGCCTACATGTCATCTCCAGTACATTTTAGATTATTCATTGAAAACAGATTACAATATAGTCATTTTTCATGTCTCGATTATTCAATTCCGAATAAAAGACATTCAGGGAAAAAAAAGAGAAACACCTGGGTAATCTAGTTAAAAAAACCGAAAGTAAATGGCAGACAAAGTAATGAGCCAAGGCAAAACGAGATTAGCGTACCACTATGAAAGAAACCGCCTCCGGCGGTCGACTATCGGAGGATATCGAGGGCCACGGTAAGTGAAATCGATACAAAACAAAGTCGATAGTTGATGTACGGCTCTATATCGCCTTTGCTCACCTAAACAGACGACGGTATTTTGATGTTTTTACCGTCGTCGAGCAAAGTGGACGGTGATTATGGGGACATGTCAACTTTGCTTTATACCACGATTTATCTCGAATACTTAAACTCGCTATTATCTGAACCTTGCCGGTCTAGACACTGGTTCATTTTTTTCGGATTTTCATTTTTTGGACCTACCCCGGTGGGGTTGAGGTCCTATAAATTAACCTTCGTTCGTTCGTTCGTCCGTTTGTTCGTCCGTTCGTTCGTTCGTTATTAGCTTTCCTCGTGATTAGTTCATTAGTTTTTTCTGATTTTTTTGCACAAAGATTTGTAACTATAAACCCTCGAATTTCGAAAAAAAAATTTTTGGGCAAATTTGGGGCTTTTGGACTTTGTGAAAAACTGGATCGTTAACTTTTTCTGATTTTTTGCATGAAAGTAGGGTATCGTCACAGGTAAAAGATGGCTCAAGCAGATTTTTTCAAAAAAATTTTGTAGGCTCAAAAAACGCATGTTTATCTATAAGAATCACTATTAATAAGCATACATCAATGTTCTTAGTTAAATCACTCATTTTTTAATGAGATAGATGTTTTTTTTTGCTCATGAGGGCTTACTTTTGAAGAATGTGTGTGTTTAGACATGAAATTTTGGTTGCGTGGCGTGTTTTTATAGAAATACTGGCCAAATTTGATATTTATTTATAAGCACATTATCAATTACTTAGGTATTAGCTTTTCTCGAGATTGGCTCTTTGATTCTTTATGATTTTTTGCAGAAAGATGCATAATTATAAACCCTCGAATGTGACGGAGCCCGACTTTCAAAAAAAAAAATTGGGGGGGGGGGGCAAATTTGGGCCAAAAAACGGCTAAAAACGGGTTTTTTGGACTTTGTGAAAAATTGAATCATTAACTTTTTTGTTTTTTTGCATGAAAGTAGGGTACCATCACAAGTAAAAGATGGCTCAAGTAAATTTTTTCAAAAAAATTTTGTTGGCTCAAAAAACGCATGTTTATGTATAAGAATCACTATTAATAAGCATACATCAATGTTCTTAGCCAAATTACTCAATTTTTTGATGAGATAGAGGTTTTTTATGCTCACGAAGTCTTGAATATGAAAGAATATTTCATGAGTATAAAATTTTGGTTTCTAAACGTTTTTTTATAAGAAACAAACGACTAATTTTAATAGATCGTCACTATTTGTGTTCTGAATGATTGTTTAATGGTCACGCTCACGTAGATATCAATTATATATGTGTTAAATGCATAACCAGGTAGGTCCATAAAAGTATCACTTGTTTTCTCATATAATTTCAAAGGTTACACTGGTCCAACATGTCACGAATTGACTGATAATTGTGAAGCTAACAACAAATGCTTAAACGGTGGAGAATGTGTCAATGGATTAGATAGTTTCACTTGCAGATGTCCAAATGGATTTGCTGGTTCCAGGTATAATTCATTTATTCTCTTATCTTATTATTTCTTCTCTTATTTTATCCCGAAGACTCTAAGTAATGCCTTTGCTCATCTCTTATTTGATAATTTAATATAGTATGTACAGTTTTATTTGAAAATGAATTAACATTTTATTGGATCAAAGTTAATTATAGAGCAATTTGTCGGGTAAGAAACACAACCCGGGGTAACCAATTAAAAAACGGCAATATGTTTAAAAAAGATTTGGAATGAAAAATTGATCCTTACTCTAACGGTAAATTTTATTGAAAATCGTTATCCGTTAGTAGGCAAAATGCTATCAGATTTTCTAAAATTTTGCTAAAATTTCTTAGTTTTTAAATCACTTTCTACATCCTTACAGTTCACATTCTCTCATTTTGACCTTTACAGTGCACTTTAGGAAGCTTGAAAGATGTTCACTTAAGGACTGCATCTAAGGTCGGTTGCTTTCATTGAATGCTCAGCAAGCACAACCATACACAACTTGCTCTTTGAACATCTAGACATCCAACGATTTGTTTGATAGATAAAAATGGAAAATACTAAGCAATCACGAACGAATGATTAAGGTCCAAGATATGGTTGATGATAATTAAATTGTATAATGATTATAGATTTTACTCTCGATACGTACATATAAGTTGCGTTCATACCATTGAGTTTCAAGCCCGAAGGGCTAGAGGCGAATCTTTAACCCTTCTCAGGCAAGAGAAATTGAAGCGACTTATTTCCTAACCAAAACGCACATAGAACGCACCGTAATCATGACGACGGATTGTATCTAGCAGTTTCTTTGTTTTGTAGGACTACATTTTTTGAAATCTACCAATAGATGTTAGTTTCAATCTTGAATTTCATATTTCAATCCGGCGCTTGTGTAAAAACTACGCGCGGGTGTTCTAGATGTTCTAAAAATAAGTGGTTTCATTTCCCATCCAGGAGTTTCGCCTCTAGCCCCTCGGGCTTGAAACTCAATGGTTCATAAATGCTTGACATTTGTAATTGCTCGCAGTATTCCTTTGAGTTCAATTGTTCGAATGCCAAATGATACAAGCATGTTGGTATTTGAAATATCAATTTTATCCCCTTTTCTGGTATTTCAGATTAAGCATAGTATTATGAGCAAATGCCAAATGCCATAAATGCCGGCATATGTAAACACGACCGCAGTAAACATGAAGGTATTCGACTATGAATGTATTCACACCTGTTGCTTGAAAGTTACTTGGAAATATGGAAACAAAGAAATGCAAGATCTTCTCCTTTCTTTCTCGAATGTCTCCTTAACTCAAACATGTTTGCTGACCCTTTAGTTTTAACAATGACTTTAATTAATCTCTGCCATAACTCGGACAAACTTGTGTTCCCTGTTGGCTTTCGAGTTATAGAGATTAGTTCTATTGTATTACAGTATTTCAGGGAAAAAATTAAAATCCCATCCCACGATATAAAATTAGTTGAAAATATTTTGTCCATGATGTTGTACGTTTTTTTATAAGAACAAACTAAATAAGAACATAAGGCTTCGGACTCAATTTCTTAGAAAAACGCACAAAAATATCCACATAATGGCAAAAAAAAGAATATGTTAAGAACATTTTTAGGCTTAAATCTGAAACAAGTTTAAGATGTTCTTAATGTAATATTTAGTTCCACTTTTACAAGTCTGTATAACGTAGGTTCATACATGTATACATTCCTAATTAAAAATTATCACTGTCTAGACCAAATTACTATATATAAATTCATAATTACATTTTAATTCCTATATCACTAATCAACCTGCTTAAGGATGTATAAAACATTTTGTCTGATTTCAAATGAACTTGTTTGAAAGTTGGGCGCAGTACAGTGTTGTTGAACCAACCTTGAGTATTGTTTTCTTCTCCAGTCTACAAAGTACCTAGCCTAGTTAACTAAGCCCGTATTCACAAGGCTAGGACACACGGCTTATGGTGATATAGCGTTTTCGGCGCTTTAAAGATTTTTTATATTCACGGATTTTAAGTTTGCCTTGTTCTGTTCAGTCACAACTTACCATCAGATTTAGACTAGTGATTGAATCAAACTAGCTTAGATTTCTAGGCTACAAAGTACCATGGAATATTTGAGTTTAAGCGAACATATTCAAGCAAAGACTTTCGACATGTTAATAGCGAAATTTCAAACCGACTTAAAACACTCGGTAATTGATATCGGGTGTGGCACAGGAAATAATACTGTGAAACTACTGAAAAATGTTGTTTCCAGTAATGGAAAAGTTCTTGGTATAGACCCTATTCAAGAGAGAATCGAAATCGCCAGATGTGCTTTTGGTCGGGAGGTAGGATTGGAACCTTGGAATCTGAGATTTGAGCAGGGGTCTGCCAAAGAGGCTGCTAGATTTGGTACAGATTTTGACTTGGCAATCGCGTCAACTGTTTTGAATTGGGTGCAACCAAAAGAGAAAATCAAGACTCTGAGATCAATCCATGATTCTTTGCGTTCCGGTGGTGAGCTCATTTTCACAGATGTGAACGTTATAAGCCATGAGCATGGATTCTTGAAATTCCTCTCTGACGAAACAGTGAAAGAAATTCACGAAAATGAATATTTCCCATCCACCAGGGAGACATGGTGCGAGAACCTACATGCTGCAGGATTCATTGATATCATTGTAGAGGAGATTGAAATTAGTCTTTCACTAGATGTGACTATTGATCAATATTTTCGTTGGGTTGCAGCTAGCATTCATACACAGGACAGTGGAAGCCTTTATAATGAAATGAAATCAAGTGAAACAAACGTTAAGGAACTATTGGATGGAAATCAAAAGGTTTTACATCAATGGTCGCATTTCTTTGGCAAATGCTCCAAAACTCAATAAACACTTAAATGAAACGATCCTTTCATTTGGATATTTTTTACAAGAACAAACTATATAACAATATTATATATAACAATATAATAAGTTAAGAACATTTTAAGGCTTTTGTAGACCATAAAACAACTATTTTTACGCTTACAACTCAATAAGTTAAGGACATCCGAAGGCTTCAAGAAAACTTATAAAAAAACAAACTTATATTGCACTTATGAGAGGATCTTTTCAATTTTAAGGAAGACGATATCTTGAGGACGTTGGTCTATTAGCACAATTTGATTAAGCACTTACGGTAGGTCGCTTACCTTGAGTGCGTGCCATCCCGAATCTGATATCTCTAAAGCTCTGACGGAGCGGCAATTTATAAAGCCAATGTGTTTCTTTTAACTTGTACTACCAAAAAAATGTAGAAAGGTCACCTGTTTCGACAGATACGATATTGAAGTGTGTCGAGACTCTTAAGCTAAGTGTGTGTGTTCTTTTGACCAACAATGAGAAAAAAGGGCTTCATTAACTAAACAAAAGGCGGTACAACACTTAGTTATTGTATACATGGGTTTTAAGTACCCTCAGTTTATTTGTTACAAAATTTTTACACCAAAGAAATACATTGCTGTTTTAATCATTACACTTTTTACCACTCCTTCGCAGAGTTTCAGCTATTTTATTATTATTATAATGTAACAAAGTTCTAGGCACACGAGCCTATTTAGCCAGTAAATAAAAGAAAATAAACAAAATCCAAAATACACATCTAGTTACACAAGGATAGTTACAGTAGCTCTTAGAGTGATGTGATATTTCAAAAAGTACGTTTTAACAGTAAGTGAGAAAAATATCAGAGATGAAAACAGGTTATTTGTTCTTTGGCATTTGTGCCATTGCCATAAGTTTGCCATTGATCGTTTCTGGTCATGGAGCAATGATGATTCCTTACAATTGGTTCGACCATCCACAATGGATTAAAATGGAGCATGGCTACGAATACGGTTTCGTTGGTTTAAAGTCGCAAAAAATGTGCCTTCCTGGAGCTGATATTCCGAATAGTGAAGTCTGCCGTGAGCCGAAATATTGCGAGGGAGTAGGAAACACCAGTAAGGCGGACGCATGTATGTGGTTCGCCAATTATACCTTCGTTAAAAAACCAACACTATTTCGTCATGATCTACGTACTTATCCACATACAGGTTTTGAAAAAACGCTTTTGCATCATCCGTGGCGTGCGCCTGGTTCCGCCCCTGTGTTTTCACCCTGTGGAGCCGCCGGTGGGAACCCTAACGGTTGCTTAGGAGGTCCTCAATGCGGTAATGATCAAGGTGGTTATCCATTTGGACCAAAAGCAGAAGAATTTCAATTCAAACATGACATCCACGTGACTAATTGGACACTTGGTGACCACGTGGAAGTCGCTTGGGGAATTCGAGCCAACCATGGTGGTGGATATTCATACAGGTTGTGTAAAATGCCGAACGAAGGGCGCAGATCTTTAACTGAGGAATGTTTTCAACAAACACCACTTCGTTTTGTTGGCGATAAACATTGGGTTCAATTCGGCGAAGGCAGATCAACGAGATACGAATTCCCTGCTGTACGAACTGATAAGGGTACCTTTCCGCCTGGTTCCCAATGGACCAAGAATCCAATCCCAGCATGCGATGGGATACACGGAGGAAGGACGTACCCAAACCCACCGTGTAAAAAAGGGACACGCAGTTTCCAGCACCTGGACATAATCTGGAAGGATATGGTCTTTATGGAAAAGAATTCAAAAAACATTTCCCCTTCTCTATCATTGATTTGGTGGAGATTCCCAAAGATTTAGACGAAGGAGAATATGTTTTATCATTCAGATGGGATTGTGAGCAAACACCTCAAGTTTGGAACACTTGTGCTTCTGTTAGATTGCTTTGAATCGTTGAATGTTTATGATTTTCTCTTACGAATATTCTTGCTATGAAGGACAACATGTTATAATACAATTTTTTATAACAACGGTTTTATCAGGAAATGATTTTGTCAAAACCCTAAGAACAAATTTAGGAACTATCCAAGGTCTCAGGTCTCAGAAATGGCTAAAATTTGCTGATTTTAATTCCCATTTTCATTAATAAAGTATGTAAATACATTTTTAAGAACATTTCAGGCTTTAAAATCACGAAAAATGAGAAAATCTCAACAAAAGTTTACTAATTAAAAAAAAAAAGCGTGCATCTAGATGCAGTTCTGGAGTTAAATTCTTTAAAAAATTTTTTTTACGTAAATACATTTATTCTTTGTTTTCAGACTAAATTTTTTTTTTTCTTTTGAAACATCAAATTAAAGCTTCAGAAACAAATCGATTCAAAAATCTTCAAATTTTCATCGTCATTTTCGAATTTAAGTGAAGTTAAGGGCGAAATATTTCCTGCTTGAATAGATTGAAGGAAGTTTAACCCCTTTAATTAAGTCAAAAATTGCCCTAATAACTAATAACATCTTAAAATTACAAGTAAGATTTTTATTCGTACAGTCTTTTCGTATACTAAGATTTTTCCATTATTCAACGATTTAAAGTAATCTAACATAAGCACAAGTGTTCCAGGTTATTCTAAAATTTCCAGGGGGTAAAAGATTGATTTTAGTTCGTCCATCCTCACTTTTAAGGTAGGAAATGAATTTTTTCATGGGTTCTTTTGAAAGTTTTGTCACTTCCCAGGGGGTATCCACACATTTCGAAGAATCTTGTTTTGCCTTGAAAAGGTTCGTCCACCCCCTGTATGGAAATTTACGGAACAGCCCAATGACGTTCCAGATATCGGGTAGTCTAGTTTAAAAATATTTTCGGTGGCCTAAGAAGAGTTCTTATTAAGAGTTATATTGAGAGCCTAAATAGTCAAACGGAAATGTAGACCTATTTTACTGGTATGTTTTGACTAAGCAGCTCCAGAGTATCCAATCCTTTTTGTGCTTGTACAACCCTTGTAAAAGTCTACTTCTAGCTGTGTATATTAAATGCTATAATTACAAATGTCGCAAATATTACAGCTAGACCAAAAAATAGCAAATGTGGTTTAATTTAAAGTGCGTGTGATGCTTGAACAGGTCCATAATACTCCTCGAAACCACTACCATTTCACTACCATTTCACTCCAAAATTAGGCTAAACATGTTAAATGTTATTTGTTTCTTTAATGTCGATCAATTCTTGGCTTGACAATCCCCCTCGGAAAACCATCTTTCGACATTCAAAAAAAATTTATGAACTCTTACTATCCTAATCCTTCTCATACTGTTTCTTTTAGATGCGAAGTGAACATCGACGATTGTGCGAATAACCCGTGTCGAAATGGAGCCATTTGCGAGGATGGCGTTGCTTCATATAAATGCAGATGTGCTGCTCAATTCTATGGACCTCTTTGTCAACACAGTAAGTCGCTACTCCCCTTCCTCTGGTCAACTACCAAAGACTTTTAGACTCTCCTCGTTAAGCTGTATGTACCCCCTATTCATTTAGCTTAGTGTATATAGGTGACATGTGACAGTTAAATGCTCCCGGGTAATGTTTAATTTATCTAAGTCTTTAACACTTTGGATACTAAAATCTTCTTGGATTTTGGCACTAAATTGAACTCATCACCAGAATAAATCAGATCTCAAGCTTAAGGTTCGAAGATCTTGACTAAATCTATCTGGCCAGCCAGGGTCCTGTATGCTCTGCGATGAGTCCAAATAAAGACGAAATGCATACACCTGCTCTGCCACCCAAATCTCATAATTGAATATAGTTGGGCAAAAACTCTTATTTCTCCACATTCATATTCAAATTCTTTCACTCTTTCACAGGGTACAATAGCAACGATTTCGACCTCGTGTTCGACCGTCAACTTCAAGGATACGCTGAAACACAATTCTATCAAGACTTGAATTCTTTCACAGCCTCGTTTTGGTTGAAAGTCAAGAAAGAAATGGATACGGGTACCGTCATGTCTTATTCCTATGGTAACGAAGAATGTAAGTAAAAATGTGGCAAGTTTTTTGAACAAAATTACTTATTTAGCTCCTACGATTATGAGTTTTTTATTAAATTTACTAAGAACTTATTAGCCCCTACCATTATTGTTGGCTAATGCATACCATACGTGCGTTTAGTTATTTAGGTCAAGATCGTGTTTTTTGCTGTGGTCAAAGTAATGGCAACGGTGATGTAAACCGGAGGAGATGGGAGCAATAAAGGATATACACATAAGCATGGCGAACCATACGTGCAAGTTGTACTTAAAATACTAGGTCGCAAATAGAAATTAAGAAACATTAACCTCGACTAAATCTATAAACGGCAGCATAGCTACAACAAGCACTATTAAATTACTTGATCGTTAAAACTCGACTTTTAATCTTTTTTTCTTAAAAATTTTCTTTAAGCTTTCCAAGACAACGGACTGGTTATCCGCGATCCGGACAGTTTGACGTTAGTATTGTTCGGTGAAGAAGCTCACTTAGACATGTCGGTCACTGATGATCGTTGGCATCACGTGGCTGTCACGTGGTCTAGCCAATCAGGAAAATATTTCGGTTACAAAGATGGTATCGAAGTAGCCAATGGAAACATCAAGAAAGACCAGGTATAAAATTAGTCTGAAGTTATTTAAGTCTGTCTCAAAAGTGAACTTTACTTTTTCGACAATCTCTCAGCATATAGTAATGTTTTATTGGCGATCCAAAAAATATCTGCAATTTGATTGGTTAAGAAGAGTACAATATATCTTGTATTTTACATGTACAAAATATAAATTGACAAAAAGATGTTGTTGCATTGTAGCCGTAGCAGCAATCTAACGTCACTTTGCTACAAAAGTGCCCTGTGCTTTCTTTCAACACAAAAAGTGAATTTTTTGGGTCACCGATAAACCAGTTATCAAACATTTGCTCGTACAATATGGAAATATTTCACTCGTTCCGGATTTTCCGTATATTTTACAAAATATTGTACGGAAAAATCTCGGAGCTCGTAAAATATTTCTCATATTGTACTCGCAACTGCACGATAACTATTACATATTGAAAAGCTATGCACCGCTGGAAAGATATTTCCAAGGGGAATAATCTGACTCGCGGATTTATAAATTTGACGTCATCTAGCCACATAAAACTCGAACTCAATCTCCCTAGTTGATTTGAGGTTATGTAAATCAACACCTTCATTTCTTCATTAATTCTTATCATCCGATCCAAATTCAACAGGTCCTTCCATCAGATGGTATTTTCATTCTTGGACAAGAACAAGACGAAGTTGGACGTAACTTCAGTGCAGCTGAAGCCTTTAATGGACGTCTCTCTCAATTCAACTTATGGGACACTGTCTTACCTGATGCCAAACTCGCTGAATTAGCTTCTTACCGCTGTATACAAACGGCGGGAAATGTGATCGCGTGGGCGGATTTCGAAACGTTACCATCGAAAGAAGTTAAAAAAGAAATCAGCTTTTGCTCAGGTGCATTTTTTTTCACCTTTTTTTTATTAATAGACCTAACATACTCCATATATACACTCGTCCATTTATCGATCACTTCCTATCTTAGAAGCTATTTTGAACTATGACTTGAAATGAAATATATTCGTGTAGAAAGAGTCCTTTATCGGTAGCTTTCAATACTAGAGTAGGATTAACTTTCGACTTTCGTGGATCCGTATTCATGATATTCGAGGCATAATGTTGTCTACGGAAATACCCCGACTTTTGAGCTGTTAGGTGTTTACCTACTTCATAAAGCTTTGGTTAAAATAGCGATCACTACAAATCCGACTCCGTGCTACATAAATACTATCTAAAAAAAGCATCCGCCGTAAATTCTCTCGGTTTAATTTCCAGATTCCATAACTAATCGAATTTCTTTATAACCCGAACGGTTTCTCCTCCCCTAGCTGTTCGAATAATGGAGACCCTATTGTAGATGGATTGATTGATAGACCCCTTTAAATCGCCATACATTGAACCAATTTTATTTTGTAATCTTGGTACAGTTAAAAACACCAAATTCACCAAGTGGAGATCTAACAGTGTTTCACCGTGTGGTACCAACACCAAGATGTCACAATGTCTTTCCAATGGTGACAATCTCGATGCTGAACAAATGAATTTAATCGAAACCAGTTGTACACATGCTGGATTTAAATGTCCAAACCAACAATCATATGATTCAGATAAAAAAGAAGTTTGCCCAACGTCAATGAATAATCGATTCGAATGCCCTTTCATACCAAGTAAGTCTTTCTTCAGACTTCATTTTGTTAGTCTCTGCATGGGTCAATCGATAAGAGCATTCCCCTCCTAATTCAATCCATTGACCTTCATATATCATCATATATCATGGACAAAGTTTCTCGATCCTGTCCTAGCAAAAATTATTTTTTGAAAGTGGTACCCTAATCGTAGCACTACTCAATACGAGTTGAAACATTTTAAACGTAAAATCTCATTAAATTACCAATTTGCCCACATCGAATAGTGCATTAGGGTATCACTTTTCTCATAACTTCCACCATCGAAGCTTGGGTTATGGTATATAAAGTTCAGTGGTCTCTGGATGGCTCAGCCCGTAGAAGAGGTTTTTCTAAAGAATCCTGCATTACACTGCATTACTAAAAATAGACAAACGACAGATTTCATAAATAACGACATATTTCGCCGTCCACAGACCCGACTGTACCACCCCTAGCGATTCATTCCTCTTCGTTTATCACGGAGATTAACTGCATGGTTTAAAAGAACGACAAATTACGCATGCGTGTTACAATGCAGGATTTTTAGAGGAATAGGCTGGTAAGAACATTACCCTTCCAATCCAAAGCTAAGCATCAATCTTCAATCACTGTCAATTCAACGAATGAGTAGCTTAGACTGAGTAAAAATTTATTGGGAGCCGAGAGTAAGTATGGCGCTTCAGATCGGTAGCGTGTAGGCTGCTTGCATCCACTAACGGATTCGTGCTCCTTATAGCTACCTGGGGTTTTGTAGAAGTCTGCGATTCAGACTAGGTGGCGTGAGGATTGACAAAATTGCTTGTTACGAATAATGATAGTAGCTTAACGGATGGAAAACTCTAAGAAAGCTTACAGGGTATCCTGATCGAATCATGTGCACTGTTTCTCAAAATACAAAACCAAATAATTAATTCACACGTTTTTCTTTCAGGAAAGGATTGTACTTCTAACAGTTGTTCAGGACGTGGTCAATGTGTAGATACAGCATCAGGATACGTTTGCAAATGTAATGATGGCTACCATGGTGATGATTGTCAACATAGTAAGTGAAAGTTCTTTCCTATTCAGCCCGCCCTATCCGCCCTATCAAGGTTCCTTACATTAAGCCTATTACTAGCGCACTACCCGGTTTTACAGCAGCGCTAATTGAGTAGGTGATGCATTTCTATCAAATTCCCAACGGTGATAGAAATTCTATTGTTCTATAGGTCAAATAATCCAGTTGGGATGTTTTTGGAGTGTATTTTTTTCCATTGAATCTTAAATTTGTACAAAAATAATGTCAAACTTCCAGTGGGGCTGAAATGACCCACCAGGGACGAAATTTTGGCCAGATTATCCAGTGGGGTGGATGTCTCACTGGGTCTGCGACACAGAGGTGTAATGTTAAAAAAGTTGTCGAGAAAATGGAAACATAAATTACGACTTTTATGAGTATTAAGCTTCCATTTTCTTTTCTTCCAAGGCGTCAAATGTCATCACGTGAGGAATTTCGCCAACGGTTACACACATCTTTCTAGAAACCAAATCACATTCTATTGCAAATCAGGATATGCATTGAAAGGTGTTAGCCGATTGACATGCAATGGTGGGCGGTACAATCACCCTGTTCCTGTTTGTGAAGGTTAGTTTAACGTCAGGACAACGTTCATCTAGCATCCATAAAGGCCGTGAAATGGGCGACAGTTTTTTTCTCATCCTTTTTTGCCTAAAAAAAGATTATATCATAAAAAAGTTTTGCGTGAACCTGCGTGAACAAAAAAAAAGTTGAAGGAAGTTCTACTTTTTTCATCCGTTACGTCAATTTCGACCATTGGATTTTTTTTAACCGATCGTCAAAAAGTTTTCGCTCATGTCGCGCGAAAGTGGAGACCGGCTTTTACGTCCTATAATGTTAGATGAACGTTGATTTTACTAATTTTTGAAAATCCAGACACAGAAGAGTAAAGAAAGTAAACAAGAAGCCCAATGGCATGAAGGCCCAGCATTAAAAGTTTTGTTTCTAAATAAGAGTGAAATCGTTTGCTTACTCATTAATTTTAATTTACAAGCTTTTTTATATTGAATTGGCACGAATGTGGAGCAAGATTGGTCAGAAAGAGGAAGAGAAAAACATTTTTTGTTTATATTAGCACAATATAACAAACTGATATGAAACATGTGTCTGATCTGACCTGAAACGGGAACACTTATTTATGTAAAAATAAAACTTTTGAAAAATCTTTAACAAACATGTGTTAAAGCTCTAAAAGGGAGCAAAAACAAATGATAAAAAGTAAAATTAAAAAGAAACCAACCTCGAAAAAATTTCCCTGCAACCAGAGCGGCTGCAGCCACAGCAGCACCCAAAAAATGCAAAATCTGTATATAAAAATGTCCATAAAAACTGAACAATTTAGAGTTATTGGCTGAAATTTTGTACAGTAACTCACTTTCAAATGCAGATCATAATTCAGTAAGTGTTTTTCCCAAAATGAGGCTATTTCAAGATGGTGCCTGACAGGGTGGCGCCGATAAGCCCTTTTAACCGTTTTGGACTGAAATGGCTTAATTTTCATAGATAAATGTACTAAAATGTCCTTATTGTATATTTTTTTAATCATTATGATATTCTGAAATTGTGTACAGAATTTGAGTTTTTTAGCTCAATTTTACCAGGAGAAACAGGCAAAAGAAAATTGCTAAATCAGACAAAACCCAGATACAAGCTGCAACATGGAGAATGCTCAAAATGCCTTGCGACAACTTTTTCAAAATAGTAGATTCGAGCCCGGCTTGAACCACCAAAGTTATTTGTCAGTGATTCTGAGCCCGGCATGTGCTACCAAGCCGCTGCAAAAATTTGAAATTACAAACGCCTACCCTTACCGTCAGATCGGGTAACTTGCATCAGTGGAGGCTGACATGCATAGCAACATTTCTTGTTGTCAAACTTTGTTGAACAGAGTTTTGGTCGAATTTGTTGAACATTTCCTGTTTTCAAAGTTTGTCGAACTTAATCGAATACTCACAATTTAAGTGCAGCGACCTTTGAAAAGTTTGATTAATAATTATGTCTGGTATAAACTAAAAAAACTGAGCATGATCTCGAGACTCCTTTAAAAAAGCTCAACAAATATATAATTTGACCATAATTTTATCCAGAAAAAGTATCAAAATATCCAACAGTACAAATAAAGGCTAATCTAGTCAACCTCTTCCTGTTTGAATAAATTTTTTTGTCGATTATTAAAGCCTGAACACATTTCGCACACGTTAAGTTATAATTATTCTGATAAAATGCCTGATTCCTCTTAATCATCAAGGCGATAGCAAGAGAGTAATAAACATTACATAAGAGAACATACCTGTAATAATCTGGTTGGTGTTTGAACCTTCATTTTGAACAATGAGAAAATGAAAAAATCAAGCAAAATCAGTGTAGAAAATACAACTTTCAAAATAGTCTTTTAAAGCTTTTAGGTCAATAAGTATGAGCATCTACTTCTGTGGGTGCAAGTCAGAGCTACACTTAAGTAATTGAAAAACATTTGAAACAGTAAACTTTCCTTTATAAGTCTCAAGATCCATAAAGAAATCAAAACATTGACCGACAACCAAAACGTGAATTTCAGGCGCCATCTTGGATTCGATTTGGAGCAAATAAACCCACGGCCGCAGTAGAATCGATATTGTTTACATCAGGCTGCCTAAGACGACCCGAGCAAATCGATTAAATTTTATGCGAATGCCCCCGATTGAATCGCACAAGAAAAGCAACCATGGCACGGACAGGAGTGAGAGAGGACAGAAAAACAGAACACGGCACGGACTGTGGACAGACAGGACAGACGGAAAGTTCCTCTTGAAAGGGCCATCTGCTAGCGCTGGGCCAATAAAGTTGTTACTTTTTTCAGTTTCCTGTCTCTGTGTCTCTCAAGCTTAACAGTGATATGTATCTGATAGACTATATGAATGGAATTCCACAACATGCTATGCCTTAATAAAGGTTTTGTTTTTAAATAAGAGCGATATCGTTTGCTTACTCATCAATTTTAATTCACAAGCTTTTTTACATTGGATTGACATGAATGTGGAACAAGATTGGTCAGAAAAAGAAAAAGAAAAACATTTTTATGCTTATATCAGCATAATGTAACGATAGACAGACACTGTCCTGATATGAAATATGTGTCTGATATGAAACGGGAAAGGTTATGTAAAAATAAAGCCTCTAACATCTTTTTTACCTCAATAAGAGGTTGAATTTACTCGGAACTGATATTTTCTGACCATCAAAAGAATAATATAAGTTATGTAAATGTCAATTTTATGTCACTTGTGTTACTCGTTTGATGGTTTGAATTTAAACATCTTATTACGCTTATCTAGAGAAAGTTAAAAAATCTCACTCGAATCAAAACAGCTTTCATTAAAAACTTAAAATCGTCACAAACTTTTTCACATTGGATTGGCACGGATGTGGAGCAAGATTGCACAGAAAGAAGAAAAGAAAAACACTTTTTTGCTTTCATCAGCATAATCTAACAGTAGGTAGACACTGTCCTGATATGAAACATGTGTCTGGTATGAAACGGAAACACTTATGTAAAAACAAAACTATTAACGCTTTTTAAAGTTTTAAATGTCGATTTATTTTTATTTTTCCCTCCTAGATATCAATGAATGTGCACAAAGCAAGTGTGGACACAACTCCAAATGTCTTAACCTCCCTGGAACATTCAAATGTAGCTGTTTGAAGGGATTCAAATTGTCAACACCCACTCTTTGTGTCGGTAAGGAAATTGAAAGAATATCACGATTGAATTTATTGGTGAAGTTGATTTCTTTATCTGTTCGTTAGCTAGGATGGGAGCAATTGTTTTCTGTCACAAAACATCGTGTACTTTCCACAATGTCGAATATATTATTGAAGAGAGTCCTTCTTCACTCAAACACTCAAGTGAAAAATTGGTTTTATAAGATTTGAATTTTTTGAGATTTTCGGGTCTTGATTTTGTTGGAGTGTTCAACGCAGTTGGAGTTTCACACATGTGCTTCTTCTGAAAAATAATTCACAATCTATAAAAGTAGACCTCTCCTCACCTCCCACCATGATAGTTGTTTGATTTTATTGACAAAATTGCTGGTTCCGAACTGTGGTCAAATGTTTCATAAAGAGGACGCTTATTTTGCTCATATGTTTTGCTTCGCCTGCCGTGGAGAAACTGTAATTTTTTATCTGCTATTCGACCCAAATATACTCAGAATCCAATACACTTTCATTAGCTATCGCGCTGGACAGGTTGCTAGTTGTATTTTATTTGCTCCCATTTCTATACGCAGATGTCGATGAGTGCTCGACAAACAAGGGCAATTGTCAAGACAAGTGTATCAACAACCATGGATCATATTCGTGTGGATGTCGTGCTGGTTATCGTATCTCTAAAGATAAACACTCTTGTGAAGGTAATACTAGTTCTGTTTTGTTAAAGATTTTATAGTTTCATCATCTTCCTTTAGGCCCTAAAGCTTCACGATTTTAATGTAAAATTGCTCATTGCAACTTCTATCAAGTATGGTGTTCTGTGCTCTATACCTTTTTCTCCATATACCATCAGATGGTTTGCGATATCTGACATGTGGTCTCTTTCTATTGTACTTAGCAAAACCTAATCCAACTCTTATCCAAAAGTCAAAATATCAAAGTTAAAAGTTTTCGACCTTTAGTAAGAAAACAATATAATTTCAACGCATAAGAACCAATTTTTTACCAGGTTTTACCAAAACTAAAGATTGTTTCTACAGGCCTCAAACCATCTGATTAACCCTCTAAGGTGCCACTTTCAAATTTGAGGTTATGAAAATGCATGTTTTTCCAATAGACCATATACATATCTCCAATTAGTATTTTACTCTCGGGGACCTAATAAACGCCCCCCCACCCCACTAATTAATTTTTTGAAAATTTTCTACCCAATACATTCTTATTCCAATTCCCCCGGCTTATTAAATTTTGATAATTTTTTCACCACCCAGCTTATTCCAAACCCCCTGTTTTTATTAGGTAACCGAGAGTATGTTTATTGTTTAAATCATCTTTCACGAATCCCTTTTTTCCTTTAGATTTGAACGAATGCTCATCCTCATCCACCAACAATTGTCAGCAAGTTTGTGTCAACACTCGAGGCTCATACAAATGCCGATGTGAACCAGGCTACTCCCTTTCATCTGACGGCTCTTCCTGTATTGGTAAGGGGTGGCTTTTATTCTTTTATAAACAAATTTACTTCAAGTTTCATAAGGTCGCAATGAACATTTATAAGTCCCAAACAAATCACATCACACAAAAAGTGAAATTATATGTTATCTTTCGGTATGCAAAATCATCATCCAAAATATAATATAATATGATGATGAGAAAGTTAAAAAACAATCTATATTGTTTCCTTTCTTCTCGTTTTTTGCAAAATCCTTGATGTAGTTTAACAAAATTCGATATAACATGGTGTAACCAGTATTGATAAAAACCTACAAAAACTTGATATGAATCTCCAATGTTTTCCTTTACAGCTCACAGATGTCCAGGAGTCAATTCGCCGGTCAACGGTCGTGTATCACAAGGTTTTGGAAGTTACAAAGCCTTGATTACATACAGTTGCAGTAGCAGTCGATACCGCTTGAACGGACCAGCAGAGAGGACATGTCAAGCCAATGGACAATGGTCTGGTAGAAACCCAACTTGTGACCGTAAGTTTTGTATCTTATTTATTCTCGGTATTTTTCAAGGAAACTGTTTTAAAGAGATCAGTTTCACTGGCGGATTTAAGACAATAGAGCAAGTACGTCGGAAACGTACGAAGGAGTTCAACGCTCGTTAATTAACAATGAAGTTGTAATTACAAATCTCTTCATCTGATAAGTTCGACAGGGTCTAAAACCGCCTATGCGTTTTATAATGTAGAAAGGAAACGTGCCTTTTTCGCCGACAAAGCATAATTTCAAAAGAAAAACAAAAAGACAAGAGAGTTTTACAAAATTTGTGCTCGCGTTGCACGGTGAGGGGCAGAAAGTTAGTCCTACTTTTGTCTAAAAATGTTGTCTTTGAGATGGTAGGAGATACGTTGGATGGTGTCCTTTAAAGCGGACTCAGGTCGTACCGGTACGAATACTATTAGTAGTTTCACCTTAAAGTACATTTAACATTTTAACACTTTGAACATGAAGATTTTAATTGTCTTACTTTTCATTTTGTAACGGATTTATCAAACTGTTTCAAATCTATCAGCACAGTATACTTTGACTCTAAAGGAAATCCTATTTTTTACTGGAAAAATTAATGAGAAAATTGAAACCGAAAAGTGGAGCTGAAGGCGAAAATAATCTCCTAAGTCGATAATTTTTTATACCAGTCCTAAACGCCTTCTTAATACACAATTTAATTTCTATTCGTTTTACAGGTGTCAACTGTGGTGTTTTACCAAGTCCTTACAATGGTCAAGCATCTTTGAAAGGATCGGCTTACCATTTCTCATGTTTGGGTGGTTTTGGTTTAGTCGGTAGCTCGGTTCGTACTTGTCAATCAAGTGGTTTGTGGAGTGGAAGCCAACCTAGATGCGTTCGTGAGTACTATTTTTTTTTGCATTGTCTGTGTTCATCTACTAATCAGCCCTCTTTAAAGTTTTAAAATTGAAGACTGATATATAAATATTGATTCTAATTAGGCCTGTGAATTTTTCCTCTCTGAGCTAAAAGTTCCTAACTTTGATATGATATTAGTGTGCAGAATTTCAGAGCTGAAATTCATTTGCAGTATTTACATGTTTGTTTCAACTAAGTCTCTAAATTATATTTTGCGACTTTGCAGGCGTTTTCCTTAGAATACATATCTTATTAATTAATTGATTTTTTCTTCTTTCCGTACCTAGCACAATACTGTCCACGTATCACTACACCAGCCAATGGTAAACTGATTGGAAGTTCTTATTCTGTTGATGCCGCCATTATGGCTTCCTGTAACGAAGGATACATGTTACAAAATGCCGGTAGCCGATTCCGAATTTGCCAACGCAACAGTCAATGGTCTGGAGCAGATGCTAAATGTATCGGTAAGAAAAGTAGTTCACTTACGTTTGGATTGTTATACCGTTGCATGGTAGGCTGACCAAGAGGAGAAATTGGAAAAAATAAATTTTGATTGTGATTTTGTGTGAATTTTGGATTAACTTGAGCTATTCTATTTTTAGTAGTACCCTTTTCCCTGACACCTTTATAGTAGAAAGGAGGGCCACTACCATAAGGAAAATTTGTATCTATACACGATAATGTGGGTGTACAGTCCAAATTTGAAATCTGAAGAATTTTGACTTTCATTAGTGTTATTTTGTAGGTTTCTATTTATCCTCCAACGAAAAAATATGTTATAGGAAGTATATCTAGAGCGGTCTGTGAATCAAACTAGTTGTTTTGTTCTACTTTATTTTATCCTTTCTTATTTTTTAACCAGCATTGTCCTGCGGCAAACCAACACCGATCGAAAACGGACAAATCCAAGGTTCTCGATACAATTACAAAGATCAAGTTACTTACTCATGTAAAGCAGGGTACGGGCTGTCCGGTAATGGCGTCCGAACTTGTCAATTGGATGGTCATTGGAGTGGTATTGAGCCTTCTTGCTTGTGTAAGTCTAATTTACTCTTTTGCTGCTCACAGTTTGGGGGCATCAAGGTAGAGCATCCAGCTACGGTGCGCAAGATTGTGGGTTTGACCCGAAGAGGGTTATATCAAAGATTTGTTACTTAATGCCTCTTCGCTAATTAACTAAAGAGACGGATAAAAAGGATAGTTGGAGGTATCCAGGGAATGGAGTGCTGCTCCTTTGGATAGAGAGCTAGAGAAAAGGTAGGCTGCGGGTCGCCCTCGATTGCAGTCGCAAACGTATTTACTTAAATATTGCATTTCCCAACAGCGGAGCAAGCTTTTCAACTATACATCCAACTACCCACTCGGGCTCTGTTTTCATCCATGCCCTAAGTCACTCACCATATTGGTATCAACTGTTCTTATTGCACATTTTGATCCATCATAAATGATTTTCGTCTGTACTCGTTAATAGTGTGAATTTTGAGGTACAGTTGTTGACGTTCTCTAAATCGATGTTCTACTATTCGATACGCTCCATTATAATATTGAAAGTCATCGTCAACAAGAAACTCTCATAAACGACGCTCTACTATTCAATAAGCTTCATGAAAATCGAATTAGAGAGTGTCAACTGTAGAATAATTTTCTTTACTAAATTACAAATAAATATTGAAATTAAAGAAAAGTAAGATACCAATGGCAATATTGGAAAGCATAACGAAGACCTCCCTTCTATTCAATAGCTTATAAGTTTGTTAACTCGGTGTCGACTTTAGCTCTAGAAATCTTAAACATCTCCTGAGCTAAATATTCTCTTGTGTTTTTCTTTGGTTTTAAAATTATGATGTATAGTTTGTTACCATAGAATATTGCCATAAATAAACAGTTAGCAACTGTTAGAATCAACACACGAGATACTATTTTGATGTCTTTGTCTCTTTGAAGAAATTGTAAGGGAAAGTACGTCATGTATGTCATGATACTTGTAAACGACGAATAAACGATTGGCATTGCTTCATTGAAAGGTCCAGGAAGATTACGACCCCGATAAGCTTGGATGGTTGAGATTAAGTGCAGCAGAATGATCAATATTATCTGTACTGTCATTGGTCTGTCAGTTTTGCATCTGTAAATTCTTTTGTATTCGGTATGATTGTGTTCGAGCTCTATTTCGATATGTTCCGAGTAAATACTCAGAAGCAATGCATTGAGATCAATTAGAATCATTATTAGGACCAAAAATATTTGACTGATCAAAGCTTTTCGCTTGGTTCCTCTCGATAAACGTAACTTTGAATTGAATGCGAGTAGTAAATTTTGACATTTGATTAAAATCAACGTGTAAGGTGAAAACACCAGTACTGAAGTGACCAAAAGCTCCATCAAACAAAGTTCTTTGGATGTCTTCAAGCCAATATAAGGACAGGGTATGACCAGGAATAACAAAAGCATCGATAGGGCGTGTACCAACATAATAGGAAAATTCGATCCACGAACAATTGGAGTATGTCTATTCTTCACAAAAACAACCAAAGTAAAACAACACAATATAAAACCTGCAATACACAAAACACATGTTAATTTCAATCCAGCTTGATCATGAATGCTCAGAAATTTATCAGAATATGGGTCATAGCAAGAATCACGCTTTTGAGTTGATAATGCCAATTCAGGACATGGTTTACAAGAGGTTTGGATCGCTGTATTATTCGATTGAAAGTAGTTCAAAGGACATTGATGACAACTCCATCCTTGAGAATCATTACTCCATATTCCAAGATTCTTTTGAGGGATACGTCCGAAGTAATTTTCTTTTCCTTTACCGCATATGGGAATAGGGCATGAAGACTCTGATTCTTCGCTTAGATACCCGATATATCCATCTATAAACCTATAATAATGGGTTCTCTCAGAATAACCTTTGTATTCCACTTTTAGCTTGCTAAAGCTTCTAATTTCGTTATTAACAGCGTTTGCCCTTTTAATCAAAGACTTTTTGAAGCTAGGATAAGTCACCCTTGAAAATACATTCCATCTATTGTCTCGGAATATTTGAACGAGTTGTAAGGTGTTTAATATCAGGCTGTTAAAAGTGGTCATACAGTTGTAGCCGGTGGCCAACTGGTTTCTTTTCGCTGAACTTTTATTAATTTTTTTTAGAAAACGGTCGAATAATAGACTGTTAGTATTCATTTTTCGTAGGCTGAAGACATTAGATATATAATCAATATCGTGTCTAGTTTTTGAAGGTAATCTGATAAAATCGATCAAAAGGAATGTTCTTTTCGGTGGCTTGTGGTAGGAATCTAAGTCGAACGCCCAATAATGTTGATATTGCTCGAAAAACTCGTAACTATTTTTTCCTATAACTAAAACAGTTTTGATATCTTCCTTTAGAATTATATCGAATATTGTTTTTGAGATTTTGTTCAGTTCCTCGTATTTTAACGTATAAAATTTTGAACATTGATGTTTTTGCGAATTTTTTACAAGGATATCATGAAAAAACTCAAAATCTAGTTGATAAGTTGGCGAGCCACTGTCCTTTTTATCGTTCGGTAAAGCAAATAAGCGTTTCTCTGGAAAGTGTTTTTATTGGCGAATAAATTTTTGCTTCTCAATGATTCTGAGATTCCAAAATCACTATTGACTACCCATACAATGAAATCGTCACCAAATAGAATTCCCTGTAGTATCTTAGAAATTTCTTGAGGTGTGTGTATGATCACTAGAAAGATTCTTGATGAAAATTGCCAGGATTTAATTATGTGTCCATTCCACTTGGGAGGGTTTTCAGTTTTATTTGACACTGAATAGCTTTGGTTTAACTTCAAGTCTATAGCAATAGAAACTGCTTTTTCGTGTCCACAAAAATTTATATTTTGATATTCAAAGTCTTTCATTGAAAGTAAGCCATGGATACGATCAAATTTTCTCTCCAGTAAAAAGTTATCCCATTCTAGTTTTTTCTGCTTGAGGGCAAAATCAATAGCACCTTGACATAGACTGGATGAACAACTTTCGTTTCTCTTTTCATAACACTGATGATAAAGTCCAAGAATAAGCATAGGTTCTCCTCCAGGCTGCAAAGTTTGTAGTGATACGAAATACAAAATGCATAAAAAAGTGGCAAAAGTTATGATATTCATTTCTCTAGAGTATACAGCTCGTGTGTGCATGTGTACCCTACATCTGCGCTGTCAAGAAAGAGGAGATCTGTTTTCCTTTTTGTGTTCGGTGTGATATTTAATGTTTTCTCCTTCGTTTATTTCTTAATAAACTTCCTGGAAAATTTCTAATTTCTCATTCATTCCCATTGCACGTACAAAACCTTTAAGTTTTTATTAAAATCCAAACCAGACGGACAGACAAAGTTTGTCTTGTTATTTAACTAAACAGTGTGATATGCAACCTCCAGGAAATCAATCACGAATAATGAAAAATATAAATTTATTTCAAAATTTCGCTGTTAAAATCTTCAAGTTTCATGCCTTACGGCAATCATCAGACGTACAAATAAAAATATTTTTTTTAACAGCGAAATTTTGAAATAAATTTATGAATTTGCTCTACACAGTTATTGAGCCTAAAAATGTTCTTAAAATGTTCTTAATTTTACCATTTCCTAAGAAATTATATCCTTAAATGTTCTTAACTTGCTCTTAATGTTATGGCAATTGAAGCCTATTGTTTTTTCTATAAGCATAATGTTTATAATTATATGCAGGCTCAGTTTTTGGTACCTAAACAAGGGCTCTATTGTTTAAGAGCAATAGAATGCTAAGCATAATGCGAGCCTGATATAGGGGCAGACACTTGCTTATAAAAAAAACATGTAATGGGATTGTCTTTAGTAAAACCTTTCGGTGTATGGCCAATTTTTATCAAAGTAGCTACTATGAGCTGGCATGGTTGTCTATTGCGTTTATGAGAGATATTGTTACCTTAAAGGAAGAAATTTTGGCGGAAAGAAAATTTGGCGGATTTGGCGGATTTGACTGAAAACCACGAAATTAAGTTCCCGCCAAAATTTCTTTTTTCCACCATCCGCCAAATTAAATTCCCGCCAAATTAAATATTTTGAAAATATGATCTCTTTTAAGGTGTTTTGCTATTTTTTCGCTGTTTTGACGCCATCTTAAGGTTAAATTTTTAAGTGACCGCCAAATTTAGTTCTTTCGTCCATCCGCCAAATTAAATTCCCTCTGAAAAAACTTTTTTGGCCATCCGCCAAATTAAATTCCCGCAAAAATTTCTTCCTTTAAGGTAGCTTGTGAGACCACAGATTAATAAACTTTGTCAATGAAAATCGTTTATCTAAAAAGCTTATTTCTCCCTCACTTTTAATGAGAATTTTTCCGAGTTCTTTTAATGAAGGCCATTCTGAATAAACGTACAACATCTTGAAAATGTTATATTATTATTATAAACTTTCACAATTTTAGTGTTGAACAAGCCAGTAGATAGGGCTTTATGACTTTATAAGGGGGGGCTCCGACATGACTTTCCGCCAGAAAAAAACACGTCAGAATTAGCTAAAAATCTGTTCTGATTATAAAGTAATTGTGCGTCTTCTCTTCGTCCAAAGTTAGAATTTTGTCAATATTTCTAGAGATGTTTTGAGATATTCAAAATTCTTGCCATTATTACTTTAAAACTCTCCAAAAAAGTCTAATCAAAAACCCTAAATTAGTTCTTACAACGGTACCCTATTATGGATGATTTACTACGTATAACAGTTTTGCTTCACAATCTAGGAAACCTATCTTCCTCCCTTTTAGTTAACAGCTGTGGATATCCAGGATCAATTGCTAACGGTCAAATCATTGGTGATGATTACAGCTTTGGAAAACAAGTGACTTACAAATGTGACATTGGTTACAGGTTATCCGGTTACAATAAAAGATCTTGCCAAAACAGTGGCCGATGGAGTGGATCCAAACCATCGTGCCAAGGTACTGTATTCGTGGTATTCCTTTACCATAGCGCCTGTTTTGATCACTGGCTGAGTGATCTGACGTGTTTATTAACCCATTAAGTGTCACTGGTCTGGCGTCATACGAGATTGCTCGATTCTTTTGGTCTTGTGTCAGTTGGTCTGTAATTAGGAGTGCTGCGGCCCATGCCGACCTTTTTTTACCGCATCCGAATAAAAGGCCAAGTAGAGGTTGGCTTTTATTTCCTAGTTGAGGTGTGTACGTCCATTTGAAATCAAAGAATATCCGAAACTTGGATGTTACGGAGTGACAGCGTTCGGTATGTGAAAGCCTCTGGAGTTATTTGGTGGTTCACCCTCGAAGTTTTATTGAATTCCCTATGAAGGTTGAAGTTCATATTTATATATTTCTAGTTTTTTTGCAACGGGAAGATTTTTTACCCGTTTTCTGCAGTGTGGTCGACGTGCCTAGTTATGGAAAGACAACCGCTCATTTGTATTAATTTCCCTGCCTTGCTTCATAATCAACAATCACTTTTTAATCCAAAATCGTTTTCCTTATCATCAGAAATCACCTGTCCTGCTCTGAATGCACCATCTAACGGTGAGATGTCAGGAAACAAGCGAAACTATGGAGCTGTCGTCAAATTTGATTGTTTACCAGGATTCTCACTGAAAGGATCTAGATCAGCACAATGTCTATTAACTGGCAGATGGAGTCATCAACTACCATCCTGTGTTGGTAAGCAAAATTAAAATTCGGCAAGAAAAACTCTTAATTTTAAATAAAATCCATTCACCTGGAAGGAGAAATGAAAGTAGTGCCAAAACTAAATTAGAGCATATTGACTTAGAATTCGAGATTTTGACGGTGGAGCTTTCTTTTGCAAAAATTTATTATACAAGTTTTTTTCAGAACTTATGTCTATTAGCCCTAAATTAGTTTAATTTTTGAATCACAATAATCATATAATGCTTTGTTTAAAATTCACAGCTGGAGTATGTGGAGATGCCAAACTGGTTGGACCATCTGGATCCCTCTCATCTGCTGGTTATCCAAACTCTTACAAGAACAACCAGTACTGTCGCTCCAAGATTGTTGTTGCTAACAGCAAGAAAGTCGCATTGAACATCCCATCATTTAAAACTGAAAGCCGTAATGATGTGTTGGAACTTCGTGATGGCAAATCTGGACTTTTGTTGTATGTTTTGTCTGGTGTGCTGAGATCACCTCTTCAGATCACATCGCCTTCCAATGAAATGGATGTTCGTTTTGTTACCAACGGAAATGTCACTTTGGATGGGTTTACATCTGATTATTTTGCATCAGGTAATGGTCATTGTTTCTGCCCCTATATAATAAGGGTCTAAGATTTTAATAAAGTCAATTGGCTCCTTTTATAACATTAATAACATTAAGGAACTACACGGAACTATAACATAGTTGAGTTCTTCTTTCTTTCTTCTTTTAGAATTCGAATCTTTCTAATGAATTTTGTTATTTTTTGGAAAATTTGATGAACCATTTATCTTGGGCTGAAAAAGTCTGCAGTCGAAGTCTACCGGAAATTTAAAAATACTATAGCTCTACGGGCTTAAAGTGATGTTACGAATCTGGCGTACTGTAAAGTGTTAGCTCATACTTTTCATAATTATTATCAATTACGGTGTATCTGGGCCAAATGCCTAACAAAAGCCACACTGCCTGTCTATTCTTTTCCAAACCCAGAACTTCCTTTATCAAATTTAAATAATATTCTATATTCTCAAAAGAAAATATTGTTATGTTCTTCTAGCTTGTGGTGGACAAATCACTTCCCTGGGGCAGACTATTGAAACACCAAACTACCCATTACACTACAATAGTAAGTTGAGTTGCAGTTGGCAGATCATACTACCAGGAAAGAAATTCAAGTTGAAGTTTGATGGGTTCCATACACGAGACAATCATGATATCTTGGAAGCATGGTCTTCAATCTCAGCCATTGGAAGTAAGTGAAATTAATTCCCTTATCTAAAAAGTCAGTCAAATCAAACGACGACTTTTCTAACTAAAACACACAACAGCATATTGTTATGAATGTTGACACAACAATGCGGAGCACTTTCTCTGTTATGTCTGATAAGCCCCTAGAGAAATTAATTGAGCCGGGGATTAGAGTCAAGAGTAAGATTCTTGAGGCGAGAAATGCCGGCACCGAAACTCTCGACTCTAACTTTCTGATTCATAATTCAAGCTCTTCCCAAAATCTATTCAGGTGATGGTCCTTTCTTTCATGTTGGTGGTTTTTTCAGTTTATTTTATAGCCTCTACTCGACCGATTTTTGTAAGCTGTTGTACTAATTTCATCCTTTATTTTTGCCAGGCCAAACAAAGATCGGAACTTATTATGGCAATCAAGGAAGTTTCTTAGATATCCGTTCAACAAACGTCATGTATTTGAAGTTCACTTCGGATGCTTTTTATGACGCTAAAGGTTTCCGCGCGACCATTGTCGAGGATGATAGTAATTAACTTTGATGGTTGATGAATTTGTCAAAATTTTATTTTAACTTAAAACTGTATGACTTTAAAAAAAGGTTAAATCTTTATGTCATTTTTCTGAAGAATTATTTGTTTTATTTCATCGAGGAAACACTAAGTTATCCTTTTTCACTTTGGTAATCTTCCTTGGTAAAGAAATGCTTTATCTTCTGCTCTAGAAAAACATGTCTTTCGTGATGTCAATTACTCTCGGGTACCTAATAGCTGGGGGGTTTGAAATACGGGGAGGTTGGAAAAAATCTCAAAACTTAATAAGCGGGGGGTTGGAATAAAAATGTCCTGGGTGGAAATTTTTGAAAAGGGGGCTAATACAGCAGAATTAGGACAAAAAAGGGAACTTTCAAAAACATTTTCCCAAAATTTAATAAGCGGGGGGGGGGGTTGTAATAAGAATGTCCTGGGTGGAAAATTTTCGAAAAATTAATTAGCGGGGGGGGGACGGCTATTAGGTACCCGAGAGTAGGCTTCTGTGTCCTTGATTAATGGAAGTCATGAGGAAGTTATCACCCGGGGTACGACGCAACAAATCTTTCTTTTTTTTTCCTTTTTAACCCTCTCAGTTTCACCATAGTCATTATAAAAAACCCCGGTCTGGTAATGTATTGCTGTAGCTTTTTGTTCAATTTTCTTTTGTTACAAACAAAAGGCAAGTTGTGGTTTGCATAGTTTTTGATCACGTTACCAAATTCTCCTCTTGGGATTGGCCTATTTTCTAATCACATGATCAAAAAGTTTGCAAAATAAATCGATTTTGGTACGTAAGCTCCATCTTTTAACAATAAAAAGAGACAAAAGCCTTCCAGACCAGTGTTTTTATAATGACTATGGTTTCACGGCTTGTATCGCAACGTCCATTATTAAAATCAAAAGGTGCGATCATGGATAAAATATTAGAGAAAAATGGGAATTACTGCAACATTTTAAACGCCACAAATGGTTTTTAAGTGCTCTAAGTTACATTTGGAATGTGGAGTTTTAACATGAGACTTAAAACTTACAAGCTTACGCGATCTTCAGGATTCAAAAGCTCAATATTGCTCTAATAAGGTCTAGGAATATAACCTAGAAGTCACTGAACCCCTCTAAAATCAAAATACGTCATGAAATAGATTAGAAGTATTAAAATCGCAATTCTAGCCCGAACATTAAATTCTCAAAAATGTTAAAATACACAAATTCTCAATATGGCTGAAAGAATCCTACCGGGTCTGTGAGAAGGGGTGTCTCAGTATATTTCAACGATTATTGTGGTGCAAATGGCTTTGTGGGAATTAGAGCTGCCGATCTCAATAATTCATCGAACAACAACTTTCGCATTTGCTTATTGTCCTATCCCAATCTCGTACCCAGACCCAGAGCCACTTGCACCACTTTTTGATTTTGCTGATATACATGAGTGCTCTCTCCGAATCATAAGAAAGCGAACTAAGTAGGGACTGGGTTCGAGTTTGTCCTGAATCTCCAAGTTTTTGTGATTGGCTTAAAAGTTTACACTTATTCCAACTAAGTTCCGAATATCGCAGGCAGAAAGTTCAGACCGATGGTTTCGTCTAACAACTTGGGACTAGATGGAGTTTTTACAAGCTCTTATTTGATTTGGTTGGTCGTTAACCAGTAATAAAACAATTTTGTTACATCCGTTCGTTTATGGGTTTATGTACCACCAATGTCATATGGTGCACGATGATTCTTGGGGTTCAATTTTTGCAATCTCTGTTGACAACGCGTTTATTTCAGAGATCCATTTCTCATCCAGTGCGTTTTCTTGTATGGTTTGAAGCCTAAAGCCTTCTCTTGATTGCCAGTAAAGTCCTATCCCAGATATATTTTATTAACTGAGGTGATCTTATAGATTACACCCCTTCCTCACAGACCCGGTGGAATTTTATTAGCCACAGGGGGTAAAAAATAGCCTGCACACATCCCCTCTGATATGATTTGATTGCCCCCGCAGGAGCGTAGCGACGAGGAGGCTCTCATAGTTTCACGCATAGATATTGGACTGGAATCTCAAAATTTTGCGAATTGTTTTGTTGTTGTTGTTGTTGTTGTCGCGTAAGCATTTCCGTAGTTAGCCTCTTCCGTAAATATTCGGTTTTTTTCCGGGACGGTAGTATATATTTTCATATTACGTTATATAGTATTATCATTATTACATATTACAATTTTAGCTTTGATTTAGCTTTGAAAAGCTGAAGCGAGTGTTATAAATGCAAATCAAAACAGTGTATATGATATAACACGAATTACAATATTACTTGTGCAAATCAAAACAAACAAAATGGCAGACTGGTGGTTATGATGATGATGAGCTGATTCATTGACTAGAAAAAGTGTTTTGTATGTCAAATTTTGTTTCTTGTCTTTGAAACTGAATACTAACTACTGTAATTTAGTGAGACGTTCACTTCAGCAATGATTTCAATTCTTTTTCCAGAATCTTTAAAGAAATTTGCTTAAGTTTTCAAATGTACATTTGATATTTTTGTTCAAACTCTAATTTATTTTTGTCTATCATTTTATTGATAACTACCTTTATTGTTTATAGGGCTTCTTGAGCTTTAAATACCATCATATGGTTATTCGAGAAAGTCCTTCTTAACTTAGTAAAACAACCGCCAAAATACAAAAAAGATGAATGTACATTATCCAAACGTGGTTGACTTTTTCTTTTGGTCTTCAAAATAATTTACCTCACTTAGAGTGTTTTTACGTCTTTTCAGTGCGGTAAATCTTTTTGAAAAACCTGAAAAAAGTTTGCTTACTCGTTAAACTTTACATGCGCACGTTAAACTTTTTCATGCAGTTTTGATAGCCTAAATAACTTACGCTCCAGTGGTTTGGTGAAATAGCTCCAAATTCTGGCTTTCTAACTTAGGAGAGACCTTCCCGAAGGCAATTAACGGTGGTTAGACTAGGTACACAGACAGTCATACAGAAACACCATAAAGGGAATGTACATCGCTAGCTATAAACTCAAAAAGTCTAGCTTCCTGAAGGCACGTCTCTTCATTGTATGCGCTGCGATCAGCTTGGAGAAAAGATTGCATCATGAAAAAGGACTATGCACTTGAAAAGAAATTTAGGCGCATTTAACTTTTCTCGACTGTACGTCTGAATAAACCACAATGGCATTCCTTTACTTTTCTTTTGACAAAAAACATAGAAGATTTTGCTTAGAGAAGTGCAATCACAGCGTACGCTAGTGGAGCCCGGGCCTTAACTAGGATAAGTGAGTTTCTATTTCACCCAACTTAAGATGGCGCAGAACTTTTTGATAAATTTTATACGCAGTATCCTCTTGACTATTGTTTATTAGGCAAAGTAGCAATAGAGAATTGTTGAAATATAGCAGCCAATGAAAAAAACAAGCTATTTCTGACTGGTTACCTTGTTGATTTATTCACCACTATGTATTTTGCCTACAATCTAAGATGTCTGCGACATTACCAGAAAAGGTCTATTTAGTGAATAATAATCATGACATATATCGTTATAAGAAAGAAACCAGGAGAAAAAACAAACAAACAGGAGATGTGAAAATCAGTAAGATAATGATACCATAACTTTTTAAATATATTTTTGAGAGGCTTTCCAGCTTTTCCTTAAATTTTATTAAGTTATCAAGCTGCATGAATTCTTCAAGTATGTATTTTTTTATAATGGAATATAATTTTTTTTTTCAAGCAAACGCCTCAATGAATCAATAATTCCTGATTATTTTTTAATGTTTAATATTTAAAGCATTAAAGCTTTATAAGTGCATGACATGATCTTTATGTGGGGGCATTTAGTGAAAGCTATGACTAGTATAGGTAAATAATTGACTGAAATTCGATGGGAATTGATATTCTCATATTTTTATGGCCGGGGATTTTACATAATTCTTTTGTTTTTGTCAGAGAAAGTTCACTATGGGGCAAGGGAAATGGGAAAATTGGTGTATAATTTGGGAAATTGGTGTATAATTTTCCACCAGGGGCGAATATTTTGGCCAATCTTTTCAGTGGGAAGGGGTCCCAGTGGGTCTGTGAGAAGGGGGTGTTGGATTGGCTTTCTCCAAATTTTCGTCTTTCACCATTTATCAACATAATACCTCCAGTCAATAGCAATCTTGATCGTTAAATTAGGTCTTGGATGAAAACAGTTAGGTCTTGTATAACTAAACCAGGTCTTGGATAGCTATATTTTGCGCTTAAAACAAGGTTTTGGAGGTCTTTGATTGGCTTTGATTGCTACGTAAAAAAAAAATCCCGAAATTAAATTCAACTTCAACCCGAATGAAGATTCCCGTATTCGTCATATCCCGGGTGACTAGCTTTATTCCGGAATTCGACATGAGCTCGAAATTATGTTACAGGTAGACCCGACTGCACAACAAAACAACACTGAGCTTGATGAACTGTGTTTCCTCCTCTACTTTTCTAGTCCATATGCTGGATCTGGAAGAAGTCAGGTATATATAAGATATTTCAGTTGTCTGTAAGTCAAAATATCTGTTTTGGCTGTTTCCTCCCTCAAGACAGAGATCAGACTGTCAGATTTCTTTTATAAATAAAGACAAGTTTTTTTTCTGTGGTAATTTTTGTTGACAGTCGATGTGATGTGATGTCGTTTTTGATGTTTGTTTACACCAGCACCTTGTGTTCTCGTTATAAGCCTGTTACAGACTAAAAAAAAAGAAAACTACTGCAATTTTTTGCCTTACTGGAGGAAATTGCAAATTGGGTTCTGCTCTTAGTAAATTTGGGTAGGATCCCTGAAAAGTGAAAAAATTACTTAAGTGGACAAAACAAAAAAGGAAAATGTTTCTATTTTTCACCCTGAAAACTAGCTACACCGTCAATAGGCTCAAATTAGGCGGTCATCGAAAAAATGCTCTGCACGCATCGCAACGGGTGTTAAAAATGCATGCGGCTGCGGGCGGACGGGCGGACAAAAACATTCCCGGGTTTTTTTTAATCACGCCAGTAACTCAGGGGCGGGTGGTAACGCGAGCAAAACAATTTTTCGATGGTCGTCAGAGCAATTGAGAAAAAAGCTATACTTTAAAAGAACAAATTGCTTTTCCAAGATTTTTTTCCACATCTCCGCACTGGAAAATCAGCGGAAAATTTGATGCGGACGGGTGACGCGAATAGAACAATTTTTTGATGACCGCCTAACTTGAGATATCAGTCAATGAACATTTCAAATTAGCCTCCCTAGATGTTTTGGCGAACGCGACGGTCTTTTGAATAACTAATTTTACTCCACAACAGTAACCTAGAGACAAGATAATTTATCACGTTTTTATTAGCTGAGGGAAGTTAAGGGGGTAGTCATATGAGATTTTGAAAATTGGTGAAAAATTTATCAATTTCGGGATTTAGGGCTTTTTAGGATCCTTTATCCTTCCTGAACATAACCTGAAAATTTCAAGGCCGTAGCATAAATATCTGCCGATATATTGGGTTTCTTATGAGCCCTGATATACAATTTTCTCCTTAGCAACGGGAAATCGCATCCGTTGCTAGGGCCTCATTTCCGTATGGCTGCTCTAAACATAGCATCATGACATACCAAATGAAAGCTCTTTTTACGCCCTTTTTGGGCGTCTAAGTCAATACCGCCTTTTTTCCCCGGGATTTCTTAATATGACGTAATTAAAGATGGTAACCGAAGAAGTGGTATTTTCAAAAACATTCACATTTTGGAGGCAGTCAGCTGTGTTTTTGACATGGAAACTGAGCTTATGTATTGTTTTGGATTGAATTATGATATTATTGAATGTTTCATTTCATTTCTCACATCTGGGAAAGCTTTGGAAGCCTATATTTTGAGTGAAAGCAACAATTTGATTCTGCGAACTGATGTTTTCGAACAGTAAAACTTGTACATCGAAAAAAACTTCAAAGTGATGGACTATAGACTTTGAATAAAGTTTGAAGCAAGGAACCAAACACATTCAATGATGTATCCATTATGAGTCTTAAATCCAGTGGAAATCTAGTCTTTGATGAATCATGGCACTCATGGCGCCAGAGGCGATCTTGGAAAATTGAGTAAAACTATGCATGATTGACGTTCAACCTGAAGACACGTTTCCCTAAGATCAACACTGAAATTCAACTATAAATGATATAAACAGATTTGAGAGAGCACAAGGATGATATATTTTGTTGGCAATATGTTTTTTGATGAGAAAATGCACTTTTATTGACTTAAAGCCATGTTTACGCGTTGTACGCAGAGTTGACGCAAAATACTTGGAGATTCCCGGAGCACGTGGAAGGCCATTTTTTGCAAAAAAGTTGGACTATTTTAGTATTTCCAGTACCTTTTCAACATTAAAAGTTATGTGTCAATCCATTTTGGTCAACCACAGTAAAAATTTTGTAAAACAGTCTATGTATCGCAGAAAAATTGAGAAAAACCTCTTTTTTCAACTTTCTGCGCCGTTTTCTCAAAACACGTTTTAGGGGGTTTTCGCGCACCTTGTCAGCCTTTTCTCAGGATTGAGAAAAGCTATTGACTTGAAATTTTCAGGGTAGTTTTCCATTATGGTAAGCCTCAGGATGAATGAAGCAGTTTTTCAAAAAAATCATTTTTTGACTTTTAAACTGAAAAAGTACAAATTTTAGGTTCCAGACCCCCTGGCTTGAAATTTTGAAAAAATTTTCCACTCATTCTGGAGACTTTCATAATATTAACCTTCACCAGAAAGAAATTTTTGAATAGCTTTCTTAGCTTTTCCTAAAAAGGTGACACAATATTTTTATAGCTTTTACCCCCTGGACGATATTACCCCCGTCTTTGCTATTTTTAGAATTTTTTTTTAATTTTTCATATCCTTTATAGTTGTGCTACAATTGTGGAAAGTTTCATTGAAAAATATTTACTACTTCACAAGATATAACAAAAAGTTTAAAAAATGACATTTCAAATTTCTCATATGACTACCCCCTTAATGTATGTGGAGTAATTAGTTATTCAAAAAACTGTCGCATTCGCCATATTTGGACTTTGCACCCTATGCTGCACGCAAGCACTTTAAAGCTAAAGTCCCACAAAATTTCTGGGACAAAAATCAGTTTTTTGAAGTTTGCATGCCACATGCTGTAGAAGATCTTTCAAATTCAGTATGTGAATCGAGCAGTAAAAATACAACTTTTCTATTTTTCCTTTTTTTTGCAAAAGTTCTTGGAATGAAAATAAGGTGTAATGATAATTGAATACCGTCAACTGCTGTAACTGGGACTATCTGACAAAATATGGGATGGCAATTTGGCCACCATTTCACCGAAGGTCCAAAGTCATTTGATTTGATGAACGGCGTATTAAAAAATACACAATTTTTCTTTCGCACCGAGTAGGTTTTTAAATTGAAATACGAAAAAAATCCGTAGTGGAACACACGCGAATGTCTGGTAACGAAGAACATGTGACATGTTATGACAAAAAGTATGATTGATAAACTTGGTGGAGTTATCAAAACAAATTTTTGTTGTCAAAGATTAGATTTAACAGTAAGTGAAAATACAGGCCAGAATATCAACAGCCCCATGTTTCAACCAATTGTCCCAAGTTAGAGCAGTTGACGGTACTATCCACTGATGAACTGCAGCACTATCGTAAAGCTAGAATTGATTCGCATACTCTTCGCTTGAGAAAATGATTGACAGATTAAAAATTTTCACCTATAGCGCACCCTTGTTAACGTTTTTGTTTTCATTGGGATGGGATTAACAAATAAAGAAAGTATGTAACTTGCCGCGCAAACGCTCCATCGTTTTGCCACTAATTTGGTCCTCTTCGTTCCACTACAGATTTTTTTCATATTTCGATTTAATTAAAAGCCTACACGATGCGAAAGAGAAATCTTGTACTTTTTAAAACGTCGTTCATTAACTCAAATCAAATGACTTTGGAGGTTCGGTTAAATGGTGGCCGAATATTGCCGTCCCATGTTTTGTCAGATAGTCCCAATTTAGAGCAGTTGACGGTATGGCATGCAGTGTCAGCATTTTTTTTCTGACTTTCGTTTTCATAAAAACAAAGATGGGTGGCAGAGGAGTGGGGAGTATCCCCTAAATAGGAGGCTTGTTAGGAAACTGGCTATAACTTTTATTTCCTCTGTGCAAGGTGGATAAATTTGGTACCAAAAAAACTTCTTTTATTTCTTACCGTAAAGTCGTTTAATATTGACATGCGTCTTGTTATTTCGGCATAGCTGTAGGCTGGTCTTCGAAATAAAAAATCAAACATAAACAAATACATACCAAAGTTATCAATCAATCACTAAATTGTACTCTCCCTATCACGTCACAGATTGTTGAAATGTAAGAAACGTGATGTAGGTTTTTTTTCGAAAAGAAAACTTTAACGATGTAGTCACTAAAAACTAATTAGCATGCTTTTATTCAACAGAACGAAGATATCCAAATCAAAACAACATTTTGCACGCGAGGAATTTTTTGGTAGACCTTTTTACCGTGAACCAAAAATAATAAAAAGAACCCGGTTTCCTTTTGAATTTAATGTGACCGCCATACTGGCCATCACGGCGTGCAACCTCTTAGCGCCTAGAGCATGTGTTTTTGATAAATAAGAAAGGGGAAACCAGGCTAAGCGCGCAAATTATTTTTATCACGTGACTTGAAGCGTAACAAAGTTGTAAAATTTTAATGATGGACACGAGAAAGTTACGAGGAAGTCTGCATGCATTTTGTGTGCTGTGTAAAACTGTTTATGATTTGGCTTTTTTTTTTAATTGAAAGGATTGCAATGTTTATTGAACTTCTAGTTTGATGGATGAACTTGTTTGATAAGAATGATACCAAGAATTTCATTCAAGGGAAGACGCATGTCGATATTAGACGATTCTACGGTATATACAATGGGTGTTTTAAAAACTGCTGACTATTATGTTTTAGGCAAATATTACGATTTTACATTTTGAGCCTGTATGAGCATCCCTTAATTAGGAAGGCATCCCTTAATTTAGGGATGTGCAATCCCTTAATTAGGAAGGCTTCTTAATTAGGGATTACATTTTGTGATTTAACAGTAGGTGAAAATACAGGCCAGATATCAACAATCCCATGTTTTGACCAATCGTCCCAAGTTAGAGCAGTTGACGGTATTAAAAATAATTAAAAGCAGACCCTGTATCAGATATGTTGATGAAAATTAATAAAATTTGAAACCCTGTCAGATACCTTCAGAACCTAAAAAGGGACCCTGACCAGCGGGGCACATCCTTGTACCAAATTTTCCCAAAGTGCCTCCCCCGGCCCCAGGGTTGGAGGACAGGAATTTTCAGATAAAAAAGGCACTCGGAAATCCAGTCAATTTTTCAAAGTGCTACTGAAGTTGGGCTCAATTTTTTATTTCATTAAACCCTTGGAAATTTCATAGAATTTGTTAAAGCTTTCAAAAAAGTATCAAAAATTCCAGATTTTTTTACTGAAAAATTGATTAGCTCTAAAGCTCTAAAACAACATCTAATAACATGAAAACCAGAACAAGATTCTTCAATGGGAATCAAAACTATAAAGTGCACTTATGAACATCAATATGTCAGATCTAACAAAATTAATAATGGCACTGTCATCATTGACAATGAAACAAAGGATTTTCTGTCAAGAGCCTTGTACATTCCAACAACTTCCATCGAAATGATCTGTTACAATTTGCAAAAAATCCCAGTATTTTTGAGTAAACAAGTTTTTATGTTACTAAGCAACATTTTTTGACAAAATGGACATGTTTGGTTATTTTGTCATAACTCAAGAACTAGTAATCTTTTGATAAAAAATTAGCTATCCCTGAATAAGCTAATTAAATTCTGCAGCATTTAGGTTGGGTACCAATCCAAATAAAATACTCTAACTAAAATGGTAGCTCCACATTTACCAACGTTTTTTTCCTCATTTTTCGGTAATGTCACTTTTTTGGTATTTTTCACTTCCTATGCAAAAAAAAGTGGGGGAAGTTTAATTATTAAATCTTTCTTTAGTATTTTATCATTATATATTTACTCCTGAAGCCATATACCAAAAATTAGCATCCAAAAAACATTTTACTGCTCACAATGGCTTTACAAACATCAGTCACTTTTTTCAGAAATCAGTGTTTTTCCGTCCGCCATTTTGAATCAGTGTTTTTCTTCGAAAAGTGCTGACTCACCACGTGATTATAACATAACATCATTATATACGAACGAAAAGCTTAGACTTTCTACTATCTTTTTCTTCTTTTTTGAATGATTAACAAGCAAGCCAATAAAATATATGGCACAAGAAAGACGTGTCTATCAAATTGCGTAAATGTACGGCATTCGGAATGAATCAAGGACGTATATATGTACGGCATTCGGGTTCAAAAGGTTAAGAACAATAGATTAATAATGATCATCCCCAGATTATCTAGAAGTTGAGAAAAATGTAACACTTACTCTTACAGACTCTTGTTAGGTTCAATAAAAATGGAGGCTTCACCTTCTAAACGAATTCATAAAGAGGTGAGTCTTCAAACAAAATATATGGCGCTGTTGGAGCTTGAAAGTGGAAAAACAAACAAAGAAGTTTGCTTAATGTTTGAAGTTCCCTCAAACACGATATCTACCTGGAAGAAGAACAAATCCAAAATCTTTGAAGCTCTTCAGAAATGGAAGTCCTGCAAGTAAGAGGCTCAGAGTTGGACAAATTTGATCAAATCAACAAAGCTGTTCTACAATGGTTTCACCAAATGCAACTAGATAATGTTATAATTAACAGACCCATGGTCAGGGAAAAGGCTCTATCATTTGCAAAAGAGATGGGAGTTGAAAATTTTCATGCTTCTAATGGTTGGCTTGAGAAATGGAAGAAAAGGTAGATATCAAAATTCCATTAGTCAATTTTTAAACGTTAGTCACATGAGAAGAGTATAATTGTTGCCAAAGAGCTGATTGGTGTCTTTTGATCTTTGAAAATTTATTGTCAAAATCTTCTTTGTTGTTGTTTTTACTAAACTTTGTTTCAGATACAACGTCTCATTCAAAACTGCATCAGAGGCAGCAAAAGCTGAAAGAGATGGAATGATGCCTCCAAGTATTGAAGCAACTCTACCAATGCTCCTATCACGATATACTTTGAAAGACATTTTTAATGCTAAAGAATTTGGCTTGTTTTACCAGTGTCTTCCTGGGACGATTAGCCATCTGGCAGAAGAGAACTGTGCAGACGGAAAACATAGTAGCTCTCGTTTGACAGTCGTTGCGGTTGCTAATGCATTTGGTGAAAGAATGGAAATCTTTGTTATAGGTAAGCCTGCCAATCCTAGTTCCTCAGAAGATGTTAAAAATATTCCATGTCGCTATCGATCTCAAAGGAAAAGTTGGATGGATTCAAGTTTATTTGAAGAGTGGGTTAGGGAACTGGATACCAAGTTTGGCGAGTCAGGTAGAAAAGTTGCTTTGATTGTTAGCGATTCTTCTGCTCACCCTGATATAGATGGTTTACAATGGGTTGAGCTCATCTTTGTTCCTCCAAAAACTGACTCAATGACACAGCCCATGGATCAAGGTATTGTCAAATATCTCAAAACAAAATTCCGCTCACTTCAAGTCAAGAAACAGATCCTGGATTGTGAGAAATTCAATGAGCTTTCCAAACTTTCTATCCCTGCTATTATGGCAATGCTTTTACAGGCTTGGCATTCTATTCCTTTTCAAACTTTTACCAGTTCATTTCAAGAAGGCAGGTTTGCTAATTGAAGCTACAGAGAGAATATCAAATGATCATGATGATGAGTTTGTTATAACCATCTTGAATGAATTAGAAGCAAATCTCCTGTTATTAAAGGAGAAATTTGGATTGGATTACAAATTAACTGCTGAACAACTTATCAACATTGACTCCCAGGTATCTGTCACTGGAACCTTATCAGATGCTGACATCATTGCTGGAGTTTATGGCAACTCTGTAGATTTGAGTGATGATGAACCTGACCAACCGCAACTGGAGGAAAAAATTGTTTTAAGACCATCTAAAAATTCAGTGTCAAATGCAATTAAAACTTTAGAGGATTATAGTGTGTTTTCCAAGTTTGGCACTGATATAATAACTGCCTTAAAACAAATACAAAGAGCTGTTGATTTGGACAACCAACTTATTAATAGTGGCTCCAAAAAAATCGAAGAGTAAAACCTGTGAGACAGTGACATGGTTGTCTCTTATTTGTAATATATTTTGTAGTCTATTTTAAAGGTAGATAAAAAAACAGTCTTCTTTCTATCTGCTGAATGTTTCAACCATTATCTCCAAGAAGATTGCAACAGGGCATTTTACTGCATTTATGTGAAAATTATTAAAATTTAACGAAGTCCTAGGAATTATAACATTCCATTCTGAATAAGTTCTTATACCTTTTCACTAGCTGAAACCAAATTTTGTAACCCCTAAAATGATTTTGATAAAATTTTGTTTGTTTCTTTTCAGTTGTTACTAAAAAAATTGAATTATATCTGTGAAGAAAGTTGATCACTCAACAAGCCAAACATGGCGTTGAATCTCAGATTACAACAAATTGTTCTTGGTTTGAAGAATAAAAGCGAACAAATTCGTCATAGAACAGCCCATGAACTTCAACACTTTGTAACAACAGAACTACGAGAAGCAACATCCGACCAGTATCCTGATTTAATGGATACTTTAATTCATTTTATCTTTGATTTGGTAAATAGCACTGATGTAAATGAAAAGAAGGGCGGCGTTCTCGCTATAGGTAAGGTTGTATTTTTAAAGTGAACAATCTTCAATTGATGGAGAAGATAGATATATTTTTTTCTTAAAATATATTTTCTAATGTCTTGTTTAGGTTATATCCAAGCTAAAGGTTTTTCTGGATTTGCTTCAAGTTATATTTAAGCATAATCAAATGATTGGAAAAAACCCTAAAGTTTAGCCGAAATATCAGGTAGAAATTCTTATATTTTCAACAACTACAAGTTAGAAATTCATTTTAAACTGTTTAAATTTCAAAATGAAATCTTCCCATCATTTTTGACAGTATGTTTGATTGGTGTTGATGGTGGAAATGCTACTCGGACATCACGATTTGCCAACTATTTGCGTAACATGTTACCAAGTAATGATGTCAGTGTAATGGAGCTTGTGGCGAAAGCAGTTGGTCGGTTGGCTCAAGTTGGTGGTACATATGCTGCTGACTATGTTGAATTTGAAGTAAAGAAATCATTAGAATGGCTTTCAGGAGACAGACACGAAGGTCGGCGACATGCAGCTGTAAGTCACTCACCCTACTTAAATTATGTGCCCGCCATTTTTTTGAATTGCCTTTTTTATTTAAAGTGACACTGCATTTCTTAAAGCATCAGAAATCATTGTAAAGTCAGCACTTTTTTACAGGGGAATGATAGCAGAAAATAACCCATTTGGGTACCTCTAGTAGACAAGGTTTCCCTTTTCTAGGATTACAACTTTACTTATCATCCTCTCAATACATTATCCTCAAAATACAGAAAATAGTTTTCCTTTGTCAAAGATATTCGATTATAAAAAATGCCACACTTGAGCGTGCTAGAAAAAAGAGATAAAACATTGACTTATTTTTTGTGATCATTTGATAGTCCTGTCTCACGGTCAGAGAGAGAGAAGAGAACCCTCCGAATCATCCGAAATGGGCTCTATCCCCGGATAGAAACCTACCCTAGGATAGGGAAATTACCACGCTTACCAGACACTGCTAACCCCTCGCTCACAACATGACAGAGTTATTGGTGTATAGACGATGGTACTCGGAACTACACAGGAGGACATACATCTTCGCAGGTGTTGAACCTATGAATATCGTCACGTCACCACATGTAATGCCTCGTGTACTCCCAATACCCAGTTCCCCTCACAAGACATGGGTCGACCTGGGCAAAGGTACATTCACTTGCCAAGTGAATCATAGCATCGTGTGAGAATCAAACCCTGACCTCCCAGACGTGAATCAAGGTTTATAACCACTACACTACTACGTCTAGTACATTTTTGACATGGCTTATACTGTAAGAGATTAGCCGACCTAAACATCCCTTTACTTGCCTGCCTCTACCTTTAAGAATTCTTTAAAAAATGATATTAATAAATAATTTTTTTATTTTTGAAATTGTTTTTATTTTTCAGGTACTTGTTCTAAGGGAGCTGGCTGTCAACGCACCAACATTCTTCTTCCAACATGTTCAATCATTCTTTGACAATTTTTACAATGCTGTTCGAGATCCAAAGGTGATTTAAGATTTTAATTTTGTGGACAAGAAGTGTTTTTCCATCTTCATTAAAGAAATTGTGACAATGTCACAACATTAGATGCCAATATTTTTGCCTCATAGCCTTCTTCAAAAACAAAAAAGTTTTTGACTGGTTGAGGGTAACCCAAAGGTTGCCTTTTCATTAGCTGTCTACCCGAGAAGGTAGCAGAGGCGTTACTCCACCCCCTGCATTTCTCCACATACCCTCGATCCTTCCACCAAGCCTGGGATTCAGTTCCTTTCATACCGTAGCTGGATGCTCTACCTTTATACTAGGGCCAAAATTTGCTCCTTATAATTAATAAGGGTTTTAACTTCTCTATAAAACAACAAATATTTATGCTAGCATATCTTATGAACCAAATACGGGCATTCATTTATGCTTTTAGTCGTCTAAATTTGATTTGAAATTAAGGGTAAGGTGGTTTGAGTACGAATCCCCACTATTTCCTGGACCCTGACATAGAATTGCAATAAATTGAAATGTAACTGATGATTTCATTTCTATTCCAATTGTCTCATAGCCTGCCATTCGTGAAGGTGCTGTGGAAGCTTTGAGAGCCTGTTTTGCTATTTGCGCGCAACGTGAAACCAAAAAGAACCATTACACCCATTGGTATCAGGTGACAATATTATTTATAAATTATTTTTTGATTTTATTATTATTCTGTGTTCCTCTAGTGAAACTCAAAGAACTAAATTCTTAGCTTATGGTGCTATTTCTTTCAAATCCGACTCGAATGGTCTCACAAAATATTTCCCAAAACTTGTTTTTATTTTTTAATATTTTTTATTTTTAAGGCCTTTCAGGTTTTGAAAGTTAGCAGCAGAACATCTATGAAAGAAAACATTTGAATTGAAAGTGCGATTCCTCATGAATTTAAGGCCTATCAGGTTTTGAAAGTTAGCAGAAGAACATCTATGAAAGAAAACATTTGAAAAATTGAAAATGCAATTCCTCATGAAAATGGCATGGTTTCTTCAGAATGATTTTCTTTTATTTGAATCGAATATTCACACTTTTTAATTTTACAGCAAGTGTACGAAGAAGCAAAGAAAGGTTTCGAAAACACAGCCAACACCAAAGAAAAGGGGACTGGTCTGACCAGAGATGATAAAGTCCACGGTTCACTCCTCGTTATGCAGGAACTCATCCGGAACAGTAGTAGCGAAGGAGAGGTACTTCATACATATATTCCTTCCAGGTGGGTCTTACAACAACTGCAAAATTTAAAAATGACGAAATAGTGAACGTTCTCAAGTTTAACTAAAATATTTGAAACTAGTTTGTTTGAGTCAAAAATCACACTAAACATGTCTAATTACAAAACTCTAAAACTGGCCCATAAATTAATGTTTTTTCACAACCCCCTATATATATTTTTCTGGCCATTGCTTCGTATTAAAATGAAATGTTTATGTAACTCGAACATATTAGCCTTTTGGCATGAGCTACTTCGCTGGACTTTTAAATTGACAGTGCTCTCAAACTAAGCAAGTTTACATTCTACTTTAATGCTCGAGTTTGGAGACTACTACGCTACTGATTATCATTTTTTGCTTCATTATTCCAGCGTTTACGGCAGCAAATGGAAGAGACGTACGGAGAGAAACCTAACGACAACATTCGTTCAAGAGAAATGACTTTTTCAAAATCAACCAGATTTCCTTGGAAACCACGGCCACCAACATCAGTTATCCTTGCTACCTCTATTGGAAAGTGGTAAATCATCCACATCCCAAACTCTCAAAGCAGATTTTGTAAAGATTTCATGGAATCAAAGTTTGATGAGATTTGCACATTGGTTTTGAAGCAGAAGTCCTCAGCACGCAGTCTTTGTCAACATACTTTGCTGACTTTCCTGCCTCAGCTAGCTGCATTCAAACCCAAAGATTTTGTAAAATCGTAAGTTATATTTAAGATGTCATCCTATGGCTTTATTGAGAGATGGGCTGTCAGTAAAAGTTGGTCGAAAAGAGAAGTCCTACGTATTCATGATATTCATGACGTAATGTTTTTTACGAAAATACCCCGGTTTCAGCAAGTAGTGGCAAATTTAAACTGGACAAAAGTTGTATCAAATTTGCCACTACTGGCAAAAACCGGGGTCTTTCCGTAGAAAACATTACGTTGACCATGAATATCATGAATTTGATGTTTTTTGTTGTTTACTATATTTTTCCTTTTCTTTTATATTACTTTTATGCTAAAAAAAATCAGAAGGAAAATCCTCGAACCACCAGAGTAAAATAAACAATAATTCTGAGCAAGACACGCTAGATGTATGCTATCGAGTTGCTCCAGAAATTCGAAATTTGAAAATAATGTTGAAAGAATAATACTATATATACGGGTGAACAGAACTTGCAGCTAACTATTTATAACAAAATAAAAGGTTACCGGCCCACACAAATGAGTGTGGGTGCACCGCCAGCCGTATAATGCATGCCGACGCCCGCCCAAGCGTTCTGACCATCTACTCAATCGTGTCTCTATATTTTCAGGCATTTACAAGACACAATCCTACACATGATTCAACAGACGAAAAAGGTAATCTGTGGCCTTTTAGTAAGAAAGGGATGAACATTTTTCTAAAGTTTGTTAACACAATCGCTTTCCGATATTTGAATTAGTTATAGCTAATTAGTTTTAACCCTATTTTTATCAGGGGGGGTGTTTTCCACCAGGCTGGCACTATTCTGCTAATAGCTCACTGAAATTTTTTTTTAACACTCTGAAAGTTTTTGACTTTTAATATAATCCTATTAGCAGCATGTATACCAAATTTTACAATTATACACCGACCAGATCAGGTTTTAAGACTTTTTTGTGCAGGCGTATCATAAAATCCAGCTAAAACCCTGTAAAATCCCAAAAGCTTAAATGTAGCATAACTTTTGATCTAGGCTTCCAACTGACTTCAAATTTTGACAGGTTTTAGGTATCAATAATAAATTTTAAAAAATATTTAAAAAAATTTCAAAAACTGCTGACGTCATCAAAAATGACGTCATTGTTTTTTGAAAAAATTTACTCATTTTCTGCATGGATTTCAAACGTCAATTTTATCAGTATGTTAAAAACCGGCAAATATGTTAAAGATATTTATTTTGCCTTTTAGAAATTCAAAACAGAATTTTAAAATCTCCATTCGTTCAACTTTAATTGCTATTTTATTGAATAGTACTTTTTCATTGGTCAGCGATAAGTGTGAAAGTTTGTGATGACGTCATCACCTTTATGATGACGTCATCAACCCAAATTTTTTTCTATGAACTCCTTTTATGGTAGAGAACATTTCTGCCAAATTTCAAGTCCAGAACTTTTCTAGATCAAAAGTTATGCAAGGCTGGTGGAAAACACCCCCCCTTGAGAATACAAAATCCGAAAAAGCCTGATAATAATAGGGTTAATTATAAATATTTAGGCATGTAGATAACAGAGCGCCTGATTAGATTCTACGTTCTGTCCGTTTGGCAAATTTTCAGAAAATTGGACGAGAGCCCGATGTGGCTGCAAAAAAAGATGAATAAAAAAAGATCAGTTCAAGATTATTTTTTGGACCTTGATCATATGAACCCTCCAATCTTGAAAATGTTAAAACGACGTGTATAAACGTTCATTTATTTTAACGTTCTTTTAAAGATATTCTTTAAGCGCACCTTCTTTGACTGACACAGCAGAGTCAACAGAAAAATTGTCAACATTTGTTTTCACGCCGCATAGGCGTTGTTATATAGATCTATAGAGTCGATATTTAACGTGGATAGCCCAGTAATCTAGGACTTTTAGGTAGTTTTTCGTTAAGGCCTTCCAAAAACCAACAGGGAATATCTTTATTTACTCTTAGGAAAGAGAAAGATCGGCTGCATTTGAAGCTATCGGTCTCCTTGCATTCGCTGTCAAAAATGACGTCAATATTGCTCATTGGCGCCATTGGAGAGATGTGCTAAAAAGTATCAAAGCACTGCTCCCAAGCTCCAACCGTGATCAAACTAACAGGTGAATAATATTGTTTATATACTTTTTTATCCTTTTAATCTTTTTGAGTAAGGTAATTGTTGGTAATTGTCTTTGTACTAGTAATAACATAGGAGGTTTTGAGGGTGATATGGGATTAGTTTGCACTATAAGCGTATTGAGTATGAGCAATTCATCTGAGTATCTTTGATAAACATTTTTTTCAGGAAAAAGACGAACCATGTAGATCCAATGGTGTTTGCTTGTGTCAGCATGACGGCGAAAGCTGTCGGTCCCAAGATGGCAAAAACTGATACCCTTTTCAAAGAAATTATTGATAAAATGTTGATCGTTGGGCTCAGGTAAGTTTTTTTGCAGAAACCTTTTTCAACTTAAAAGCACATTACTCTACTTGGTAGATGTTTTAGGATGTCCGGCTAGAAATTTATAGTTTTTTATCTCTTATATTTTCATTATTCTATCTGTGAATAAAGGAGGGTAGGGCGTTAACAGTCATTTTTGGGGCAAAGTCAAAAAATTCAAGATGTAGTGTTTTTTTATGAAAATTTAACCTATTGTGAGGCATTCTGCGCAATTTTCAAGGTCAGAAGTCTAAAATTGGCCGAACCCCCCTGGGGGTACTGATTCGCACTACAGGCAAAAATTGGAAAAAATGGTATTTTCTGGCCTTTTCAGGCCTGTATATATGTCAAAACTATTGCAAATCTTTTTTTTTTCATTTGCTGTACTAAACTTTATGAAGAAACAACAAAATAATCATATTGGGTTGAAAATTGTGCCCATTGGAGCCCTAAACGAGCCGTTTTAAGCCAATTTTGGGTAGCAAAATGCTTTTTAAGGTCAATTTTGCAAGTTCATAAACTTTAAACTGATTAAATCACACGTCTGAAATTTTCAGAGATGGAAGTCTTCAATAAAGTCTTTAAGCAAAATGAATTTTAAGTTTTTCACTTTTTTCAAAAATTCATAATGGCGTCTTCAAAAATCGCTTTTTAGCAAAAAAAAATCATATTTATCAAAAAATAGCATTTTTTAAGACAAGCTTCTACAAACTGAGTTTAAATGCTGACTGAAATTTTTTATGCAGTGATAGTATTCTGGAGATACTCCAGGGAAATCAAAATCTTTTGGGTCTGGGATGCGTCTATGTCCGCCTTTATGGAAATAAAATCCCTGCTAAGAGCCATTTTTCAGGCAAAAACCCAAATTTGAACTGAAAAAATCTCTAAAATGACAATAGACATGGGCCCGAATTTTCTTGCAGTGATAGTATTCTGGAAATACTGCAGGAAAATCAAAATCATTTGAGTTTGGGATTTAGGAATATCCATCATTTTGGAATTGAAATTATTCCTGCTAAAATGCAATATTTCAAGCAAAAATCCCATTTTTGACTGGAAAAATCTTAAAAATGGCAATAAACATGAACCTAAAATCTTTTTGCAGTGATAGCCTTCTGGAAATACTCCAGGGAAATAAAAATCCTTTGGGGTTAGGATAAGGGTATGTCCGCCATTATGGAATTGAAATATGTGCTAAAACTGGCTAAAATGCAACATTTCAAGCAAAAACCCTTTTTTTGACAAAAACTACTCTGAAATGGCAATAGACATGGACCCAAATTTCTTTGAAGTGATAGTATTCTGTGAATTCTCCTGGGAAAACAAAATCATTTGAGTCTGGGATTTGTTTACATCCACCATTATGGAAATGAAATCTCTGTTAAAATGCTACATATTTCCATCCAATACGTCATAATTGACTAAATATTTTGTATGTTACATTATAACAAAGAATATGAATTTACAATCCTTTAATTTAGAAATACTAGTTGAAACAAATTATAGCAAAAATTCTATTCCACTCAACAATTCTTTATAGCCCACATACATTTCCATTCTCAAGACTTGTTCCGTCAAAAAAAGATTGGATTTTGGCATGAAATATTATATACATTTTAAACCTGGCCTCAATTCAAAAATTGATGTCCCAGAGACATCTTATACGTAAATAGTTTTTACTCCTGGAGTATTTACAGAACAATATCACTGCAAAAAGATTATGGGCCCAAAACTATTGCCATTCTAGAAAGATATTTGGTCAAAAATTAGGTTTTTGCTTGAGATGTTGCATTTTAGCCAGTTTTAGCAGGAATTTCATTTCCATAATGGTGGATGTAAACAAATCCCAGACTCAAATGCATTTGTTTTCCCAGGAGAATTCACAGAATACTATCACTTCAAAGAAATTTGGGTCCATGTCTATTGCCATTTCAGAGTAGTTTTTGTCAAAAATAGGGTTTTTGCTTGAAATGTTGCATTTTAGCCAGTTTTAGCACATATCTCAATTCCATAATGGCGGACATACCCTTATCCTAACCCCAAAGGATTTTGATTTCCCTGGAGTATTTCCAGAAGGCTATCACTGCAAAAAGATTTTAGGTTCATGTTTATTGCCATTTTTAAGATTTTTCCAGTCAAAAATGGGATTTTTGCTTGAAATATTGCATTTTAGCAGGAATAATTTCAATTCCAAAATGATGGATATACCTAAATCCCAAACTCAAGTGATTTTGATTTTCCTGCAGTATTTCCAGAATACTATCACTGAGAGAAAATTCGGGCCCATGTCTATTGTCATTTTAGAAATTTTTTCAGTTCAAATTTGGGTTTTTGCCTGAAAAATGGCTCTTAGCAGGGATTTTATTTCCATAATGGCGGACATAGACGCATCCCAGACCCAAAAGATTTTGATTTCCTTGGAGTATCTCCAGAATACTATCACTGCATATAAAAAATTTCAGTCAGCATTTAAACTCAGTTTGTAGAAGCTTGCCTTAAAAAATGCTATTTTTTGATAAATATGATTTTTTTTTGCTACAAAGCGGTTTTTGAAGACGCCATTATGAATTTTTGAAAAAAGTGAAAAACTTAAAATTCATTTTGCTTAAAGACTTTATTGAAGACTTCCATCTCTGAAAATTTCAGACATGTGATTTAATCAGTTTAAAGTTTATGAACTTGCAAAATTGGCCTTAAAAAGCATTTTGCTACCCAAAATTGGCTTAAAACGGCTCGTTTAGGGCTCCAATGGGCACAATTTTCAACCCAATATGATTATTTTGTTGTTTCTTCATAAAGTTTAGCACAGCAAATGAAAAAAATAAGATTTGCAATAGTTTTGACATATTTACAGGCCTGAAAAGGCCAGAAAATGCCATTTTTTCCAATTTTTGCCTGTAGTGCGAATCAGTACCCCCAGGGGGGTTCGGCCAATTTTGGACTTCTGACCTTAAAAATTGCGCAGAATGCCTCACAATAGGTTAAATTTTCTTAAAAAAACACTATTTCTTGAATTTTCTGACTTTGACATTTGACGCCCCACCCAACCTTTGTTCGTCCGTCCGTCCGTCCGTCTGTTACCAGCTTTTCTCGAGATTGGCTTATTATTTTTTTCTGATTTTTGGCACAAAGATGCAAAATGGCAATGCCCAAAATGTGACGGAGCCCGATTTTCGAAAAAAAATTTTATTTTCTCGAGATTTCATCATTAGTTTTTTCTGATTTTTTGCTTTAAGATGCGTATTAACAATGCCCAAAACATGGCCGAGTCCGATTTTTGAGAAAAAATTTTTTCCGGCCGAAAATGCCGGAAAAATGCCGGAAATCACCGTTTTTCTGGATTTTCATTAGACTTTTTCCTTATAATTGGTTGTTTTTTCATCCAAAAACATTATTAATAGCAATGCCCACCATCAAGCATGTTTTAATTTTCAATAAAATTGATTTTTGAAGCCGGAACTATTAAAAAATCGCCGGAACAACCTATTTTCGCCGGAAAGACAGTATTTCTTGAATTTTTCGAGCTGTACTTTATATTTTTTTATGAAATTTTGCACACTGATGCAAAATGACAATACCTAAAATGTGACGGAGCCCGATTTTCGAAAAACATTTTTTTCCGGCCGAAAATGCCGGGAATATGCCGGAAAAACCGGTTTTTTGACATTTTCTCGAATATTCATCCTTAGTTTTTTCTGATTTTTTGCAGAAAGATGTGTATTCCCAATGACAGAGTTCGATTTTTTGAGAAAATTTTTTTTCCGGCCGGAAATATGCCGGAAATCGCCGTTTTTGCAGATTTTCATTGGGCTTTTTCCTAACATTTCTTTGTTTTTTTCTCAAAAAAAACACATCATTGATAGCAATTCCCACCATCAATCATGATTCGATTGTCAATAAAACTGATTTTTGGACCTACCTTGGAGGTCCTATAAATTAACCGATGTCCGTTCGTTCGTCTGTCCGTTCGTCCGTTCGTCTGTCCGTCTGTTACCAGCTTTTCTCGAGATTGGCTCATTAGTTTTTTCTGATTTTTGGCACAATGATGCAAAATGATAATGCCCAAAATGTGACGGAGCCCGATTTTCGAAAAAAAATCATTTCCGGCCGAAAATGCCGGAAGTATGCCGGAAAAACCGGTTTTTTGGCATTTTCTCGAGATTTTATCATTAGTTTTTTCAGATTTTTTGCACAAAGATGCGTATTAGCAATGCCCAAAACATGGCAGAGTCCAATTTTGAGAAAAATTCTTTTCCGGCCGAAAATGCCGGAAAATATGCCGGAAATCGCCGTTTTTGCAGATTTCAATCATCGGACTTTTTCCTTATAATTGGTTGTTTTTTCACACAAAAACATTGTTAATAGCAATGTCCACGATCAAGCATGGTTCAATTGTCAATAAAAATGATTTTTGAAGCCGGAACTTTCTAAAAATCGCCGGAACAGCCGAAAGTTTTCGCCGGAAAAAACAGTATTCTTGAACTTCTTGAGCTGTACTTATATTTTTTTTTATGAAATTTTGCACACTGATGTAAAATGACAATACCTAAAAGTGACGGAGCCCGATTTTCGAAAAACATTTTTTTCCGGCCGAAAATGCCGGAAATATGCCGGAAAAACTGTTTTTTTTTGGGCATTTTCTCGAGATTTTATCATTAGTTTTTTCTGATTTTTTGCTCAAAGATGCGTATTAATATTGTTCAAAACATGGTCGAGTTTGATTTTTGAGGAAATTTTTTTTCCGGCCGAAAATGCCGTAAATATGCCGTAAATCGCCGTTTTTCTGGATTTTCATTGGACTTTTTCCTTACAATTGGTTGTTTTTTCATTCAAAAACATTATTAATAGCAATGCCCACCATCAAACATGTTTCAATTTTCAATAAAATTGATTATTGAAGCCGGAGCTATTTAAAAATCGCCGGAACAACCTCTTTTTGCCGGAAAGACAGTATTTCTTGTATTTCTCGAGCTGTACTTTATATTTTTTTATGAAATTTTGCACACTGATGCAATATGACAATACCTAAAATGTGACGGAGCCCGATTTTAGGAAAACATTTTTTCCGGCCGAAAAATGCCGGAAATATGCCGGAAAAACCGGCTTTTTTACATTTTCTCGAATTTTCATCAAAAGTTTTTTCTGATTTTTTGCAGAAAATGCAATGCGCAAAACATGGCTGAGTTCGTTTTTTTAGAAATTTTTTTTTCGGTTGAAAATGCCGGAAATCTCCGTTTTTGAAGATTTTCATTAGATTTTTTCCTTGTATTTCTATGTTTTTCACACAAAAACATTATTGATAACAATGCTCACCATCAATAAGCATGATTCAATTGTCAATAAAACTGATTTTTGCGACCAGAACTTTCTATTTATTTTTCCCCTACAACCCTTCCCTCTCCCCCCATCAACAATCAATGATGAATTTATTGCGTTATGCATTTTCGCTAAACGCTATAATATTTTTGACTGATTTTTTAATTTTTCTTTTCGCATTGCTATCTAACCTTCATCATCAGGTAGGTCCATTCAGCATGTTGCTTGTTTTATAAGAAACAAACGACTAATTTTAATAGATCGTCACTATTTGTGTTCTGAATGATTGTTTAATGGTCACGCTCACGTAGATATCAATTATATATGTGTTAAATGCATAACCAGGTAGGTCCATAAAAGTATCACTTGTTTTCAATTTCAAAGCCTTGAATTATTTTTTCTTCACGTTTAGCCCTGCCTTGACAGCTTCGTTGAGAGATTTGGCAAAAATTATTCCAAAGACCAAGAAAGATATTCAAGGTAGAAAATGGCTTTTATTTCTATATAAAAGCATTCTTCATTTTTCTTCATCAAAAACTCTAGTCAATTTCGAAATCGTGTAACGAGACCGGTCGAATATAAGAAGGAAGTATTTAAGAGCAATCTGTAAAACTTGAAAATTAAACTATATAAGTACCTTTAGTTGACTATCCTCCTCTGATCTCCTCAGGGATGGAAAAATATGAAACAGACGGAATCACTGATTCAGACTAGATTTATTTACTTAATGGAAAAATCCATTAATTTCCAAGCCCGAAGCTCGAGACTCCTGGATAGGAAATGAAACTACTTAATTTCACATCCAGAACGCCCGCGCGTGGTTTTTACACAAACACCGGATTGAAAGTAAAATCTATCGCTAGATTTAAAAAAATGCAATCCTAAAAAATAAAAGAACCGCTAGATACAATCCGTCGTCATGATTGCGGCGCGTTCTGGATGGGAAATGAGTGCATCGCTAGATTTTTCTTGCCTGAGAAAGGTTTGAGATTCTACTCTAGCCCTTCGGGCTTTAAACTTAATGGAAAAATCTTTTTCAGCTTGTACAAATGAACAGCTTATTCGTTTCAACCTTTTTATTATGTGATGGGTGAAAAGAGAATTAAAAGGCCTAACGGGTATCAGACCATGTTGGTTATAATTCATTACTTTAAAAATTAAAATTTTTCATTTAGATGGTTTATTGAACATTTTATCTCAAATCCTGATGCATCGTCCATTAAGACATCCAGGAATGCCAAAGAATATGACAACTGCAACACCTACAGGTATCCCTCCTTTTTACAAGATTTCAGTCAATGATGCCAGCATTCCTCTGTTTTATTTTTTTATAAGGGATGTGAATTGTCCAAAAATGTAGTATCCGCTTAGCCATTTTTTTTGTTAAGCTTATTTTTTTGGTTGGGAATCCTTAACGTCGTTTCCATCTCAGTAATAAAGGGTATTTTGTCATAAACTTTCTTAGCACAAAATGTTCAAAGCTGTAATTTGCTATTAACCATCTCTTTTCATATTTTCAATCCCGGACTGAGATCTGTTATCCTGTATTTTGTTTCAGGTTCGAGTCATTCGACGTTCACTGAAGATGACATTCAGATGACCGTTCTTGCATTGAGAACTCTGGGAACCTTTGATTTCGAACGTATGTACTATTCTCATCAATTTTACTTCAGGTTCAATAATTGTTTCAATACAATTCTTCTTCTGTCATCGGGATTTGACTGAAAAAGACATAATCCTACACATGATTTTTGGGGGCATTAGAATTAATGTCTAGGGCTGATTAAAACATTTGTTTTTCAATAAGGTAGCTTTCTATGTCATTTTGTATATTTTTGAATCTCACTGTTGCTTAAAATCAACGGAGGGATTTTCTGGGGAAAATTTCCTAGGAGAACATTGCCGGGGGCGAAAGTGATATTGTGTTCTTTAAATAATCATCCGAATTTAATTGTCTGGGTCCGGTTAGTTGGTTCCGAACTTTATATCTGACCCAATAACACAAAATAAACCATTACCATTCTATCTCTTTAGCGCACACTCTAACTAGGTTCATCAGTCACTGTGCTGACAATTTTCTATCCAGCGAACACAAAGAAATTAGAATGGAAGCTGTTCGGACGTGCTCATGTCTTCTCACACCAGCTCACCATGTAAGTAAGATTCACTTTTTTAAAGATTCCCCTTTTATGTTCAAGCTCATATACAGTTTATCCAGGGTCCAGTGTAGGTTCCAGGAATTGATTAGCGATGCCAGATTGATCTAACTACGTAGTCGTTTTTCGTGAGGAATTCCTATACTTGGTAAGGTGAAGAACCAATTCCCCGAATGGGGATGGCTCATATCAAATCATATCTTGTTATGTCATAATTTGATTTTAATATCAGATGGACTCTATTTTTTGTATAAGTAATTTAGAATCTTATAGGTCAGCCTTTAAATTCACATAGCAAAAGGTTCAATCTCAAAAGTGTGTTTGAAAAGACTAAGACTTTTTTTTTACTTTGCTTATTCAAATTTTGAGATTTGCCCTTTTCACTTTTAGATAAAATCCTTGTCCACTACAAAAAAGGATTAATCTCAAACTTTTAAGTTAGCAAAGTATTAAGAATCTTATTTTTCCTGACACTGATTTTGAGATTGGACCTTTTGCATCGACGATAGCGAGTGAATGTGAAGGCTGATATTTACCTATGAGATTTAGGATTTAGATCATAGAAGTTTTTATGTTTTGCAAAGTTGCGTAACTTTCGCCATTATGGAAGCAAACGTTCAATTTGTGTAAATTTGTTCAATTTAACCATTGTCTATCTTCAGCCAATGGTAATACCGAGCACTCAAGTGAATCTACCAATCAGCTCAAACAGCACACAAGTTGTCTCTGAAGTTCTCAGTAAAATGCTCAATGTTGGAATCATCGATCCAGGTTCGTGTTTATAACAGTTAGTTGGTGTTATTTTATTCCTAGAAAAAAGATTGCAAAGAATAATATTAAGTCCGTCCATTATCATATGAATTATGATTCTTACAAGCACTGGATTTCTTTTATTTTGATAGTGATAAGAAAAAGGTTTTCACTTAGAAGTCGTTAACGATCATTCAAATTGAAAATGGACGAACTATTTTCATGCAAATTATCCATCGACGAATTCTCCAGGAATAAGTTTTACCAAGACGAAAAAAATTCAACGTCAACAAAAAACTCTCATTAACGACGTCTTCTATTCAGTACGCTCCCTTACTCGATGAAAATCCAGTTTCCCCTGAAAATCGAATTAGAGAGAGAGTCAACTGTATTGAAAATTTATTTCTGTTGGCTTATTACTAAATCACTTCTATTTTTGCCTTCCAGATCCAGATATCAGATTTTGTGTACTGATTTCACTTGACGAACGATTCGATTCACACTTATCACAGGCGGAGAATCTCCAAGCTTTGTTTGTCGCTTTGAACGACGAGGAGTTTGATATCCGAGAACGAGCTCTTTGCACCATCGGTCGGTTGAGTGCGTTCAATCCAGCTTATATCATGCCGTCGTTGAGAAAAACACTTATACAGGTTGGTTTTTCTTCTTATTTAAGGAAGTGATCTAAAGCCTCCTTAGTATGTTAAAAGCTCTTCCGTTTCAGTATTTCTCAAAATTCACTCAAGTTTCAAGAATGAGCTAATTTGCTGTCTGACTGGTTCAATCAAAGACATATACTGTACTTGGTACAAAAATTGTACTTGATGCCTCTCTGCGTGAGCTCAGCAATTAAAGAGAAGGGGAAATGGTCAGTGGGTCAATCCAGGCATGACAAGAGAGAACGAGTGACGCCCTCCCTTAGCTATCGAAAGAGGAGTCTTCGGGTCGTCGTCGATGCATTCGCAAGACTTATTTAGGAATCCCTTATTTATACTCTCTTTTAATTAACAATTACTGTATTAGCAAAAGTTAGTCTTGTTTGCTTCTTTCTTCTTTAGATATTGACTGAATTAGAGTACAGTGGAGTCGGTAGAAACAAAGAACAAGGTGCCAAAATGCTGGCTCATCTTGTGTACAACGCACCAAAGCTCATTAAACCTTACATGGAACCTATTCTCAAGGTCTGGTTTTATTATTCCATTAATTAACCAATCAATAAAACATATCCTTCTTCAAAATCATTACGGGGCCTCATTACTTTTAATGGGCATCCCAATTTTTATTATGTATTCGCAAATGATTTTTAATCAGCAATTTCTTTACGCAAACGCTTAAACCCCCCACAGTGCCTTAGTTTCTGGCAGCACTACTTTGAAAACGAGGCCCGCAAAATAATTTTTTGCATTACTAGAGTATTTAAACTTATATTCATTCAACTTATATCACTTTCTCGATTAGTAGTGTTTGAAAGAATGGCTTAACTTCACAAAAATGATAAACACTTTCTAGGCTCTTGTACCAAAGCTGAAAGATCAAGATCCAAACCCAGGAGTTGTGACCAGTGTCCTTGCAGCTATTGGTGAACTTGCTCAAGTAAATATTTCTTAATATTTTGCCCATCATAGTTTCAACCCATCAGACGCTGAAATAGCAACATCAAGTAACCACTTCTAATATTGCCTAATGGTTAACTTGGGAAGATGCATAGTAAAAACATTGTTAAAGCTCTTTCCGTCCAAGTGAAGTATATAAAGAGGCTTTTCCGTTACATTCACAAAACCCTGCAAAGTTTACCAAAAATTCAAGAGTATGTTCTAATTAACTGTTTGAAATTCATTCTCTGTGTCAGGCGAAAATTCGGTTTGACCTTCCCTGACCAATGTAAAGTAAAGAAACACGAATTCTTTAGCAATAGTTTGGGGACGCTCAACTAGCTGCACGAAGAAGAGGTTTTGTTTCAACATATTCGTCTGGCTTCTCCCCTGAGCGGTGAACTGACTTGTCATGTTAAACCTACTGGGAGTCAAACTCACGCCAGTCTTTTAATTTGAATTAAGCACTCCTTGATGACTTTTTTACCCTTCTTATTTTGATAGGTCAGTGGTCTTGAAATGAGGAAGTACATCGACGAGTTATTTCTGGTCATAATTGATATGTTACAAGACGCATCCTCATTGGCTAAGCGAGAGGTTCGTAGTAATTGCTTCCAGACTTAACTAAGTTTATCGCTTTATCATCATTCCTAAATTTGCCTACCACGTCTTTGTTCTGTGTGGCGCTGCAGTTGACTCTCTCTCATTCGATCTTCAAGGGACCAAATATTTTCTTCGAATTGGACAAAAATTCGAATTATGATCCCCCCTTGACAGGAACGAATAGAAAGATTCGAAGAATTGAAGTTCGATTTTGCGAGAGATAAATGCTTGCCATCACTTCTAAAGAAATAGTTTCAAATTATTCCTTAGCCTTTTGTATCTTTTCTAGGTTGCTTTATGGACCCTGGGTCAGTTAGTCGAGAGCACAGGGTAAGGCCATTCGTATATTTCTCATTAAATACGAGTTACCTTTAGGTTTGTAGCTTCAGACATATGAATGACTGGTCAATCAATGTCGTGATGAGCAAACTATTCAAAAATTAAAACTACTATTAATACTACAGGCTGTTTCACGCTTACGCGATCATCGGGTAAAAAGTCTATAAACAAATCTATGAACAAACCTTCTTTCAAAATATTATAAATGCCTAAGGGAATATCTGCAGAGATCATAGAAAGAGTAATGCAACAAAACTTCGTCGACCAGCAAGAAGTTTTATTCGGTGACAGGTTTTGCTAGTTTTTACAATCGATTTACTACTCTTCTTTTTATAGTTACGTGGTTGAGCCATACAAGAAGTATCCAAATCTACTTGAAGTGTTGTTGAACTTTTTGAAAACTGAACAATCACCTGGAATCCGAAGAGAGGTAATTTTGACGTTTCTTATCTTTCAAAAAATATCAAATTGTGTCAGATAAAAGTAAAATAACGCGCCAATAGACCATCACCATTCGAAAATAGCAACGAATGAAAGGGAATTTTAAATCCTCTCTCTTTAACGGTTTCCTGTCGGTCAGATGTTTAATCTCTACAATTTTGGACCAACAAAAAGTTCTGAATACCCAGAAAGCATTGCAGGGACCTTGAAACGGTCCATTACCAGACATATCTAGATTCTCAACTTATTGAAGAGAACCTGAAACCCTCAAAACTTTAAGCAGTGTTGAAAGTTTTTCCATCACCGACGGATTTTCGTTTCGAAATTGTGCATTAATTCACCAAATGTTAAAGAATATCAAAATCTATTTTCCGTCTCAGATGAAAGACTTTCTTTGACCACTCTTTTAAGAGCTTTTCTCGATCATCCTCCCTTCCTTTACTTTCCAGGCAATCAGAGTGTTAGGTCTGTTAGGAGCATTGGATCCTTACAAATACAAAGAAATCGCACTGGGAAACAAAGAAGCAAAAGCTAAAGCAGCGGCAAGCGAACCTGTCAACTCTAATGATCAAGTCAACGAAACAGGTAGGTTTGTCAGTGTGGTTGACCTGGTGAAAGTAATTTGGTATGTTGTCCTGGCTATAGTTCGATCAAATTTTGCAAAATTAAACTAGATCAAATGTCAAGTACGAGCATGCACTATTTTGCCATTTATATCTGCATAATTACATGGACTTAATTTTTCCGGTTTGAGTTTCAAAGTCGTTAAAAAAACGGCCAATAGAACTACAAGGCTTCAAACATTACATTGTCAAATGCAATCCGTTTGATCGGTGGTAAATCCACCATCTTTGAGAGCTATAGATTTAGAAAGTCATTTTACCATTTACCATTTCAGTTTTGATACATCTAATTCCCAAATGGGAAAACACAATCAGAGAATCAAAGTATTTTCCCAGCATGCCTACCTATACTTCAGTAATGCAATTTGAAATGTCATTTATCTTAGAAACGAGCACTAGCGAGATGCTTGTCAACATGGGTAGCACCAACATTGAAGAATTCTATCCAGCTGTTGCCATTTCTGCTTTGATGAGGATCATGAGAGATCCAGCACTGTCTAACCACCACACCACAGTCATACAAGCTATCCAATTCATCTATTCGTCCAGTCTCGGAATGAAGGGCGTCCAATATTTGCCACAGCTGATGCCGTCCTATATGAACGTCATTAGGACGTGTGAACCAACCTTTAGAGATGTAAGCTCTCCTCTTTGTGACAATCTCGAGGGAGTCTCGATAAGATTCAATCATTTTTTACATTCTATACACTTCTGCACATCTTCGAAACTTCCCTGTAATAGCCCTTTCTATCCTCAAGAAGCTATATTTAAGCACCAAACTTTGCCCATCACCTCGTTTCAACGCATATATTAGGGCTTTTGGAAATAGTTTACTCGCTTATTAGGTCGTATTTTTACGCCTTTTGCTATTAAACGCGTCCTTTAAAGAAGTCCTCAAGGACTCACATAACGTTGTAAGGGATGTTACGACGTTTTTTTTGACGTCTCGTGTCAACTTTCTTGATCAAAATGAAGATATCCTCAAGAAACTATAGAACCTATAGAAGCTAGAAGCTTTGCCCATCACGTAGTTTCAATGGTCAGATGTTATGAACGTTAGATAGACGTTCTTTTGACGTTTTGTTTAACTGTTAACTTTGAAATATCTCCGTCAAAAGGGAGTTTAAAACATCGACCAGAAATGACGACCACTATCAGCGACCACGACCGGCGAGCAGACTAAATTTGGGTTATCGAGTTTTTATTCTTCTCTATGTTTAGAAACTCCCCCGTCATAAGGCGAGTTGACTAAATGGCTCTTTCTTTTTTTCGATCACCCTGAAATTCTCACATTTACCATTGTCTTTCAGTTCATGTTGCAAATGCTTGGCAAATTAATATCCGTTGTCAAACAACATATTCGAAACTACCTGGACGAAATCTTCGATCTTATTAAGGTATATCAAATAAATGCTTTGTATTGTATTACATGTTAGAAAGATTCAACCCAAATTTGTCGCTCTTTTTTCTGTGTTTTTAAAATTTCCTCCGTTTCAGACGGATCTCCGTCTCAAAATTCTGCATAATTCACTGAAATTTCAAGAATATAAGCTCGTTTTTGACAAAAAAACCCATTTCTTTGACCACTGCTCTTTCATATCTTTGTAGACAATATGGTAAATGTAAATAATTGTAACAATTTAGCATGATATACGATTGCCGGCTGTACATTAACATCTGATTTAGCACATTTCCTTTACAATTTCTTTCTTTTCTTCCACAAGGAATATTGGGTTCACACAAGTCCATCATCCTTACAAAATACAATCATTGATTTGATCGAACAACTTGCCATCGCTTTGAGCGGAGAATTTAAGGTAGGTTTTTCATTAGTCAACTTTATTGATTTGTTTTCAAGTGACCGGAGGTATAATCGATCCTAAAAATGGAATTCCATACCTTTATCAATATTTTTGAAATTGTGGTAGTCTTTAAATATCTGCGAAGAGTGACACTCTAGAAATTATTTCGCTTCAAGATTTACGTTTCTGTACACATGTTATGAATTTTATGATATTCTTTCCTCTAAGGTTTACTTGCCACAAATCTTACCACATATGCTCCGATTGTTGATCAATGACCGAAGTGAAAACCGGGTGGTCACATGCAAAGTAAGAAATTTGTACCTCTAAGTATTTCCTCCACAATAAGGTAATTGTAGGCTAACCAGGCTATTTAGACCAAAAATAAGGGTCTCCACTTTTGATAGGTGAAAATGTTTTTAAAAATTGGAATAACCGAAACGAGTAGAAAATTGGCCGAAGACGAAAATTTTGTTGAAATTTTGTACTTTGGCTCGCTAAATAACTTTCACGTTATCAATTGTAAGCCGTCTCGGCTATCTTTGAATACACACAGCGACCGTATGTACTGAGCGTGAAAAGTTTGGTCCTGGAACCCACTGTTTGTTGACCAAGACCACTCGAAATCATAATGAACAAATAATGATTTCCTTATACTAGCTTTTATCTGGCATTCAAAAGTTCGGTCAAAGTTTTGACGATTACTTGCATTTGCTGATACCTCGTGTTGTCAAATTGTTCGATTCTAAAGACTCGCCGAGAGAAGTTCGACAGTAAGTTCTTATCACTTACTTTGAGAGAATTTTAAGTGTGTTTTTGGTTCTAAAAATGAAAGTCTTTTATACTAATGTTGTGTGTTTGAAAACCGACTTTTTGCATAGTGCTACATTTATTTTGAATTCTAAAAATCCACAGTCACAAGTTTTGAAGCTGGACTTCACGGAGTGTTGAAACTGGAACTAATCAAACCGGAATTATCGCCTTTGAAAAGGAAAACCAAGAAGATTCACAGTTCTATTCCCTCATCTTAAACAACTATTTAAGAACTGGCTGATATAACTTGTCATTCTTTTGCCAGAGCTGCATTGGAAACGCTTACGAAGCTGTGTGATTCAGTGGACCTTCGTGAATATGCTGCTTGCATCATCCACCCTTTGATCCGTGTTATCGACACTGCACCAGAACTCCGTGGTAACGCAATGAACACACTAACAGCTATCGTCACACAGATGGGGAAGAGCTTTACTGTTTTTATCCCTGCTGTTTTCAAAGTAAGTGTTACTTGCTATGCTTTTGACTTCATGAAGGTAATATTGCATTCCTGTCCTATGACATTAAACTAAAAGATTCTTTTTAAAAACGGTGCCTTGTTTTTTGCCTTGGAATCCCGGTCCGGACTAAATTTTAAAGAACCTTGTAAGCATATCATTGACAAATGTATCTTGCCTCATTTTGAAAATCCATAACAATTTTGTTCATTCAATCGTTAGGTGATCACCAAACATCGAATCTCGCATCAACGGTACGATTGCATCGTCAACCGTATACAAAAAGGTACTCTCAAGTTGATTTTCTCATTTTTTGTTTTTCCAATGCTCCTATCATTTCCACATAAAAATAAATAGATTAAATCTTTTTTACCAAATCTTTTTCATGGCTGGAACCCCCCCTCTGGCCTGAGGGGGGCTAAAAGGTCGAGCAGCAATCGGTACCTGATTTTAGCCTGTGGCTAGGGGGGGGGGCTAACCATGTTAGGGGTCACCTAAATTTTTTCAGGTAGATGGGGGAGGGGGCAAGATGAATAATTTTTTCAAAAATGGTTATTTTGCAAAATGCAAAGTTTCTTTTTTTAAATTTGTCATAATTGTCTTATAAGTGGATGTTTTGAGTGCATTTTCAAGCCATCTAGAGCTCAAATTTTCAAAATCCCCCCCCCTCGGGCCAAACCATGGTTGGCCTTCGCGGTGTCACTAAACTTCAGCCCCCCTGATTTGAAAATGCTTCCTACGGCACTGATCTGTAAAAATTCTTTAATCCTGTTGCATTAACTTAGATAAAAAATCTGTCTGGCAAGGGATTTGCAACCTGACTTACAAAACCTTGATAATCTGGCATGAACCTTCAGTACTTAGCTTATCTCTTATTTCTTAGGGCATTTATTTTATTTAGCAATAAGCTAAACTAACTGTTGTATTTGTTTGATTGTTTGAAAAGGATTTTTGAAAAAATTTGATGTGTCATTGGCTTAGGGGTCACCTGAATTCTTAGAGGGCACCTAAAACCTGCTGCCAAGCCATGTTTTTACCAAATCTTGATTCCTAGATTAATACTTTTTTACCAGCCCTTTTTTCCTCGCACGTCTGAATAACCCTGCTCTTTGAAATATTGCCGGCATTTGCATTTGATAACATTTATGCTTACATAGGTGGTGTCACACTCGATTATGACAACGACCCTGCACAGCGGCGTGCGAAAGCGGTCCGCGCAAATGTACAAGACGATCAATCAGGAGCCGCCGGTGACGGTGTTCGTAAAATCGGTGTCAGTGCAAGCACTCTTCAAAAGGTTCGTAATTTTTTATTATGGGTAAGCTAGGATTACGTCATTTTTAACGGAACCACACGGAAAAGCCAAAATCTGGCCTCTGCTTCGCTATTGTTGGTAACAGGCAGGAGTCACAAACACATTCTGACTTTTTGGGCTGTTCGGTTAAAAATTACGTAGTGTTAACTTGCGCATGTACAGAACTATTTCTTGCAGCTACTGCTAAACTAGCTTATTCTACCAGATTCTACCAGCCCGAATACAGGGACCTTTTCCTTATCACGACGATGATAGATGGAATAATGGAGAGAGGAGAGATTACTTGCAATATCTCGACAAGCCCAAACTGCTTCAAAAATGAAAATAAGTTTTGGTTTCGGTTTGAAACTTTCACTGTTTCTAGTCGCCAATCCATCTAAATACCCCCTTTCAATCACTGCTGTTTACAGGCTTGGCAAGTATTACGTAGAGTATCCAAAGATGATTGGACGGAGTGGTTGAGACGATTGAGTGTTGAATTGTTGAAAGAATCTCCTTCTCCAGTGTTGCGCTCATGTCAAGTGTTGGCTCAAGAATATAATCCTCTTGCTAGGTAAATGATGATATGTTTATTTTAAGTCCAATACAAATGTGAAATTGTACCATTGATAGTATGATGAACTTTTACTGTTTTGGTTTTCAGCACTAAGTACACTTGCCTGTATTGCCACTCATTTGACTGTATACTAAGTGTGTTTTTTGTCTGTTCTACCATGAATAATTCTTTTATTCTTTTTTTAGAGAAGTGCTTATAAACCTATTTTCTTTCTTTGGCTACCTTTTCGAGTAGCTGTATAAGAGCAACCAAGAAACTTGAATAAAAGTTTTATCAAAGTTCCTTGGAGCAACTAAAGATTATGAATTTAACAATCTCAATATCCTCCATTTAGGGACCTGTTCAACGTGGCTTTTGTGTCATGTTGGTCAGAATTAGTGGAAGAGCAACAAGACGAGTTAGTTCAATCATTGGAGCAAGCATTGAAATCACAAAATATTCAACAAATTACACAAATTCTCCTCAACCTCAGCGAATTTATGGAGCATTGCGAAATAAAGGTATCATTTCTTCTTTCTTTAGCTACAACCAAAATCGAGACTCGATATTTTGCCACCATATTCATAGATGAAATGTTTCACTAAAATTTGTCTCGTACAGGCAGCTGTGCATTTTAATCTTTCTTTTATCTTGTTTTGGGATCAGCTCAATTTCTAACTAATTTTGATAACTTCAAGCATAAATTACTTGATATCAAAATATTTTTTATATAACCTGATTTCGCGATGTCCTTCAGGTTAAGTTAAAGTCATATAAAAGCGAGTTCCAATATAAATTTGATTTCAACATTACGATAAATATTCCATTGAATAAACAAGGAATATATTCATTAGATTAATTAGTTTGTGATGTGTTGCATGCTGGAGAAATCACCATTAAGATAAAAACACTAACATCATTTGAAATGAAATTGTTCAATTTATCCCAATGGTGAAATATCATAGTCGAAGTAAAAGAGACAGGGGTGTTACAGGTCTTACCAACAATCAAGACAAACGGTTTTATAGTCCCCAACAATGAAATGACCATTGATAATCGTAAGAGGTAAAATTCCCTCTCGATCATAAACGAAGTATGATAATAAATATATGCAAGTAAGTCTATCACAAAGTATAGCTAAAGTAAATCCTAATTCAATATTTAATGCTCATGCATTGACTTGCAAAAGAGTTGAGTTGAAAAAAACTTTCTTAAGTAAGAAGATATATTCCAAACGACTCTATCGTGAATCAAAATACACCGTCTTCAATTTCTTACATTGTGTGCCTTGAACGCAGTTTAAAACACCAATTTTGATGTTAAATAGACTACTGAAGAAAAAAAGTTGGGTGTAAATTATGTATAAAAGTTTGCTTCCTATTAGCATTTTTCTGTAGTCGAGTCACTTGACATTTTTTTCGCCACTAAGATGCCTTCCTAATGAATAAAAAATATACACAAAGAGTAGTTCAAAACCTGTCAACTTGTTCAGTGTTATTTGCAAACCTCTTAACTTCTTTAACTTGAACGTGTTTCTGATCCTTTTATGATCATGATAGAACAATTTGAAGAAAGTTATTCTGCAATGAGAAAAACTTTACAAATCTGCTCTATGGTTAACCACAGTTCATCAATTATTTACAGTACTCCCTTAATCGCATTTAAGACAAAAGAAGCGCAGTGCATTTCAAATGAACAAAGCAATTCAATGGCCTCAATGGAGAAAAAGCATGGTGAATTTTCAAGAAAACAGGGGACTCAACCAACAAGGTGGATCAAATTAAATTCAAATAGGAAATATTTTTCGGTGAGCTAACAGTACTCGCTTAATCGCCTTTGAGATAAAAACACCATTGTTCATTTCAAATGAGCAAAGATATTTAATTGTCTCAATTGAGAAGAAGCATAGTCGTCATAATTGAAGTCCAAGATACAGGCCCCATCATCCAAATGGATCAAAGTTAATAATGGTCAATTTACCCTAAAAGTAATTTTCCTGATGTGGATGTACCGGGTGGTGCCTTCTTTACTTTACTGATTTTATTTTGAGTCAGCACGTTTCGGATAGGAATTCTGACCACCGATACTCTTGTATCCTGGTTGTTAGATTATCACCAATGCCTTCACAATGGAGTTGAAAACATCAGTTCCTTCAATTAGAGAATCAGGCCCGATCTTTCCAGCTTTATTTTGAAGCACAAAGTCAATAATTTCAGATCTTTGTCCAACATCTTCATAGATGAAAAGCTTCACTAAAATTTGTCTCGTATATGCAGCTTTTAATTTTAGTCTTTCTTTTATCTTGTTTTGGAATCAGCTCAATTTCTAACTAACTTTGATAACTTCAAAAGTTAAAGCTATGAAAAGTAAGTTACAATACAAATTTGATTTCAACATTACGTTCCATTGAATTAACAAGGAATATATTCAATAGAATAATTAGTTTGTGATGTGTTGCATGCTGGAGAAATCACCATCAAGATAAAAACCAACAACTACATCATTTGAAATGAAATTGTTCAATTTATCCCAATGGTGAAATTATCATAGTGTCGAAGTAATAGAGACACCCATTAACCAACAAGATGGATGAAATTAAGTCAAAGTTATTCTATTGTTGATTTTCAAACAATGACATTACTATAAGTTTCTAATGTCTGCATCAAACAACCGCAAGAGCAAAAATCTTTTCCTAAACCAGTAACGAAGTATGAAAATAAATCATCTTTATGCAAGTAGCTCTATCACAAACTATAGCTAAAGTAAATCCTAATTCTTAATTCAGCATTTGATGCTCATTCATTGACTTAGGATTTACTTTAGTTATAGTTTGTGATAGAGTCACAAACTATAACTAAAGTAAATCCTAATTCTTAATTCAGCATTTGATCCTCATGCATTGACTTAGGATTTACTTTAGTTATAGTTTGTGATAGAGTCACAAACTATAACTAAAGTAAATCCTAATTCTTAATTCAGCATTTGATCCTCATGCATTGACTTGTAAAAGAGTTGAGTTGGAGAATTCATTCTTAAATAAGAAAATATATTCAAAATCGACTCTATCGTGAATCAAAATAAATCATCTTCAGTTTTCTACACTGTACACATTGATTGCAGTTTAAAACATTAATTCACTTGAACCTTGAATTTCACTTGATAGGAAATTATTCTGAGAAATTTGTTTGACTTGACTTTCAAGCTATTAAAAGATTCCCGGGCGTGCCCGAAGCTAACCTTTCGCAGGCAAATTTAATGAATTACAAATTTGTTGACAGGGGCTTATAAGGAAAAATTCAGATTTTTTTGTAGTAATATTTTTTGTTCACTAGATGGTCCTCTTTCAAACGAAACAAAAAATTTTCAATTTTGACGATTTTTTGATTGTCGATGACGTCATCGATGACGTCATTTTTAAAGCTATTTTCCTTATCAGCTTCTCAAATATTGATTTTCAGGTATATGTTGTGATATTTTTTGGAATCCTTGGATAAAATATCTTTCATTTGAGCCATTTTCGAGCTTCTAATTTTCACTTTCATTTTCAAGCCCCAGCAAAAGTGATGACGTCACATGGGGATCAGCAAAATGGTCAAAATTTTTCTCACCACTCGTTTTTGTGATCTTATGGACCTAATTGATCATTTAAAAAAGTTAGTTTGCTTTGAACAACTCTGTGCACACGAAGAATGTTTTCAGAACATAGTGGCTCTCACATAGAACAATTTGGAAAAGTCCTTCTACGATGAGGGAAACTTTCTAAATCTGCTCTATGGCGAAATCACTATCATCGATCGAACAAGGCGATTCATTGGCCTCGATGGAGAAAAAGCATTGTCAATTTCCAAGAAAACAGGGGACTCAACCAACACCAACAAGGTGAATTAAATAACAAATTAAATTCAAATAGGAAATATTTTTTTGTGAGCTACAGTAATCGCCTAATCGCCTTTGAGACAAAAAACACCAAAGATTCATTTCAAATGAACAAAGCTATTTAATTGTCTCAATAGAGGAGTAGCATAGTGGTCATAACTAAAGTCTAAGAAACAGGCCCCGTCATCCAAATGATTTATCAAAGTTGATAAAGGTCAATTTACCCTATATAAATTTCCTGATATGGTTGTATCGGGTGGTGCCTTCTTTACTTTACTTTACTGATTTTTGTTTTGAGTCTGCACTTTTTTATGTGAATGTTTCAGTGTTTCATTTTTTACCAAAAAATATGTGAACTTACTTTTCTGAAACTCAGCATCCCATATTAAAGGAAATTTTCAATTTCCTGTTCTCTTTTCCGATTCCAGTTATTTCTTATAAGTTAGTAGAAACCAAAGTGCGCAAACTTATTCATTGAATGCATAAAGCCATGTGAAGTGAGCTCTACCAAAGTAACATAATATGAATGCAACATCTTCTTTACACCATAGGTTCAGATCATTCGGGAACCAAATTGAACTATTCCTTGTGCAGCAAATCTTGAGACCAAGCAAAAAGTTTAGAATATCTTCTAAATCTCGAAGTTTTCCAGTCCTTTGATAATTAAAACAAACAATGACTCTAAGTGGAGCCAAATAGAAGAGAAAATTTCTGAAAAAAAAGTCTTCTGAATTATCTCCATTGTGAATCAACCAAGCAATTTTGTGAACATGGTAGGCATATCGGTTGCAAACTCAGCAAATTTTTTAGTCCTTTGATAATCATGGTAAAAATAAACTTCACAATAGAGCTAAGCAGACAGAGAGAGCTAACTAACGATTTTTCCAAAAAGAAAAGCCCTTTTAGATTAGCTGCATTGTGAATCACTATTAAGCAATAATTGTGTGACCATTGTCAATGTTAGTTGAACTCTATGATTTGAATGAGTTTTTTAATCCTTTGACGGACACTATAAACAAAGACTTCACAACTGAGCCAAACAATCGAGGTGCATTTCGTAAAGAAAAGCCCTTCCAGATCAACTCTATTGTGAATCACTATGAAGCAATAATTGTGTGGGCATGCTCTATGTAAGTTTCAGAGTCTCTAATTCGGTTCTCCATAACTCGACAAATTTCGTTCTTTTGATGAACGCGATAAACAATGACTAATAGAAAGGGTGATTTCTGAAAAAAGTCTTCTGAATTAGCTCCATTGTGAATCAATCAAGCAATTTTGTGAACATGTAACATATCGGTTGCAAACTCGACATAATAAAATAAGACTTCACAATAAAGCGAAGCAAATGAAGAAGAAAAGAAAAGCTTTTCTAGATTAGCTCTATTGCGAATCACACATATGAGAGTATGCTGCTCTATATAAGTTATACAGTGTTGACATTTGATGAGTCGTTCAACTGCCGATGACAGAAATGAGGATAAAGCAACAATTTTGGAGAGCAAAATTTCTTTACCTACAATCTCTATCAGCGTACAGCCCGCAGACACATTTGTACGTTTCGAAAGATTTACAAAATAGTTTTGTTGCCAGTTTGTTCGTACGCTGGATCCAAAACCCAATTCAAGATTCGGAACCTGAAACACTCTGATAAAAAATTGAATTATTTTGAATTTTCATTGCGTCAAAACATTGTCACGTGATAATCTCGTGTTTCAAAATTCAACAGCAGAACCAAATCCTAGTGTCGTCATAGAAATCAAAAGCAAGACTTTTTTTTAAAAGAAGATTTCTATCATCAAACAATAGATGATGATTGGTTTCACTTTTTGAGTACCGTTCTTTTTGCAACTCTCGCAAACACGTTTTATTTAGCCACCAACTCATTGGTAGTCGATTATAATCAAAGAACAAAATTATGTTTGCTTCTCAATTTCGATCACCAAACAGTTTATTCCTAATCCAAACTTCAGCCAGCTGTGGTGGCTTTTTTAGTATTTCAGTCAGTAGCAAGCACCATTGATTTCTGGAAAAGACCCACTCAACTATCCCTTTTTCGATAATCTTATCTATCAATCTACATTTTTTTTTAGTACAATGTTGCGGTCTCCTCTTTGAGCACGATGAATTTGCCATTTCTCATTAGTAGAAATTCTAAAGAAGAAACTTTCTGTGTAAGAGAAGCTATAATATTTTGCAAAGTAATTTTATTTACTTTAAAAAATCTAATATATACCGTTTAGTGGGGGTGAAATAAGGGTGAAAAGTCGAAAATTTTCTTCGTCGCGCAACCATGGTCGGCGACATAGTTTTTTGGCCCCCTCAATTCGATTCGCACGCCGGGGGCCATGAACCAAACATTTTTTTTTAAGATTTGATATCTCTCTAGATGCAATCTTTTGGACTCAACTTTAAACACGACAAATTCATTAGTAGTAGTAGGTCCATTTGTAATCCAAATAACTTATTTTGACCAAAATTTTATTTTACAGACCAGACTACCACTGGTCCACTATTTGCCCAAAATCCTCGACTGGTCCACTATTTGCCCAAAATCCTCGACTAGTCCACTATTTACCCCAAATCCTCGACTGGTCCACTATATACCCAAAATATGTCACTGGTCCACTATTTACCCAAAATATGTCACTGGTCCACTATTTACCCAAATTGTCTCACTGGTCCACTATTTGCCCTAAATCCTCGACTGGTCCACTATTTACCCAAAATATCTCACTGGTCCACTATTTACCCAAAATATGTCACTGGTCCACTATTTACCCAAAATATCTCACTGGTCCACTATTTACCCAAAATATGTCACTGGTCCACTATTTACCCAAATTGTCTCACTAGCCCACTATTTACCCAAAATATGTCACTGGTCCACTATTTACCCAAAATGTCTCACTGGTCCACTATTTGCCCTAAATCCTCGACTGGTCCACTATTTACCCAAAATATGTCACTGGTCCACTATTTACCCAAAATATGTCACTGGTCCACTATTTACCCAAAATATGTCACTGGTCCACTATTTACCCAAATTGTCTCACTGGTCCACTATTTGCCCTAAATCCTCGACTGGTCCACTATTTACCCAAATTATCTCACTGGTCCACTATTTACCCAAATTGTCCATCGTTTACCCAAAATATGTCACTGGTCCACTATTTACCCAAAATATGTCACTGGTCCACTATTTACCCAAAATATGTCACTGGTCCACTATTTACCCAAATTATTTCACTGGTCCACTCTTTACCCAAAATTCCTCGACTGGTCCACTATTTACCCAAAATTCCTCGACTGGTCCACTATTTACCCAAAATATGTCACTGGTCCACTATTTACCCAAAATATCTCACTGGTCCACTATTTACCCAAAATTCCTCGACTGGTCCACTATTTACCCAAAATATGTCAGTGGTCCACTATTTACCCAAAGTATAAGCATATCTAGGTGTATGCCAAAAACTCTTGAAGCTTTCTGAGCCTGATTTAAGGAGACTGATTGTTTGTAATTTTGTGTGAACATTGTCTATGTTAGTAACTCTCTAATTCGAATTTTCATAACTCGGAAAGTTTTCTATTCTTTTGATGAACATGATAAACAAAAACTTCACAATAGAGCCAATCTATCGAGGTGCATTTCGTAAAGAAAAACCCTTCTTGATCAACTCTATTTTGAATCAATATCAAGCACCTATGTGAATATGCTCTATGTTAGTTGCAAACTATCCATAATTCGAATTTTCATAACTCGACAAGTGTTCTGGTCTTCTGATGAACATGATAAACAAAAACTTCACAATAGAGCCAAACAATCAAAAAGCAATTCAAAAAGAAAAGCCCTTCTTGATCAACTCTATTGAGAATCAATAATAAGCAATTGTTTGCTCCGTGTTACCTACAGGCAAGTTTTCTGGTCTTTTGATGAACATGATAAAAAAAACCTTCACAATAGAGCCAAACAATCAAAAAGCAATTCAAAAAGAAAAGCCCTTCTTGATCAACTCAATTGAGAGTCAATAATAAGCAATTGTTTGCTCTGTGTTAGCGACAGGCTCTCAATCTACTACTTCCTTTACTCGACCAAGTGTTCTGGTCTTCTGATGAACATGATAAACAAAAACTTCACAATAGAGCCAAACAATGAGAGGTGAATTTCGTAAAGAAAAGCCCTTCTTGATCAACTCTATTGAGAAGCAATAATAAGCAATTGTTTGCTCTGTGTTAGTGATAGGCTCTCAATCTACTACTTCCTTTACTCGACCAAGTTTTCTGGTCTTCTGATGAACATGATAAACAAAAACTTCACAATAGAGCCAAACAATCAAAAAGTAATTCAAAAAGAAAAGCCCTTCTTGATCAACTCTATTGAGAAGCAATAATAAGCAATTGTTTGCTCTGTGTTAGCGATAGGCTCTCAATCTACTACTTCCTTTACTCGACCAAGTTTTCGGGTCTTCTGATGAACATGATAAACAAAAACTTCACAATAGAGCCAAACAATCAAAGTGTAATTCAAAAAGAAAAGCCCTTCTTGATCAACTCTATTGAGAATCAATAATAAGCAATTATTTGCTCTGTGTTAGCGACAGGCTCTCAATCTAGTACTTCCTTAACTCGACCAAGTGCTCTGGTCTTTTGATGAACATGATTAACAAAGACTTGACAAAAGAGCAAAGCAGAGGAACTTTTCAAAAAGAAAAGCCCTCTAGACAGCTCTATTTTGACTTAATATTAAGCAATTGTGTGAGCATGCTCTGTTAGCTACAGGCTCTCAATCTCGAATTTTCATAATTCGGCAAGTTATCTGGTCCTTTGATGAATATGATAAACAAAGACTTCACAATAGAGTCAAACAATCGACTTGCATTTCGTAAAGAAAAGCCCTTCTAGATCAACTCTATTGTGAAACACTATTAAGCAATTGTGCGAGTATGCTTTATGTTATAGTTTCAGATTCTCAAATTCAATTCTCCATAAATCGAACTTCCGTAACTCGACAAAGTTTAATGAACATGATAAACAAAAACTTCACAATAGAGCGAAGCAAGTGAAGTTCTTTCAGAAAAGTAAAACCCTTTTAGATAAACTCTATTGTAAATCACTATTAAGCAATAATTGTGTAAAGAAAACCCTTCAAGGTCAGCTCTACTGTGAATTACTGTTGAAAATTTCTGATTTCAGTTCACTGTTTTACCAAACATCTCCCTTACGGAACTTCCACGCGTTTTAAATTCATTTCTTCTAGGTTCCCCATTAGAGAAATCTATTTTTTTTGTAAGGGGTTATCCTGCTGTGTTGCAGCGAAAAATATATTCAATTCAATTCAATATTCATAGCCAGAGAAATTCTGTTTGTGCCTTGGGATTAGTTTTGTCTTAGTTTTGTTGATAGGAACTTGAAAGACTCAAAGAATAATACTATAATACTATAATACTATAATAAGTATAAGTACTATAATACTTAATAAGTTTCTACTAATTCTATCACCACCACTGAAACCTTTTCATTTCAAATTAACGAACTACACTTACCAAATTGACCAAGCTCTCACTTCGTTTTCTCAACAAACTGATTATAGTGTATGTAATAGTTATCGGACAGTTGCGAGTACAATATGAGAAATATTTTACGAGTTCCGAGAATTTTCCGTACAATATACGGAAAATCTGGAACGAGTAAGATATTTCCATATTGTGCGAGCAAATGTCTGATAACTGGTTTATCGGTGACCCAAAAAATGCACTTTTTGTGTTGGAAAAAAGCCCAGGGCACTTTTGTAGCAAAGCGACGTTAGATTGCTTCTACCGCTACAATGCAACAACATCTTTTCGTCAATTTATATTTTTACATGTAAAATACAAGATATATTGTACTCTTTTTAACCACTCAGATTGCAGATATTTTTTGGATCGCCGATAAAGACAAAAAACAAAATTCTTCCAAGTGGACTTTAAAAGACTTTAAAAGTTATTACTGACGTCAAATATTTTTTTAAAGTATTGACGTCAAATATTTTTTAAGTATTGGAGTCATTTTCAGAAATTTCAGGGTTCATCTTCATACCCCTTAATGTAATTGAAAGTTTTTTGTCACTAAACGAAACCCACACGTTGGGTAGTTCTTCAGAAAATGTTTACCCTTTCCAAAAAAATTGCGTTTATTCCAATCATCTGTTTATCGAGCCCCTGATTGTTTTGGATTCAAATATTTTTCAACACAGATGAATTATTATTCTTACTGCTGCCGCCCGGGTACAGCCTTGTTTCATAAAAAAAAAAAAAACCATTTCGGTTTATGACACAACAGAGCCTAATACTGAAGTTGAATCTACAAAACAAAACTCCTTTACGACTTCAATCATCATCCATCTTGAAAAGGATTGACTCCTTATTTAAAAGCTAGAGCAGACGAATATGCTGTTTTTTGTCGATTAGAAACAAATCATACCATTACCACAGATCGGTATTTCACTTCAAATTGAATCATCTCTAAACAAACTTTTTTTACGATTGGTGCTAACGGAAACTTCACCAAAATTGTTCACTGTAATCATTTATCGGTGATTGAACATGAAAATAATTTGGCTTTATGATTGAAAAGAACAAACTATTCCCAATTTCAATCATCAAACAAATTATAGATCGTAGATTCTTAAATGAAATCAATCCACTTATACTAGCGTTTATTTTGGAGGCATTAAAAACTCTGATTTGCTGAAAACCTTGCACATTAACATATTATCCAATCAGAGAGTTTGTTTACTTGATATTTTTGGTGCAAATATATGAAGAATTAGAACGAATCAAATTCGAAACCTACTGCTGGCTTAATATCATCGATGCACTCGCAATATAACCTGAAATTATCCCGTCGTCAATAAAAGAATATGATGGTATATAATCTCTATTGTTATATACCTGTAGGCAAAAACAGCCATTGAATAATTCCTGATATACCATGGGTATCATACCACGGTAGAATTTTTTTAATAAATCTCAATAACCAACTTTTACCCATTGAATATCTGCTTATTATAAATGCAGAAAACGACAACTGCGTATTAATTCATATTAATTCACTTTACACGGCTTTGCATGTTACATTCAATAGAACCCATTTTAACTCCACCACAAAAACTGTAAATTTGTCGAAATCGTAAATCTTATTACACTCTACGTGTTCTTAATTATCACTGTACGTGCCATGGAGAACGAATCACCCTCTTCTGTTTGACCAAAGAACTCGATTGTATAACAAGCCTCTACTACGGATCATTGGCACGTCCATCACATTTACTGCTTACTCGATATAATTACATTCGCGATAGAACCAAAAGAAATTTCAATTCAAACAAGAATAGGTGATTGTAAATAGGCTCTATTGGGAATGATAAAAACGTCAGCTAGTCAATAGCTTCACGCTACTGGTGGCAAAATCATCGATATACATACATTTTCAATAGAACCCTAAACAATTTCAAATTCAATAAAAGAACACAACTGTAAATAGGCTCTATTGCAAATGATGAAAAGGTTAGCTCCTCCAAAGATTCACGACTACTGTTGGCAAAATGATCGATATACATTTGCGATAGAGCCTGAAATGGTTCTCGAATTTAATAAAAGAACACAACTGTAAATAGGCTCTATTGCAAATAATGAAAGCATCAACAACCAATCTCTTACACTTTGTGAATCTACCATCAAGTCTAGCACCAATCAAATCTATCGCATAATTAAATGGAAGAATAGGCGAATCCAATATCAATATTTCTTGATTGACAGGACTTTGATACTTTGCTGACAATCTAGCATAGTATCCTCACTGACACTTTTTGTTTGTATAGCCTTCATTGTGTTTTCAATAGAGAAATAATAAAGTTCCACCTCTCTTCAAATGGAAAAGGGAAGAACTCGTCACTATTGAAAACCAATATCTAATGGTATACTATACTTACAAAAATATGATGTGGACACTTTGTGTTTGTATTGCCTTCATTGAATTTTCAATTGAGAATAAACTTCCATCTCTCATCAAATGAAAAAGGGAAGAACTCATCTCTATTGAAAAACAATATTTACTTGTATCCTACATTTTTACCCTTTTAAAGGAAATTAGAAGGATACACTTCCATTAAAAGTGCCTGTCCATCATTTTTAACCATCGATTCACACAATAGGGTATCGTGGAAAATGTTTTCTTCCAGAAAAGAAAATACCTTCCAAATCATTCTATTGCGAATCGAAATTGCTCCCTATCCATGCTATTTTGTATGCTATCTTTTGTTAATCAATATTAAAATTAAAATATAATAGCCGCATTTTTTTTCCCTGTTTAACACATTGTGAATCAATATTAAGCAATTGTCTGAAGATTGTCTATGTTAGTAACTCTCTAATTCGACTTTTCAATGATCGTTTGATGAACATGATAAACAAAGACTTCGCAATAGAGCCAAACTATCGAGGTGCATTTCATAAAGAAAAGCCTTCTTGATCAACTCTATTGAGAATCAATATCAAACACCTATATAGGCGAGTATGCTATATTTTGGAGGGTCTCATTCTCAAACTTTTATAACTCGAACTTCCGTAACTCGACAAGTTTTTTGGTCTTATGATAACCATGATAAACAAATACTTGACAAAAGAGCAAAGCAGAGGAACTTTTCAAAAAGAAAAGCCCTTCTAGATCAACTCAATTGTGAACTAGTATTAAGCAATTGTGTGAATATGCTCTGTGTTAGCTATATGCTCTCAATTTCGAATTTTCATAACTCGACCAAGTTTTCTGGTCTTTTGATGAATATGATAAACAAAGACTTCACAATAGAGCCAAACAATCAAAAAGTAATTCAAAAAGAAAAGCCCTTTTAGATCAACTCTATTGTGAATCAATATCAATTACCTAGAGCAATCTATATATTGGAGGCCTTCAATCTCAAACTTCTCTAACTCGAACTTCCATAACTCGACAAGTTGTTTGGTCTTATGATAATCATGATAAACAAAGACTTCATAAAGAAAAGCCCTTCCAGATCAACTCTATTGTGAACCACTATTAAGCAATTGTGTGAGCCTGTGTTAGCTAAAGGCTCTCAATCTTGGACTCTTTGGATGAACATGATAAACAAAGACTTCACAATAGGGCGGAGAAAATCGAAGTTCTTTCCGAAAAGAAAAACCCTTCTAGGTCAATTACTATCAAACATTTACATCAAACATTGGTATGGTATCAAATACCAACCATCAACAATACTACAATCATAGCAAAACTACAAGTATAGCAAAACTGACAGTTCGTGTCTTTTTGATGAGATAATCAACACTTCTTCTTCTTCTTTGACCCTAAGAAGATTTAAACATCTATGTTCGGAAAAAATGACCTAACTGAACAATTTGTTGGAACTTTTTTCAAGAAGATTTCAAAAGTGACGTCAAATAAATTTTAAAAGAACATTGACGTCAATTTTTAAAACTTTTTCCTGCGACACTGACACGAACATCTTTACAAGATTATTTAATTTAGAATTAATTCCGTTTTGAGGAGAAAAGACAATTGACAATGCTGATGCAAAAAAATACTGTTTGTTTGTCTTTAAACTCAGTTTTGCTAATAGGAACTTGAAGAACTCCTCGTTCCTCAGAAAAGAATGAAAAGTCTCCTCTAATCCTATCACCACCACTGAAACCTTTTCATTCTCAAATGAACAAAGTACACTTATAAAATTTGCAAGGCTCTCAAAAACGAATTCCAAAATTCTTTATCATTTATCGGTGATTGAGCATGAAAACAATCTGGCTTTATGATTCAAAAGAAATTATTCCCAATTTCAATCATCAAACAAATTATAGATCGCAGAAATTCACAATAATTTTGGAGCCATTCAAAACTCTGATTTGCTGAAAACTTCGCTCGCACATTAACATATTATCCAATCAGAGAGTTTGTTTCTTTGATATTTTTGGTGCAAATATATGCAGAATTGAAACGGAACAAATCCGAAACACACAGCTGGCTTAGTATCGTCGATGTACTCGCAATAGAACCTAACAGGTTCCCGTCGTCAATAAATGAACATGGTTGTATATAAACTCCATTGCAAATGTAGAAAACGTCAACTGGATTAATCCATATCAACTCATTTTACATTAAATGGAATCTATTTTAACGGCAACAAAAAAACTGTAAACCTGTCAAAGTCTTATTTCACTCTGTGTTCTTAATTATAACTGTACGTGCCATGAAAAATCTAATCACCCTCTTGTTTCGGTAGACTGTAAAGTAAGCCTCTACTACGGATCATTGGCACGTCTATCACATTTACTGCTTACTCGATATAATTACATTCACAATTGAACATAAAACAATTTCAAATTCAATAAAAGAACATGTGATTGTAGGATAGGCCCTATTGCAAATGATGAAAACGTCAAATAGTTCATAGCTTCACGATTCTGCTGGCAAAATTATCAATATACATTTGCGATAGAGACCGAAACAATTTCAAATTCAATAAAAGAACACGATTGTAAATAGGCTCTATTGCAAGTAATGAAAAGGTTAGCTCCTTCAAAGCTTCACGCCTACTGCTGGCAAATTATCAATATACATCTGCGACAGAGACCGAAACAGTTCAAATTCAATAAAAGAACACGATTGTAAATAGGTTCAATTGCAAGTAATGAAAAGGTTAGCTCCCCCAAAGCTTCACGCCTAATGTCGGCCAAATTATCAATATACATCTGCGACAGAGACATAAACAGTTCAAATTCAATAAAAGAACACGATTGTAAATAGGTTCAATTGCAAGTATTGAAAAGATTAACTAACCGACCTCTTGTTACCCTTTGTGGAAGTACCTTTTACCATTGAAAGGAAATTAGAACGAAACATTTCCATTAAAAGTGCCTGGCCATCTTTTTTAACCCTCGATTCACACAATAGAGTATAATAGAATACTTTTTCTTCCAGAAAAGAAAATACATCCCAAATCACTGTATTGCAAATCGAAATTGCTCAACCATCCACGCTATCTTGTGTGCTATCTATTGTAAATCAATATTAAGCAATTGTATGAACATTGTCTATGTTACTCTTTAATTTGGACTTCCACAACTCGGGAAGTTTTTTGGTCCTTTTATGAATATGATAAACAACGACTTGACAATAGAGTCAAACAAACGTGCATTTCTTAAAGAAAAGCCCTTTTGGATAAGCTCTATTGTGAATCAATATCAAGCACCTATGCAAGTATGCTGTATTTTGAAGGTTTTCATTCTCAAACTTTTATAACTCGATCTTCCATAACTCGACCAAGCTTTCTGGTCCTTTGATGAACATGATAAACAACGACTTCGCAATAGAGTAAAAAAAACTTGCATTTCGTAAAGAAAAGCCTTTTTAGATCAACTCTATTGTGAAGCAAACTATCCATAACTCGAATTTTCATAACTCGACCAAGTTTTTTGTTCTTTTGATGAACATGATAAACAAAAACTTCACAATAGAGCCAAGCAATCAAAAAGCAATTCAAAAAGAAAAGCCCTTCTTGATCAACTCTATTGAGAATCAATAATAAGCAATTGTTTGCTCTGTGTTACCTACAGGCTCTCAATCTACTACTTCCTTTACTCGACCAAGTTTTCTGGTCTTTTGATGAACATGATAGACAAAGACTTCACAATAGAGCCAAACAATCAAAAAGCAATTCAAAAAGAAAAGCCCTTCTTGATCAACTCTATTGAGAATCAATAATAAGCAATTGTTTGCTCTGTGTTACCTACAGGCTCTCAATCTACTACTTCCTTTACTCGACCAAGTTTTCTGGTCTTTTGATGAACATGATAAACAAAAAAACTTCACAATAGAGCCAAACAATCGAGGTTCTTTCTGGAAAGAAAACCCTCGATAAGCTCTATTGTGAATCATTACTAAGCAATAATTGTGTAAAGAAAACCCTTCTAGGTCATCAGCTACACAGCAAATTACTATCAAACATTTACATCAATTATTTGCATGATATCAAACAGCAACCATCAATAGTACTACAAACGTAGCAAAACTACAAGTATAGCAAAACTGATAGTTCGTGTCTTTTTTATAAGAGAATCATCACTTCTTCTTCTGCGACCCTTAGGAACGAAACATATTTGTTTGACGATATGACCCAAACATTGCAGCCAACATTATTATGAACCAAACCATTTTGAAACCTTTCTCGATCAAATTATAATGCCTTACAAGGGGTTACGATATACCTGAAAGCACCGGCCGATTTAATTCAAAGAAATGAATAGAAAAAACAACTTTATCAACTCACCTACCTTATCGAGAAGTCTGTTGAATCTTTTGAAAATTTCTGAATTTAGTTCACTTTTTTTTATCAAACATCTTTCTAGAACATTTTTCTTTGACGTCAAATAACTTCTGATAATGAAAATTGACGTAATTTTTAAAAGAAAATTTACTTCATTTTCTTTAGCATTGAGAATGTTGGAAAACTTTAATACCACAAGTTCTGAGTGATAGATTCTAAAGTTTATATCAATCTAGTATGATGAATTTCAAATGGACTCTTCTATAAGAGAAAAATCTATAAGCCAAATCAAGATCCCCGAGTTTATACTTCACACAATGAAGAGTCAATACTGTCGATGAGAGAAATAAAGAGAAAAAAGAGGATTCCTTTCCATATTTCCATAGCTTTTTTTGTCCCTGATTTCTACCATCAACAATCTTTCGCAAGATTCGAGTCAAGTGTACCCGTGGGTCTTTGCCATTCAAATTTATAAACGAAACATAAGAACCGGGAATTTGTACAATAAAAATCAAACAATACTTCTTTTCCTAAGTAACCTCCTTACTGTACCTTGCATTATTGGAATCATCCGTCGATAATAGAAATCAAGTTCAAAAGCAACTTTTCCACATGAAAAAAATTGTTTGGCCTGATCCTAACATCAACAATCCTCCGCAAGAGTCGGGTCGATTTTTTCTCGTGGGTATTTGCCATTCAAATTTGTAAACTAAACTTAAGAACCATAAAACAGTGAAAATTCAAACCTTTTTCTTTAAACTAACCACCTTACTGAACCCTGGATTATTGGAATCATCCGTCAATGATAGAAATTAAAGCCAGAATTACATTTTGCTCCATATGAAAAGAAGCTGCTTTTTGGCATGATTTCTACCATCAATAATCTTTCGCATAAGTAGTTTTTAAAATATAATCGGACATATCTTTGTGAATATGCGTTGACCATGTGTTGATCATCGCTTGGCCATAAAAATAGCTGCAAAAACGTTTCATTTGAAAAAAGCTCTTCTTTATTTCAATACCAGACAGAAAGAGCCTTGTTGTGCTTGATATATTTAAAACTTGAAGTTATACAGTGTTGACATGAAATGAGTTGTTCAACTGCCGATGATAGGAATGAGGATAAAGCATTAATTTTTAAGATTACAAATTTCTTTACCTACAATCTCCATCTTACAGCCTTCAAACTATTTATATAATTCGAAAAATTTGCAAAATACATTATGTTGTTAGTTTGTTTGTACGCTGAATCGAAAACCCAATTTACGATTTGGAACCTGACACACTCTGATATAAAATAAGTACTAGTTATCGCATGACTTCGAGTGCAATACGAGAAATATTTTACGAGTTCCGAGATTTTTCCGTAATATTTTTCCGAGCCTTTAGGCGAGGGGGGAAAAATATCGGTAAAATCTCGGAACGAGTAAAATATCGAGTATTGCACGAGAAGTCATGTGATAACTAATTTATTGTCGACTCAAAAAAATTGTCCTGATATAAGTTTCTTTTTGTTTTTGTTTTAAAACTTACTTCTTACTTCCGCCTTGCTTCTTTCTTCTGTGTAGTTTCGAATGTTTTTATTCGAAAATCTAATTCGAACGTTAGATTCGAACAATAAAACATTCGATATTTTTTTTTTTTTTTTTTTTTTTCTTGTTCTCTTTTGCCACCAATAATCTGGTATATATCAGTATATATAATAAGTCTCTGAAGGTAAATATTTACATTTAAAAAAAAAGAAGACAAAAATCCTAAATATATCTAGAAAAAAAAAATAAGTTTTCGTTTTTTTAAAGTGCGTGCAAACAGAATAGTGATCAGTAGACCACTAAGGGCGAAAAGCGGGCTCTGGGAAGAAACAACACTCCGTTGCGGGGCCTATCCGCAGGTGAGGGTTGTTTCTCCCGAGATTACGTTCCGTCCGGACTGTAGGAATCTCCCTCTTGATAAACAAAAACAAAGTAGAACCTAACCGATTGAGATACTAATATTCAGCAGGAGATTCCCCGAAAATGTAAACATAGGACAAAACAGGCAGAAACAGGACGATAGAGGTCCTGAAGAATTCTGTCCTGGAGCTATGGAAAATGCAAATGGATATGTTCCCGCCGAAAATATTCACACAAAAACAAAACAGAGAATAAGCATTTTTGATCATTTTCGATCCAGAAGTTTTGTTTTGAAGAGTTGCAGATTTTTCAGAGATGAAAGTTTCTAGATTGATAATTCAAAATGCAGATGGTGTACAGTATTGTTTCGACAGAGAAGAAACCCTTCATCATTGATAACATTCAGTCTTTTTCTATGTTTTTGTTTCGATGCATGGAAAAGAATAGCAGAGGAATGGAAAAGAGTTCCATGATGGAAGTTCCATGATGTATGCTTGTAATAATGGTTAAAGAACAACATTTTTTCAAGAGCAAAACAATTTGGATACTTTCTTAATTATCGTCAAAGATTTAAATGTTTCGAATTTTAGAAGGAAGATGTAATGATTGTTGAGTTGAAAATTCAAGGACGTACCTCGTCGAGAACGAGAATTAGGAGAGAACTTTTATAAAAATCACTCGTCATTTGGTTTAATAGAAGACATTTCACTTCCCTTGCTATGTTATGAGAAATCTTATTGGCACAACGTTCAAGAATATCAAGTTTTTTTGTATGCATTGATAAAAAACTGTTTGGTTATCACACGGACGAATTTTATACCAAAAGCTGACAATATTTGGGTGGTCTCAAGCAGTTTTTTAATTTCTTAGTTCATCAGATTTGATTTTAGTGTCTTTTATGGAAGAACTCCAAAGTAAAAGTTAATCTGAAAATATTTTTGTTGCGTTTTTTCCCTTTGACTCCCAGTTCTTTTCGGCTGTTTTGTTTTGATTTTTCTCCCGCCGCTTACCCAGTCCCCCAAAAGTCAACGCGGTCATATTTCCATACTAGAGAAATATGAAATATCACAAATATCTCGATGCTCTCGACCAATCAAAACGCTGATATTTTTTTGGGTCGGCAATAATGAAATATATTATTTCTGAATTTTCATCGTGTCAAAAAATTGTCATAATAATTTCGTGTTTTAAGATCCAATTTGAGCAACGGCAGAACCAAATCCTAGTGTCGTTTTAGAAATCAAAAGCAAGACTTTCTTTTATAAGAAGATTTGTCCCTGACTTCTGTCATTAAACAATAACAATGGTTGGTTTCGCTTTTTGAATGTACCGTTCTTTTTCAACTCTTCTCAGCGTTGTTGAACTATCAACTCGTTGGTCGTTGATAGCAATCGAAACAACAAAATAAAAAGTTTGAAATAAACTTCTGCTTCTCTCAATTTCAATCACCAAGCAGTTTAATCCTGATCCAAACTTCACCCAGCTGTTGTTGCTTTTTTAGCATTTTAGTCAGTAGCAACAATCCTTCAAGAAATATTTGAGACAAATGGGAAATTCCCCAGGAAGTTTTGAAACCACAATCGATTTGTAAGTGCTCTAAAGTAGGTTCGAAGGGTAGAGTTTTAACTCTGAGTTTTAACACTAGACTTAAGACATCTGAGGATTCAAAAGTTCAAAAATGGTCCAGTAAGGCTCCGAATATAGCCTGGAAGTCTGTCTACCCGTCTCAAATTGAAATATTAAAGAGATATAAATTAAATTAAAGAGATAGCCCAAAATCGGCTTTTTCGCCCGAACTTTAAATCTCGAAAAACGTCAAAATAACCCGAATTCTCAATATATTTCTTGAAAGATTGAAGCACCTTAGGCTATAAGGCGGTCTCCGTCTTTTTGGACCTACCTAAGGGCCGAAAATAGCGGAAATATGCCGGAAAAACTGGTTTTTCGGCATTTTCTCGAGATTTCATCATTAGTTTTTTCTGATTTTTTGCTCAAACATGCGTATTAACAATGCCCAAAACATGGCCTAGTCCGATTTTTGAGAAAAAATTTTTTCCGGCCGAAAATGCCGGAAATATGCCGGAAATCGCCGTTTTTCTGGATTTTCATTGGACTTTTCCATATAATTGGTTGTTTTTTCATTCAAAAAGATTATTAATAGCAATGCCCACTATCAAGCATGTTTCAATTTTCAATAAAATTGATTTTTGAAGCCGGAACTTTCTAGAAATCGCCGGAACAGCCGATTTTCGCCGGAAAAACGGTATTTCTTGAATTTCTTGAGCTGTACTTCATATTTTTTCATGAAATTTTGTACACTGATGCATATGTCAATACCTAAATTTTGACGGAGCCCGATTTTCGAAAAAATTCATTTCCGGCCGAAAATGCCGGAAATATGCCGGAAAAACTGGTTTTTTGGCATTTTCTCGAGATTTTATCATTAGTTTTTTCTGAATTTTTGCTCAAAGATGAGTATTAACAATGCTCAACACATGGCTGAGTCCGATTTTTAAGAAAAAAATTTTTCCGGCGGAAAATGCCTGAAATATGCCGGAAATCGCCGTTTTTCTAGATTTTCATTGGACTTTTCCATATAATTTGTTGTTTTTCCACTCAAAAACATTATCAATAGCAATGCCCACCATCAAGCATGTTTCAATTTTCAATAAAATTTATTTTTGAAGCCGGAACTATTTTAAAAGTCGCCGGAACAACCTATTTTCGCCGGAAGACAGTATTTCTTGAATTTCTCGAGCTGTACTTAATATTTTTTTATGAAATTTTGCACACTGATGCAATATGACAATACCTAAAATGTGACGGAGCCCGATTTTCGAAAAAAAAATTTTTCCGGCCGAAAATGCCGGAAATATGCCGGAAAAACCGGTTTTTTGACTTTTTCTCGAATTTTCATTCTCAGTTTTTTCTGATTTTTTGCAGAAAGATGCGTATTCGCAATGCTCAAAAAATGGCCGAGTTCAATTTTTTGAGAAAAAAAATTTTCCGGTTGCCGGAAATCGCCTTTTTCGCAGATTTTCATTGGATTTTTTCCTTGTATTTCTATGTTTTTCACACAAAAACATTATTGATAACAATGCTCAATCAAGCATGATTCAATTGTCAATAAAACTGATTTTTGCGACCAGAATTTCCTATTTATTTTTTCCCTACAACCCTTCTCTCTCCCCCCATCAACAATCAATGATGAATTTATTGTGTTGTGTATTTTGCTAAATGCTATATTTTCTGACTGATTTTTTTCATTTTTCTTTTTGCATTGCTAACTAACTTTCATCATCAGGTAGGTCCATTCAGCATGTTGCTTGTCTATTTTGTGGATACCGGCTCATGTATTATTAGTGTTCAAATGGCAATTAAATAGTTACTTATTAACTTTGATTTCTGGCTTGACGCTCGACTAATCGGGCAACCCTTCTTCGACAATCTTGTTTATCTATCTACATTTTTTTTGAAAATAGTGTTCTCTCCTCTTTGAGCAAGATGAATTGGCCATTTCTCAATAGTAGAAATTCTAAAGAAGAAACTTTCTGTGTAAGAGAAGCTCTTCTTCTGATTTCTACCATTTCAAATGCACTTGACCAAAATCTTTTGAAAATTCGATTTACTATCGGATTGGTAATATGGAAATGCAAATAGAGAGCTGAAAACACCCTTTATCCACTTCAATCACCAAAAATAATTTTATAAAGTTATCCCCGATTTCTACCGCCCAAAAACGAACTGGTCCACTATTTTCAATAAAAAAGTATTGCATGAGATAATACAGTGTAAGTACGATGAAAAGATCGTAAAATAAAATATCGTGATTACAGAGTGTCAAAATCAAGTCGCTCTCGTTGATAGAAGACAAATCGCTCGTCTTTCACAGTAAAGAAATAAGCGGCGCCTTCTCTTCTATCACCAAAAATCCGCTCAATTATGTTTTTTCAATCAACATAGCAAAATCATTATTTGGTCATGGAAACAAAGTCATTTTCGTTGATAGAAGATAAATCGCCAGATTTTCACAATAAAGAAAGAAGCGGCGCCTTTTCTTCTATCACCAAAAATCCTCTCCATCTCCATAATGTTTATTCAATCACCATATCAAAATCATTATATTTGGTCATTCAAACAAAAAGCCGTTCTTGTTGATAGAAGACAAACGCCAACTTTTCACAGTAAAGAAAGAAGCGGCGCCTTCTCTTCTATCACCAAAAATCCTCTCCATCTCCATTATGTTTATTCAATCAACATATTAACAAAATCATTATTTGGTCATGGAAACAAAGTCGTTCTCGTTGATAGAAGACAAGTCGCTCGTCTTTCACAATTAAGAAAGAAGTGGCGCCTCATCTTCTATCACCCAAAATCCTTTCCATCCCCATTATGTTTATTCAATCACCATAGCGAAATCATTATTTAGTCATGAAATCAAAGTCGTTCTCGTTGATAGAAGACAAGTCGCTCGTCTTTCACAATTAAGAAATTAGTGGCGCCTTTTCTTCTATCACCAAAAATCTGCTCCACCCCCATTATGTTTATTCAATCACCATATCAAAATCATTATTTGGTCATGGAAACTTAGGGCCATCTTGTTTTGTATAGTCAAAGTCTAGTATGTTATACGACTAAGAGTAAGAAAATGCAGGGTATTGTAATGTAAAAAAACTGAAGGACATTATTCAACCAATATTATTTTATAACAGTCTCGGTATTATCATATTACATTACTGTATAACCACGCGGGTTACGTGTTTCCGTTGGGAAATGGGCGGCTTCATTCCCCATCCCAAGAGTTTCATATCTGGCTTTGAAGTGAATGGAGAATTCACGAACAACCTTGCCGTAATTTATGTTGTTTTTGTTTTATTACATTTGCAATAGAACCAAACACATTCAAAATTCAATAAAAAATAGGTGATTGTAAACAGGCGCTATTGGAAATGAAGAAAACGTCAGCTATTGCATAGCTTTAAGCTTCTGTTGGCTAAATTATCGATACATTTGCAATAGAACATGAAACAGTCAATATTCAATAAAAGAACACATGATTTTAAAACAAGCTCTATTGGAAATGAAGATACCGTCAGCTTGTTCATAGCTTCACGCTTCTACCGTCCAAATTATCGATATACATTTGCATTCGCAATAGAACCAAACACATTCAAAATTCAATAAAAGAATAGGTGATTGTAAACAGGCTCTATTGGAAATGAAGATACCGTCAGCTTGTTCATAGCTTCACGCTTCTACCGTCCAAATTATCGATATACATTTACATTTGCAATAGAACCAAACACATTCACAATTCAATAAAAGAATAGGTGATTGTAAACAGGCTCTATTGGAAATGAAGATACCGTCAGCTTGTACATAGCTTCACGCTTCTACCGTCCAAATTATCGATATACATTTGCATTCACAATAGAACCAAACACATTCAAAATTCAATAAAAGAATAGGTGATTGTAAACAGGCTCTATTGGAAATGAAGATACCGTCAGCTTGTTCATAGCTTCACGCTTCTACCGTCCAAATTATCGATATACATTTACATTTGCAATAGAACCAAACACATTCACAATTCAATAAAAGAATAGGTGATTGTAAACAGGCTCTATTGGAAATGAAGATACCGTCAGCTTGTTCATAGCTTCACGCTTCTACCGTCCAAATTATCGATATACATTTACATTCGCAATAGAACCAAACACATTCAAAATTCAATAAAAGAATAGGTGATTGTAAACAGGCTCTATTGGAAATGAAGATACCGTCAGCTTGTTCATAGTTTCACGCTTCTACCGTCCAAATTATCGATATACATTTACATTTGCAATAGAACCAAACACATTCAAAATTCAATAAAAGAATAGGTGATTGTAAACAGGCTCTATTGGAAATGAAGATACCGTCAGCTTGTTCATAGCTTCACGCTTCTACCGTCCAAATTATCGATATACATTTACATTCGCAATAGAACCAAACACATTCAAAATTCAATAAAAGAATAGGTGATTGTAAACAGGCTCTATTGGAAATGAAGATACCGTCAGCTTGTTCATAGCTTCACGCTTCTACTGTCCAAATTATCGATATACATTTGCAATAGAGTCCGAAACAAATTCAAATTCAATAAAAGAACAAGTGATTGTAAATAGGCTCTATTACAAATGATGAAAAACTGGATTAATTCCTCACTGTGCTACAAGAAAGTTGCATTACAGTACGATGAATTCAAAATTGAGTCGTTTATCGGTGATAAATAGAGTTAGTCCAATTAGCAAGGGTTTTTCAATTTCAAAGTTTACATAGTTTCATAGATTACATAGATTCTTGTTCTGTTCATAGTGGCCCTTCGTGGAAACAATTCATTAGCTGCCTAAAAGCTATTGAATTTTTCGGAGCATGCCACTTAAAACATATGTTAATAATAATATCCTGAAAAATGCAGCTTGATCTCCGACTTCAAATATCTGTATGAACCATTTATACCAAAGCAAAGAATATTTTGAATCATCTGCTGTTGATAGCCACTTAAAACGAAACGATCTTCGTGAAAAGAAACATTGGTTGTCCGTGTCCATTACCGAGCAAATGACCTCATTACTTCAGTAAGATTTTATTTGGAATTTCAGTCATCTGTTGATAATAGAAGAAGATTAGCGGTCGTCATTCTGTGAAAGAAAGAAGTCCGTTATCAACTTCTATTAACAATCAGCTCTCATGTATCATTGGTATAAAACTTTCGAGTTCATTACTTCAATAAGATTTCATTTATAATTTCAGTCATCTGTTGATAATAGAAGAAGATTAGCGGTCTTCATTCTGTGAAAGAAAGAAGTCCGTTATCAACTTCTATTAACAATCAGCTCTCATGTATCATTGGTATAAAACTTTCGAGTTCATTACTTCAGTAAGAATTCATTTAGAATGTCAATCATTTGTTGATAATCGATGAAGATTAGCGGTCGTCATTTTGTGAAAGAAAGGAGTCCGTTATCAACTTCTATTAACAATCAGCTCTCATGTATCATTGGTATAAAACTTTCGAGTTCATTACTTCAATAAGATTTCATTTATAATTTCAGTCATCTGTTGATAATAGAAGAAGATTAGCGGTCGTCATTATGTGAAAGAAAGAAGTCCGTTATCAACTTCTATTAACAATCAGCTCTCATGTATCATTTGTATAAAACTTTCGAGTTCATTACTTCAGTAAGATTTCATTTAGAATGTCAATCATTTGTTGATATTCGATGAAGATTAGCGGTCGTCATTCTGTGAAAGAAAGGAGTCCGCTATCAACTTCTATTAACAATCAGCTCTCATGTATCATTGGTATAAAACTTTCGAGTTCATTACTTCAATAAGATTTCATTTATAATTTCAGTCATCTGTTGATAATAGAAGAAGATTAGCGGTCGTCATTATGTGAAAGAAAGAAGTCCGTTATCAACTTCTATTAACAATCAGCTCTCATGTATCATTGGTATAAAACTTTCGAGTTCATTACTTCAGTAAGAATTCATTTAGAATGTCAATCATTTGTTGATAATCGATGAAGATTAGCGGTCGTCATTTTGTGAAAGAAAGGAGTCCGTTATCAACTTCTATTAACAATCAGCTCTCATGTATCATTGGTATAAAACTTTCGAGTTCATTACTTCAATAAGATTTCATTTATAATTTCAGTCATCTGTTGATAATAGAAGAAGATTAGCGGTCGTCATTATGTGAAAGAAAGAAGTCCGTTATCAACTTCTATTAACAATCAGCTCTCATGTATCATTTGTATAAAACTTTCGAGTTCATTACTTCAGTAAGATTTCATTTAGAATGTCAATCATTTGTTGATATTCGATGAAGATTAGCGGTCGTCATTCTGTGAAAGAAAGGAGTCCGCTATCAACTTCTATTAACAATCAGCTCTCATGTATCATTGGTATAAAACTTTCGAGTTCATTACTTCAATAAGATTTCATTTATAATTTCAGTCATCTGTTGATAATAGAAGAAGATTAGCGGTCGTCATTCTGTGAAAGAAAGAAGTCCGTTATCAACTTCTATTAACAATCAGCTCTCATGTATCATTTGTATAAAACTTTCGAGTTCATTACTTCAGTAAGATTTCATTTAGAATGTCAATCATTTGTTGATATTCGATGAAGATTAGCGGTCGTCATTCTGTGAAAGAAAGGAGTCCGTTATCAACTTCTATTAACAATCAGCTCTCATGTATCATTGGTATAAAACTTTCGAGTTCATTACTTCAGTAAGATTTCATTTAGAATGTCAGTCATCTGTTGATAATCGATGAAGATTAGCGGTCGCCATTCTGTGAAAGAAAGGAGTCCGCTATCAACTTCTATTAACATTCAGTTCACACATGCATTATAAAAAAGATTTTATTTTGACGTCAGATTTTGATAGAATACTGACGTCGGTATAATTATTATGACAAGTTTGTGATAGAAATTGTAAAACAAAGTCGCAAAAAGTAATGATTATCATGGCATGGTCATTATTTCCATGATAGAGACAATGATTTTCTGTTGTCTTCTAACCACGAGGAGGTTAGGAAAGTCTCATCTGCTGCTGGTAGAAATTCAGGAACCCCTTCTTGGTCAAAAGATAAGAATTGTACTGTGCAGTATGAATTGTACGAACGCTTTTCGCGCAGTTAATATTGTTTTATGTAGGTTGTTATCATTATACAAGTGCCATAAACTCGAAAAGTCATTTGTCAGTAGTAGAAATCATCGAGAGCAGATCCTCTATCATAAAAAGAGATTGATTTCTCTGATTTCTATCACCAACAAGATCTTTTTTCCTGTTCTATTTTCTGCTGATTTAATTCCAAATTTTAATTGAAACCTCGTGACAAACGAATACCAATGCGAAATGACAAAAGTCTCATATGTCGATGATAGAAAAAAACAACGAATTTGTCGGTCAAAAGACAACTGGTAATTTATTTCTATCACCGAACAGGTGCTTTCAACTTTTAACTTAACTAATTATACGGCAATGCGGAGGGGTTTCACTCTCAATTCACTCTCGACGATTCTCCGTGTATGTCGTCCCCAATAGTATCAATTGATGTTCTCGCCAAAACTTCCCCTTTCTAAAATCCAGAATTTTGACCCAAATAAAAAAGAAATTCGGAAGTTAGTAATATCCATAACACCTTCCCCTGATTTGAATTTGAGCAAAATCTGAAGATATAACTTCCACCCACTTCTGTCTGACTCTAACAGAGAAAGACTCTTAAAGTCTCCATAGAGGCGATCATGTTTTCCTCTGGTGATATCGTTCGTATCACTTCGAGTTTTAGGCCTCTAAAGTGCTCTTATTTTCACCATTTTGTGAATGTTTTAGAGTCTGCGAAGCCTTATAAAATGTCCTTAATATTTTTGTCATCGAAACCTTGTTCTTATAGTAAAAAAAGGTTTATGTCTGTAAAGATTCGTATACTTTCGTTTGTAAAGTGTTGTTTACCATGTAACCATCATCATAAAGAAGAAAGATGCATCGAGTTACAGTGGTTCTTACCTGCATCAAGTACTGACTCAAAGTCATCATTTGCGATAATAGACTTCGCCTTGAAAATTTCACCTGCCATAGCAAGCAATTTGCCTTAATCCTGGCTTTTTGACTAAACTCTCCTTAATACATGATCAGTGTTTTTCGTTTTGAGTTTCGTTTGAAAATTTTTTATTTGACGTCATCTTTTACAAAAAGTTTACGTCACTGAGAGGTATCATTTTCCATGTTTTTAGTGTTATTGGGTTGTTATTTAAAACCAAATTTTTGAGATTTAAACTATTTGTTAATGACCAAAATAAGGAGGAATATTCTTTGATGAGACTGTGTTTTTCAGTTTCCATCACTGACAAACTTCTAACTAATCAAAACGTCTACCTTGATCGAGTTGAAAAAACTAGACCCTTATTGAAAAAAAAAAGAAGCTGCTTTCTGATCTCGATCACCGACAGGCTTCTCGCGATATCAAAAAATTTCATGCATCCTTTACAAATGACATAATTTCTAATCTGTACACCATTTTGTAGAGCAGATTGTTTGGAAACAGTTGTTTGAAAATTAGTAATATGAGTGAGGAAATAATGCGTCGAGTTATAATCAGAAAACAAAAATATCCCTTCTCACAAGTATTTGTTTCACCTACCTTCTTAAGGGAAGAAATTTTCGCGGAACAAATTTTCGCGAAATTAAATTCCATCACATATAAAATTGGTCTTTTTAGGGCAAAATAGGCCATATTTTAAGCAAAAAATCCTCTCAATCGCGAAGTTAAATTCCGCGAAACATCCGAATTTTAAGCTGTGAACTGCGAAATTAAATTCCGGGAAAATTTCTACCCTTAAGGTAATCAATTCATATTTCAAGGTTGAAATTCAGTCATTCATCGGTGGTAGAGTAAAAATCAATATTTTCTGTGAACAGAAAATATTCATTTCTCTTTCTCTATCACACGTCAAATGAGCTTTCCTTATAGAAAGTCTTCCCAAAATTAAACCACATACCCTTCACGGAGGTCTGAGATAGGCAAACTTTTTCTGTATCACGGTGAAAATTTCCAGGTTTGTTGGAATGCCCTAAAGATATCTATTGATTAAAACCTAAAAAAGAGACTAGTTGAAGCATATCTTTGAGTTTGATTGGAGATTAATTCCCGAGGCTTTTTTTTGATATTTTAAAATCAGTAAGCTAGAACTTGTCAGACTTCTTCTTTGACTTAGAAATTATTATCATAAAAGTATAAAAACTTCATTAAACTTAGATATGTTTTACTTTAATCGTAGAAATTTTAGCGAGACTAATTTTAGCGTATATTAGCGAGTCAGGAAAATTTTGATTCTTTTTGGATTTATTTTAGCGAATCACGATTTCAAAATTTTCGCGTGGATAAATTTTAGCGAATACTCGTATTACATTATTGATTTAATTCGTTTTCTAGCATTTCTTTGCACTGAAACCCTTCCTATCGATAAAAATGTATCAAGGCAATATAACCAGAAATTTCGCTTGGATAGATTTTAGCGATCTGTCGATTCGTTTTAGCGAGATTTATTTTAGCGAAAATATGGAAAACTCGCTAAAACGCTAAAATTAGTCTCGCTAAAATCTCTACGATTAAAGTAATTGCTAGACTACGGAGTTTTTACGATAGAGAAGTTGAAGACGATGACGGTTATATAATATGTTTACCTTATGTTTACCCTTTGTCGACTTTCATATCTATCATGAGCACTTAGTCCTACTTACATAATTACAAGAACGTTTTAATCGATAGTTGAAAAAATTGAGAAAAATGTTACCTGAGTTTTCTTGGTGAACTTTAAAAATCGACCGATAGATTTTTGTGAAGCCATCTCTTAAGCAAGCTTTCTTTTGTTGTCTTGGATCACTAATGAATGTAAGAAATAAAGTTGTCATAGTAATTTGTTTCTATGTAAAATTAAATGTGTCCATTATACAAACTTGCCACCAATGTTCACAATGTTGAAAATGATATTCAAGTTTTTTGAAATCAACTCTTTTCAATTTTCTTTCATTTATTGACGTCAAATAAATATTTTCCTTTTAAATGAAATTGACGTCACCACAAGTTATCGCATCTTCTCAATTAACCGAGCTCCTGTACCCGAAATATAGATTTTTTGTGGGCATTTTCATGTAGCTTTCTTCGGTAAAAAACGGTTGTTGTAAAGTCCATGTCACACTTATTCCTTAATTACTCATGATGTAATTACTTAAATTCATTTTTTCAAAAGCAGTTTGTTCTACATGTCAAAGAAGCGAAAACATAAGGTTTTATCTTCAAATTCTGAAATTGATTTTTCACAAAAATTGGGTATATCCAGAGCCCTTAAAGACACTCCATACTGGTTAGAAATGATGTTGATCCCAAGACAAGCTAATAAAATTTCTTTATAATCATCTTTTGCAACTCGCAGATATTAAGCTCTTCTTTCCAAGACTTTCTACCTATCCTAACTTCTAATCTATATTGTTTCTAGGGTACGTTTTCATTGAGTATCGCGCTCCTCGGTGAATGTGCGTCGAAGTGTAGCGCGTACGCTAAAGCTCTCCATTACAAAGAAGAAGAATTCAAACAAGGTGTTACTACTGAAGTCCTCGAATCACTGATCAGGTATTTATTTAAGTGTATTTTGTCGAATGGTTGTTTGATTTCTGTTCTAGGATACTGATTTCGTTAACATCTTTCATCGCTGCGTTTACACGTCCTTGGCATTCTGCTTATTATATATGGTTGCAAGGGAATAGTTTTCTTTTATTTAGAGCAGGTCTTCGTACCCGGAATCGTTTTGCCTTAATTCTATGCCAGACAGGCGGCAGGAAAATTCCGCAAAAGTCATCAGAATTTTGTCCTGGGAGTGGAATTATATCCAAAACGGTGATACTATGTAAGGCGATCGTCTTTTACCTTTGCCTATAATGTTCATTCCCATTTCTCATCATTGAACGTTTTTCCTTATATTTCCAGTATTGTTTTTACTACCTAGTTTTATTGCACAAGTTGTCTCTCTTGTTTCTATTTCCAGTATCAACAACAAGCTACAGAATCCTGAAGCAGCAAATGGTGTTCTGATGTACGCCAAGAGAAATTCCAAGGTTGATTATGTAAGTATTATGCTGTAACTTTGATAAATCCATGCTCGATATTGAAAAGACTGTCATCAGGACACGGCTCAGTGAATCAGCATAATGGACTCTTTTAAACGTTTTTTGGCGATCTTATTTTTGCAATGGGTCAAACACTGTTCCCTTTACGTAAACAACCCTAATAAACGAGGCTCTCTAATTTAAAAATTCGAAAAAACTTGCCTGTTCAAATTATGCAGACTTTTTACGAGAAAATCGCATTTTATCATATTTTGTCCCATAGAAAGTGCAGCAAAGATGGTATGAGAAACTTCACGAATGGGAGAACGCATTAAATGCTTACGATAAGAAACATGCAACACACCCTGATGATCATGAAATCTTGTTAGGTCGTATGCGGTGTTTGGAAGCCCTAGGAAAATGGTAAGATGGCCTGGATCGTCTAATGTCTCACCCCCAGCTTTGAGGTCTCGATCTTTCTTTTCATTTTTCCTTGATTCTTGGAGGGGTTTCCTTTAATACATAGATGACGGTTGAAATGTAACATCTCGGCCTCCGTCTCGGTAGTAGTTACTGTTGATGTTGTAATGTGAATTTCGCACTAGGTTTGTGTTGGTGTTTTCGGTTTAAATTTACCGATTATTTTAACTACTTTTCTGTTTGATTATGGTAAGGAAGTTAAAAAACCAAGCAAACTTTTTTGACAGCTTTAAAACTGTTATTAAGACGTGTCTTTAACCTTTTTTTTAGGGGTGAATTGCACAATTTGGCTTGTGAGAAATGGTCAGCGGTAAGCGATGATGTCCGACATAAAATGGCTAGAACTGCTGCTTCAGCTGCTTGGGGTCTCGGTAAGTTTATGATTATTCGCCACTACATTTTCTCGTGCTTTTTGATAAAAATCTCCCAAGGTGGAACTACACAAATAAGCGGAGTTACCATACAGGAGAAACGCTAACCGTGAAGAGAAAGAATATTTTTCTTGATTCATTTTTCATTTCATAGTGGAAAAATATTGACTAATATGAAGGGCTCAAATTGTGTTTCGATATAATAAGATGTGTGGAATACTTCACGCTAATATCTATCATCATCCTATATCTTTTCTAAGCCGAATATCTTATTTTCACTAAAGATTGGCATAGAAGCGCCATGAAACTTTGAGTTTGAGGATTTTAGTCAACCCTTGTCATAACATTTTTCTGTCTTTGACGCTATAAATTGAAGGTCTGTCAGGCGTGCTTTGAATTTTGAACATCACGAATCTATATATTAATTCCAGGTGAATGGCTTGGTATGGAAGAATATACGATCATGATCCAAAGAGATACTTTCGAAGGAGCTTTCTTCAGAGCTGTTCTACAAATCCATAAAAATCAATTCGTCAGAGCTCAAAGTGTAAGTCTTTGGGATAACTTTTGTCGGCCTAAGTACAAGTGGTAAGGAGATTCCCATTGGGCTTTACCTGAAAAATCTTTTACGCCTTTTTTTAGGCAGTCATTTTTGGAGTGTCAAATCCCCTCCGAGTTTTATGGTCAATTTTAAAGCATCCCCTAGATTATCATCTAAATTTCTCTGGATTTGTATTTGGTTTGCCATAACCGTTCTCAACCCTATAATTTAGCACTCTAGCATTTTCAGTTATGTACTAGTAGGTATGAGACTGCTGGAGGGGGTTGTTCATAAGTTTTCATCCCATTCCATCATACCATTCTTCTTTCAGTGTATCGATAATGCCCGAGACATGTTGGATACTGAATTGACGGCTATGGTCGGAGAATCCTACAACCGAGCTTACAATGTGAGTACGAAACATAACTAATTGCAGCTGGTCATTCTACCCCTTCTATTGTCATAGTTTCTTCATCTTGTTTTATGAAAAAAGTTTTCAATACCCAAATGGACACTATACATCAAACAACGATATTTGACGTTTATGTAATGTTAGATTTCTATTGAAATAACGTTTATTGTGAATTGCTGAAGTTGTTATCAGCATACAAGAGTCCAGTATTCAATACCCAACCGTTAATGCATTAGGGTTATAGGGTACCATCGCTTTGATACATTCTCGTGTGGCCGAGTCAGGTGAGTGCTATCCCTATCCTATATAATGAAGGCTGTCCTGTATAGGGCCTTTTCCGTTCATCAGAAGGACTTAAAAATCTCTCATCATGTGTACCGGCTTGGGAATCAAATTTTCTCTCTTTTGCATTTACCTGACTTTCAAAGGCTATGGTGAACGTACAAATGTTGTCAGAACTCGAAGAAGTTATTCAATACAAGCTGGTCTCTGAGCGCCGCGAAGCCATCAAATCGGCCTGGTGGAACCGGTTACAAGGTTGTCAAGCCAACGTGGAGGAGTGGCACCGTATCCTGCAAGTGCACTCGCTGGTCTTGACTCCACAAGAAGACATGAAAACTTGGCTCAAATATGCAAGCTTGTGCAGAAAGTCTGGCCAATTGGTAAGGTTGCGATATCCATTTGCAAGAAATTTTACACTTATGAAGCCGCTCCTAGCCGCTCCTAGCCATTTATCATCTCTTAATATTTCGAAAATTGCGAACCTCTTAAAGACACCACAAACTTTACTTAACACGTTCACGAATTTTCTCCACGAAGTCTTTAGGGGACTCTTTACATTAAAATTCTGATAATATTTTCAACCAATTTATTTCAGGGTTTATCTCAACAAACCCTTGTGACGTTGCTGGAAGCGGATCCGTATTTGAACCAAGACAAACCCATCCCGTCGACGTACCCTATGGTCACTTTCGCTTTTATGAAGCACATGTGGAAATCTGGACAACGTGTAAGTTTGATCTTAGAAACATTACTTCTGGGAAGTTAAAAATGGAAGATTTTGGGTAAAAGCCAAAAAAAAATATTTTAGAAAATTTCCAATTTTCGTTTCAATACATTACTTTTAATGTTATCTTTTCGGTGCTTGAAATGGTGCGAACTGTAAATTTTTTAGAACATATTTGTTGTTCCTTTTTCTACAGCAAGAGGCTTTCAAACACCTGCAATACTTTGTTCGAACCACTCTTCTTCCACAAGTGTTACCACCTGGTGATCTTGATGACGAATCTGAAAAGAAGAGAAACGAAACCATCAGCCTTCTTGCTAAGTACGACATTCCTCATTTTTAAGACCTAGAGACTCTACAGCCTATTTCTTATGTAGTGGCTTTTAGTCTTTAGACTATATAAGGCGAAAAATAACGGAAACCGGCCGGGTGAAAAAAAAATTCTGACACGGCCGCAGACTATGAGTTCATCTATACGGTTCATCATAAAAAAAATCCAGTTGACCGTTCAAGCTATCAAACGTCGTTTGGTTAGATATTCCCGCTTTATTCGTTATTAGTTGATACATTAGTATTCAGTGCTCACTTCATACTGTTTGTACATAAAAGTTCTCCTTAAGGTTCTATTTCAATGATCTTAAGTTACCAAAAATAGTATGAGAGCTTTTTTCCTTCACCCGCATGCCGGAAATACTTTTTTTATGTTCACCTAAAAATACATATTTTTCTAATAAGCAAGTGTCTACCCCTATAGCAGATTCGCATTATTTTCATAGAAAAAAAACATGTCCATCAAGATCTCTCAACGAAAATCTCTTTTTGTCAGTTCATGGAAAAGCCCAAACCGCACTAACCGTTCAGATCAATATTTTCAAAATAATTCATGCTTTTATTTTAATTAAGATGTCACATGAAACTTGGCGAATGGATGACAATAACAGAAGGGGTCAATTCGAATACCATCCCACATATATTGCAATATCATGCCACCGCAACCAAATACGCTGACAAAAGTTACAAGGTACATCTAACTCTCCTTCAGCGTACAAAGCTATTCCATCGCAAAATTTCAAAATAATACTGGCTCATTTGTTTGTGTAAAGTTTATTTACCGTCTGAAACGATATAGAGTTTACTTTCACCACTTTTCCTTCACTCGAACGGGTTTTCTGTTCCCTGGTGAATTTCGTCGGGCTATGTTTTTTCTTGGCTTTAATTCTCCATATCTCGTACGATTACTGGTTCTCCCTCGGTTTACGAATGATAGAGACCCAACTTTATTTCTCATTTTGCTTTCTTTACTGTGACAGTATTTGCTTCGTTTCAGTCAGAATGAAGTTGATTATGAATTTCAGGCTTTATACCTCATTATAGTCATGTCCGTAAAAGTAAAATTTAATAAGGGGAATTTCAATACTGATTGGAATATATTCCATTATTTGTTTTAGGCATGGCATTCGTGGGCTTTGATGAATTATGAGAGTGTTTTGTATTACAAGAACAGTGATACACCCATTGCACCTCCTACACCAGTCGTTTCCAGTCCTCCTGGATCACCAAGAAAACCTCAGGTTTGTATCGTAACCATTGTTTAAATTTCTTCGGGTCAGTGTTTAAGCCAGGCTTCAATAAGGAAATTCTGCCTGTAAATTCAACAAAATGAAGGAGTCTGGAGAATTTAGTTGTATAGAATCGATATTATGTCTTAAGTTTACATTCGGTTTTGAAACACCAACAAATTCGCATTGATTTTATTCGGACTCTTTAGTTTGTCAAGCATTGTAGACAGTTTTCCAAATCAAAGAAGAAAGAAACATTCTGGCTGAGATTGTTATCATATTTCAAAGGACGTTTTCTCCTTCAAAAATTACCATCACTGCCTGTCACTGCTACTCAATTTATTGTTTTTTTGGTACGTCCGAAAAATAACTTTGTTTTGTTTTATTGTAGCCGTTGGATGCGACGGTGCATAATTATACAGTACCTGCTGTCAAAGGTTTCTTCCATTCCATTTCCTTGTCACGTGGTAATTCGCTCCAAGACACTCTGAGGTCAGTTCACTGTTTGGAATTATTTCATCATAACAACAGGAATTCTTTAGGACCTAATAATTGATACTATTTGTTGACGATTCAAAATTGACAAAAATTGTAAATATATAGCGTAATGTTAATGGTTTCCCACTTCGCCGTAATGAGTCAAACTTAGTCTTTGTACCACGAACTTTTGGAAGTACCAAGAATTCTCTAGGACTTAATAATTAATACTACTTGTTAACGATTCAAAAATATTGACAGAGATTGGAAACTTAATATAGCGTAATGGTTTCCCATTTCGCCGTCATGAGTCAAACTTAGTCTTTGTACCACGAACTTTTGGAAGTACCATTGGCATTAGAAGTAAGTCATTAGTTTTTAAAGTAATCTCATTAATAGCTTAAACTACCTTTTTCTGTTCGTCCTATAGATTGTTGACGTTGTGGTTCGATTTTGGACATTACGATGACGTGCACAAAGCACTTGTGGATGGATTAAAAACCATTCATATTGATAACTGGCTTCAGGTATGTTTTAGTGTAATTGAGCTTTAAGTGGTTCGATTTCATTGTCTTTCAAAATTCACCTAGTGGTTTATATGTTAAATGCTCCTCTCCATCGGGATGGAGGCTTATCCCACCTACCAACCCCAATCGAACTCGGATACGAATTTATTACTTGAAAGTTTTTCATCACTCGAACACCTTTATTTAATAAAACTTGATAAAGACGGGTCAAAACGTCGTATTAATCAACTGTGTTTTACTGGTCTACTATGCGTATAGATTGACTTTATTTTTATTTAATTTGAACGCAGGTGATCCCGCAGTTGATAGCGCGTATCGATACACCACGACAAATGGTTGGTCGACTGATCCATCAACTCTTATCCGACGTCGGAAAGCAACATCCTCAGGTGACAGAATCTCACAATCTTTAGTTTCGTTGTTTCTTTTAGTTCAATAACTTATACTTTTATACTTCATATTTTTAACTTATATTTGTTTTCACATTACATTCATTTACAGGCTTTGATCTACCCGTTAACCGTCGCTTCGAAGTCAGCCAGTGCTGATCGCCGAAACGCTGCCGAACAAATCCTCTGTAATCTACGCGAGCACAGTCTAGCGTTGGTAGAACAGGCTATGATGGTAAGCGAAGAGTTGATCCGAGTTGCTATTCTGTGGCATGAATTATGGGCTGAAGGACTGGAAGAAGCATCTCGGTTATATTTTGGTGAACGTAACGTGAAAGGAATGTTTGCCGTGTTGGACCCTTTACATCAGATCATGGAGAATGGCCCTCAAACACTCAATGAAATATCTTTCCAACAGGTACTTTTCCTTTCTGCTTCTAATGTTTTTTTATTATAAGAAAGATCTTAACAAAATAGCGAAAAATCATATTAGGATATCCTAGAAGACGTTCCTAGAAAGTTGAATTCAATAGTAGTTCCCTAAAAGTAGCGAAATTCAAGGCAAAGAAGAAAAACAACGTATTTTGCGTTTAAAGATGTTATATTTGCAAGAAAAATAGAAGTTATTTTTATGTTCAGATGCGTAGACGTTTGAAGAGCTGCTCAAAATCTTCATTTTCATCATCATGCTCAACGTTTGCCAAAGATTTTCTCTTCCGTCCTTTTGAGACGTTTGATTTAGCTACGTTAAGTGTTTTAGTGACAAAGTCGGTTGGTGTGAATAGCTTGTTGACTTTGGTTTCTCCTGAGCGGACATCTGATGAAATTGTCATTTTATTGGTGAACTGGTCTGTAAGATCTTTGAAGACTTTGTCATCTGTAGATTTGTAGACTGTTGATTCACCCATTTCGACACAAGGAAGTGGACGTTGTTGAATGAGATCATTCGCGTCTCGGCGTTTTGCTTTAATAACAACACGAGCCTCAGTGAAAGGTTGAGATTTGAAGATAGCGTTCTTGTATGAAGCTTTCAAAACACGATGGTACAACTTCAAATTGATTCGAGAACGTCCAGTGTTCAACTTGTTTATGTTTGAATTCTCCAATGCAAATGCCATTGCACGAGGATTCTTGGATTTCCGATCTGATGAAATTCATCTCGGGATTCAATTTTTGAATGCAAATCGACGACTGATTTGCGTTTTGCGGTGAAAACTTTTGCACGAGTGATATCGACCTTTGTCTCAGAAGCAATATTGAACAAAGATTTGCTTGAAACGTTCGAGTTTTCACCGAAGACTTTTATTTTACTCAAAATACACATTTTTCAAGACTTTCTGCGACTGGATTCAACAGAATAAATATTTGAAAAGAACTTTTCAATTGAAAGAAAATAATTGACGTCAAATATTTTCTGGAAAGATACGTCAGAAGATGATTTTTTTTAAACTGACGTAATTAATCGTGTAAACCCATGGTCGGCAAATTCTTGGCAATCATTGAATTGATAAAATACGCATGCGCTACCTTTCAATTTTTGAATAATACAAATGAATTTAAGAAGACCAGGTGGTGAAAAAGTTTGAATAGACAAGCTACCGATACGCTTGCCACCAATGACGCATTTCAAACGTATTGATTGATTTGGAAAAGCTACTGCCAAAATCTGTCTTATCTTCGCTCACTTTTGAGGAATAATTGAGAACAGCTCTTAAAGCATTAGCTTGTTTTAGTTTAAACTGTGCCATTTGGCTTTCCGATTCACCATCTATCTTATTTTCAATCCTATTACTTCAGGCGTACGGTCGTGATTTGATGGAAGCAAGAGATTGGTGTCGTAAATACCAGAACACGAAGAACGATAAAGATTTGACGCAAGCCTGGGATTTGTATTATCACGTCTTCAGAAGAATCTCTAAACAACTACCTCAGGTATCCTCTTTAAACCTTAAGAATGAAATCTGATTGATAGCAGTAAAATCATGTCTAATTTTCTTGTGTTTTGGGTGTACCACGATATTTGTTCCACGAAAAGCAATTTTTCTTATGCTAGTACATAATCTGAAAACTCTCTAGGAGAAAGGGGAGAACTTTGGCAAAAAGTCTCCTGCAAAAATTTTAGTTTCACAAATAACATCACTGAAATCACTTAGAATGAGTTTCCTTTAGTTTACTTTAAATCAATTCTTATGTTTCAATTTACAGCTAACATCTATCGAATTGCAATATGCTTCACCGAAACTGTTGGAATGTAAAGACCTGGAACTAGCTGTCCCTGGTACTTACGAACCTGGCAAACCCATCACAAAAATCAAAACTATCAGTACTACTCTCAATGTCATCACTTCAAAACAAAGACCAAGAAAGTTGAGCATTACTGGTAAGAAAATAGTTCTTAAGTCTGTTTTTGTATCACGCCGTTTCGAGCATGTCAAGATCTCTCACTTATCAAAACCACTGAACTTGGACCCTGGGCAAAGTTTCTCGATCCTGGCCTAGCAAAATCTTTGGTCGGAGTTATTTAAAAATGGTACCCTAAAGACTGTGAGTTAAACGATTTCAACATTTAATCCAACATAGAAATTGAAATGTTGGTCAAATGTTGGATGAATTTTGGAATGATATTGGATCTCCTTAAAATCGTTTACCCACAGTGTCCAACATCGTTTTCATCCAACATGGGTGTTCATTCATTCGTTTTTTAATTCATTCTTTTCAAATTAATAATGGCGTCTGCAGAGGATTTTTATAACCAGTGCTGTCATGCCGACATCTGACAGTCTGACAATTGGACCCTTACAGTGCAGAGAAAATCTAAGCAAAAATCGACCCTTACGGTGCATTTTGTTTTGTAATTAATTGAGGCAAAATTGTCAGACCAAAAACTTTGCCTCACTTTTTTTCACCCTTACAGTGCACTTTCCTGAAAAACGTACCCTTAAGGTCTGCACCCTACCTACGGCAGATCGCTTAAGTTCATTACCCCCCCCCCCCCCCCCGGGAGGGTTTTTCCGAACAAAAATATTCGATCTAATAGCTTCTCTCCAACACAAGAATCGAGAGAGAACACAAAGGAATAGATGTTGGACAAAATGTTTGATGGCGATCAAACTCCCATCCAACACTTATTTCCTTCTGCCAACATAATTTGTTATTCTTTTCCGATTTTTGTATTCGAGTAAACGTGTCCAACATTCCGTTCAACAGAAAGAAATTGGTATGTTGGATGGAATGTTGGAATCGTTTACCCCGGCCTTCATGGTAGCAATTGTCAATGTGGGTGAAATAGTTTTTAAACGGGGAAACTACAATAATGGTATTTGACTTGTGTTGCCAAATCTCCAACTTTAGGTATGAACCATTGAGTTTAAAGCCCGAAGGGCTAGAGTTCAATCCCTAACCTTTCTCAGGCAAGAAAAAGTGAAGCCTTAAAAAATGCGCCGCATTTTTGACGACAGATTGAATCTAGCAATTCCTTTGTTTACGATTGATATTTTTTTCGAAATTTAGCGGTAAATTTTAGTTTCAATCTTTCATTTGTGTAAAAACCAGGCGAGCCGCTCAAGGCTGCGCAACTTTGGCAGGATTTGTTGGCTTCAAATCCTACCATGGAGATGACTTCTAGCCCTTCGGGCTTATACTTCATTGGTATGAACTATATGATGAAGACATCTCCGTCAATAAAACTCGTATGCCCCGAAACTGTGATTTCTATAGAATGATAACCTTTGTACCCATATTTTTTACCATTATAGGAAGCAACGGTGCAGAATTCATGTTCTTACTGAAAGGCCACGAAGATTTGCGACAAGACGAACGTGTCATGCAACTCTTTGGTCTTGTCAATACACTGTTAGCCAACGACTCGGTTACTTTCAAACGACATTTAAGGTAAGAACGTCAACTCTCTCTAATTCGATTCTTTATTATTTGAATCTTCTTGTAATTCGAACTAAAAGATTGGTTCTCTCAAACCCGAAAGGTTATGTAAAAATTATTTTCGTCATCCGAATATTTCTATAATTCGAATAATATTTTTGTTCCCTTAAAGATCGAATTATAGAGAGACAAGACAAACAACAATTCTCATAGATTCACTTGTTGTGACCTTGTTGTCCATTAGTTTGTTGGGGCTCAAATCTCCTATTTTCAAACCATACTAATTGACAATTTTTAGTATTCAACGTTACCCGGTTATTCCGTTATCAACAAACTCGGGATTAATCGGATGGGTACCGCATTCAGATACTTTGCACACGCTCATTCGAGACTATCGTGAAAAGAAGAAGATTATGTTGAACATCGAACATCGAATCATGTTAAAAATGACGCCCGACTATGAACATTTGACGTTGATTCAAAAAGTGGAGGTTTTCGAACATGCTTTGAACACAACACAGGGTGATGATTTAGCGAAAGTACTCTGGCTGAAGAGTCCCAGCTCTGAAGTAAGTTGATTGTTCTAACACTGATTGGATGATAGTTATTTACTTTTCCATAAAAGCTTTAGTTTCGGAAAACAGTCGTGTTTGATTGAATTACAGTTGACGTTCTCTAATCCGGCGTTCTATTATTTAATAGGCTCCCTTATTCGATAGAAATCCAATTCCCCTTGAAGGTCGAATTAGAGAGCGTCAACTGTAGTTTTCGAAACTCTTTCCGATCTGTAATTATGTTGTTTTTTTAATTTCAATATATAACCTTTCAATAGGTTTGGTATGACCGCCGTTTGAATTACACGCGGTCGCTCGCTGTGATGTCAATGGTGGGTTACGTTCTTGGATTGGGTGACAGGTAAGCAACACAATTTTATAAATAGAGTCTTCATAATTCGAACCTATATAATTCGAATGTCTCCTTAACTCGAACAAGTTTTCTGGTCCCTTCAGTTAACAATGACTTATAAAATACTCCATATCTAAAAATTTCCTCAACTTTTTTGTACGATAGAGTCTCTTTAACTCGAACGACGTTTTCTGGTCCCTTCAGTTAACAATGACTTATAAATTACTCCATATCTCGAAATTTCCTCAACTCGAACAAATTTGAGTTCCTCGTGCGTGTTCGAGTAATATGCGTTTCCCAAAGAAAATCAGGGATGTACCGTATTCCTCTTACAGTCTAGGAGGAGTTGGGATCCCGAACGTTAACCCCTGACGCCTCATACATCATAACCATCACTCCTATCTTACACTTCTTTTGTTTTCATCAGACATCCTTCGAATTTGATGTTGGATCGAATGTCCGGAAAGATTTTACATATCGATTTCGGTGATTGTTTCGAAGTGAGAATTTTTTTTTCAAATATACTTTTATATTGTATTTCTTCGTTAAAAGTATTGTTAAAAGTATTTTTATGTCGTTTACTTTAAAATGTCTCATATGAGCGAGCTTATGTATTTGCACTTTTGAAGACAGTAAAGTGACTGACGCGATTTGGAACAACCCGCACTTTTGACCCGCAAAATGGAGGACGATAAAAGTGCTCATTTATTGTCGTCTTCAGTAAGACAAATAAACTCCGTCTCTACATAAACTCGGTATTATATCCTGAGAAAGAATCTTTGTGTCAATTTATTACTTAATTTTACGATCTTTTTTGGACCCACCTGGAGGTCCTATGAATTAACCTTTGTCCGTCCGTTCGTCCGTCTGTTACCAGCTTTTCTTGAGATTGGCTCATTAGTTTTTTCTGATTTTCATCTTTAGTTTTTTCCAATTTTTTTGCAAAAAGATGCGTATTTGCAATGCTCAAATTTTTTTTCCGGTTGAAAATGCCACAAATCGCCGTTTTTGCAGATTTTCATTAGATTTTTTCCTTGTATTTCTATGTTTTTGACACAAAAACATTATTGATAACAATGCTCACCATCAAGCATGATTCAATTGTCAATAAAACTGATTTTTGCGACCAAAACTTTCTATTTATTTTTCCCTACAACCCTTCCCTCTCCCCTTATCAACAATCAATGATGAATTATGCATTTTCGCTAAACGCTATATTTTCTGACTGATTTTTTTCTCCTCGCATTGCTATCTAACTTTCATCATCAGGTAGGTCCATTCAGCATCTAGCTTGTTTAATCTTCACTTTCACCATTTTTAGGTTGCAATGACGAGAGAAAAGTTTCCCGAGAAAATCCCATTCCGTTTGACCAGAATGCTGACGAACGCTATGGAGGTTTGTTTGTTTAACTCCATACGGGATATTACATAGTTAGCCATACAGCAGCAATATCTTGGTAAACTTTAAAGACTAAAATGGCGAATTGCAGCAATACATTATTTATGCATCCTTCAAAGCTTGTAATGTTGGGAATGGCTTGAAATCCTTGTCCTTTATAAGCTATCGCAGCTAAAGATAAAGCTATTGTTTTGAGACTTAACTCTGAGCCAAGACATTTTATAAATAAGTGTTATTTCTAGATAAAAGAATTGAAAGTGAAAAATTGATGTCTTTCAGGTGACGGGTATTGACGGCAACTACCGTATGACGTGTGAAAGTGTCATGCGTGTTTTACGTGAAAACAAAGACAGTTTGATGGCCGTTCTCGAAGCTTTCGTTTACGATCCTTTATTGAACTGGCGCTTGATTGATAGTAAGTTGTTTTTGTTACCACTTGTATAGCTCTCGCTAATTTTAATTCAAATTACCTTTCCCATTTTATTACCTTTGGGAATCGAACATCTATCGAATGAACAAAGGATTCTGTTTCAAGTAAGATAACTAGTCTTGGGGATTTTTCTTTATACAATAGGTATAAAGCAAAGTAAATAGGTCCCGCACTGCAAACAGTGTCAATGGTCACTATTAATGTTTTGTTAATTTTTTTTCAGCGGAGAAACGATCAAAAGGAAGACAAGAATCTTATTCAACGCACAATGAAGGTCACGGTAAGAACTTTGGACACTTCTATAATGCTCCTTTTCTCTTAGAAAATTATGATTTAGAGAGAAAAGCCGAACAACAGATTAAGAGTACTTAGAGTAGGCTTGTATTTCTTCCAAAAACGACTGGAATCCTACGAAATTGTATGAAATCAACCTAAACTAAAAAGCTAATGATGTCCTTTATACTTCCAGGCTAGTATGTACTTTTATTAAAAAAATGCTCGACAATATTTGAATTACTTGCATTTTGTTGTTACTTTAATTTCTTAGAATTCCAAGATAACGTGGATCGAACGCACGACCGTCCACGTGGTAAAAAGGTCACCAATCCGGAACACCCGACACAAGATCCGGAACACAGTAATAATAAACCGGAAGCCGTCAATAAGAGAGCGTTACAAATCGTGAACCGTGTCCGTGACAAATTGACGGGACGCGATTTCAACAAAGACGAAGCGATAGATGTTGACACACAAGTTGATTTATTGATTCAACAAGCCACTTCACATGCTAACCTCTGTCAAGCTTATATCGGATGGTAAGTATATTTTCACTATACGTTTTTAGTAAATAAATGAAGTCAGGAGAAAATGTAGCATTCTCTTATCACTACAGGTAATATAGCATATTCTCTAAATATTCTGGATAACTAAATTTAACCACATTTACAAATTCTCAATAAAAACAAATCACTTACTTTGACCTCTGTTTTTTTTTACATTTTGATCTTTCCCATCGTATGTTTATTAGATATAAGGTCTAACTTTTTCGGTCTTGAGTGAGGCTTTATCTAGACCTAATCACAAGCAAACTAAAGATTAAATCTTTCCTTTTTCAGGTGCCCGTTCTGGTAAAACCAGATATATTTTCTTCAAATGAAGACAAACTAATGCATTATTTTTATGGTAAAGATTTTTATAAATAGTATATGTATTTTAATTTTCATCTTTTTTCATCTGTCATATATATCTGTTGAGTATCTTAGTCATTAAATCGAATCTATCAAAGCTAGGAGCCTTTGGTTTGCTTACGATTACGGTCGGAAGACTACTTACTCAGCTCTAGGTAAAGGTCAACCGGCGTTATTTTGAGCTTACTCTTTCATGGTGATAGTTTTTACTCTGTCCTGTACTGTATGTAACTACTTCCTTCCGATGAAAAGTTGGAGTACCAGGAGAGATTGAGACCGGGATCGATAAAATATGTGCTTTCAAGCGCTAACTTCAGCGAGAAGATGTTTTAGGAAGGAATTTTGGGCGTTTTATATTCAGTTTTGGTTTTATATATTGTTACTTTAAATGTTGTAATTTGTTTTTGTCTTGATTTTTGTTGTGTTTTTCTTCTTGTACATATCATTTTCTATAACAAACGAAATAGAATAGGTAATAATTTTTAACGGAAATCTTCTAACTTTGATTTAAATATAGCTAAAGTAAATCCTATTCCTAATTCAGCATTTGATGCTCATGCATTGACTTTGAATTGAGTTGAGTTGGACAATTCATTCTCAAATAAGAAAATATATTCCAAACCGACTCTATCGTGAATCAAAATAAATTATCTTTATGCAAGTAACTCTATCACAAACTATAACTAAAGTAAATTCTAATACACCGTTTAGGAGTCTCGCTATTTCACGGTACTCCATTGCAGAGGCCCGGTAAAAATGGTAGGTAAAAATGCACACTTTAGTACTGTGAAAGGTTAGAGGAATGTAAACATTGTGAATTTTTTTCTCTCATTTAAAGAGAATAAACCAGCTGCGCTGGAAGGTCAGCCTAAATTGCTTAATATGATTAGAAAGATATGTTGTTAAAAATTGATATGATTTACTAAGACGAGAGTAAAAAAATCATCAAATTTACGTTTGTACACAATATGGATTAACGAAAATATGCCATGTTACAATCTGTATGACAGAATAATTATTCGTCTCTTAATTAGGATAGATATTCAAGAGCAGCCACCGGCTAGGAAGTATGAAATATCTGTTCTTGAGGTTCCTTTCTCCTGGAAAAAACTATCTGTTCTGTATCCTGGGGTCTCCTGGATTATATCATCTGTTCTGGGAAAAAATGGGACTCCTGGAAAATGTATATCTGTTCTTTAGAAATATTATGCTCCTGGAAAAATATAACAGCTATTCTCTAAGAAAGTTAAAATGCTCCTAGAAAATGAGACCTTTTAAGAAAATTATGAAGCCCCCTGAAAAAAAAATCTGACATCTGGTTGTGTTTTTCACAATTTAGATCCTGGATTTTTTGAACAGATTGTCCGCTGGAAAATTGTATGTGTTTTTCCTTAAGATGGGCTCCTGGATTTTAAGAACAGATGTTTTTAAGGCGACCCCTGGATTTTACCTGGGTGTTTTGAGGAAAGTCTCTCCTAGATTTATCCATAAAATTTACTGTCCTGGAAAAAAAGAACAGATATTTCAAAAAAATCTGCCGGCGGCTGCTCTTGGATATTTTAGTAGGGGGAATTTTGTTCGATTTTTTGGAATCGCTTGACTGTTTTGTTAGAAGCACTTGTTATACATTTTTGGAAAGCTAAGGGGTAGGGGAATCGAAATTACTATGTTTCCAATTTTTTTTCGGACACTTTGGTGTGATTTTCGGACAAATATGACGGTCTCAGGCAAAAATCATAGGGTTAAAAATTAACAAAAATTTTAGCTCGAGAAAACGGAGACCTGTTGTATATTTTTGGAAAGCTCTCAAAAAATTAAGATTAGAGATATATTGCAAGTATAGGTGATTTCTGTACCTAACTCGAGATATTAACCCTTGAAAACCGTGCTTTTCAGCCAGAAACAGCTATTTTGTCCAGTTTTTTTTAATATCTCGAGTTAGGTACTGAAATCACCTATACTTGCAATATATCTCTAATCTTAATTTTTTGAGAGCTTTCCAGAAATATACAACAGGTCTCCGTTTTCTCGAGCTAAAATTTTCGTTAGTTTTTAACCCTATGATTTTTGCCTGAGACCGTCATATTTGTCGGAAAATCACACCAAAGTGTCCGAAAAAAAATTGGAAACATAGTAATTTTGATTCCCCTACCCCTTAGCTTTCCAAAAATGTATAACAAGTGCTTCTAACAAAACAGTCTAGCGATTTTACAAAATGCCCTCTACTATTAGATATACAGATGAACAGCAACAAAAGACTACATCAACAACAGATTCAAGAAAATAAAAATCCTTGCAAGGAAGTTAAATGCAAGTACTTATCAAAAATCATAAAAAATTTATACACTTATTATTATTTACTAAGCTTAGACTTATAATTATATTCAAGCTCAAGCTGGACAAAAAATCAAAAAAGTTTCAAAAACAAAGATGCTGTAAATCAGTAAAAGTTAAAATGGTGTCATTCTTATTCATCTTAACTGCAGAAAAATAGTTTAGCTTAAAACTACATGTTTTTCCAAATTCAAAATAAGGTTTACACTGACATCTAAAATTTATTCAAATTTAAAGTTTTATGATTAGCATACCCGCTGTCGTCCCAGAAAGACTGTAATTATTGTACTGTATTTTCCCTAACCTGAGCCTAAATATATATGCTT